>NC_138511.1:262684-521833 GCF_964252035.2 Podarcis erhardii
GGGCAGGAGGACCCAGAGGAGAAGAGAGCAGCGCAGGAGGTGGAGCAGGGCTAGGATCTTAAACTGGTGTGGAAGGGGCGGAGACTCAGACGGGACTTCGCCGATCTAGAATCTAGACGTAGGGCTGCACGCTCTGGCTTTAAAATGGAAATTAAACTTCAATAAAGACTTTTGTACATAACATCAGCCTGGCGTTGGTCCTGTGTGAGCTGGGACCTAGAGGCAGCTCTGACAGTAAGTCCCGTCTCAATAAAAACCTCGCAGCGTGAGTGGACGCAGCAAGGGGCGAAGATTGGTGCTTCGCGAGCTCACGAAAGCAAGACGACTACCGAAGAACACATAACAGCCCTGCAAAACGCAGTGGCACAACTTAACGCGGAAATTCTAGCATCTAGGAAGAGGGAAGACGAAGCAGCTGCTGCCTGCAAGGATCTGCAAATCAGGTTGGATATGTTGACTAAACAGGGGGCACTGGGAACCAGACCAGAGGGGATTGGGCTGGGAAAGAGAGGAGGCAGCCTCGTGTCTCATTTCGATGGGAATCTGCAGCAGTATCCTAACTTCAGAGCAGACGTGATGTACGCGCTAGAGTTGCTGGAGAAGGACTTTAGAGATGAGCAGGAAAAAGTGGGTTTCATACTAACTCATCTCCACGGAGACGCTAAAGCGTGGCTGCGTAATCTGTGGCGAGATAAGGACCCAGCTCTCCAAGATGCAAAAGCCTTCCTTAAGGCGTTGGACGCTTGTTTTTTATCAGCGATAGATGTGGATGTTGCCAGGAAAGAGATACATGGATTAAAACAAGGCAGAGCCACTGTGAGGCAATATCACTCCCGCTATTTTGCATTAGTCAACGCGCTGGGATGGGAGAAAGATTCAGCTGCCGTCAGGGACCTTTTTTGGGAGGGGTTGAATGGGGCTGTGAAAGACGAAATTGCAAGGGGGGAGAGACCCCAGAGCACTCAAGAAGTGGTCCAGAGGGCGCTGACGATTGGGGTGCGTCTGGAAGAACGTTCCTGGAGCAAAGACGAAGGACGTTGGGGACGCACGCCAGCAAGAGCACCTCCTCTCTTTCCCAGGGACACAGCGCGCGCTCAATCCACGCCTCCACTGGGAGGGGGAGAGGAGCCGATGGAGATAGGTGGTGCCAAGGCTCAGTCAGCAGCCAGAGCCCTAACGCCGGGAGCAGTCAAAACGAAGCCTCCTAGAGGGAACAGGAAGTGTTACATCTGCGACAGTGCTCAGCACATGGCGAAAGAGTGTCCCCAGAGGTTGCACAAGCACACTGCAGCCTCAGTGACAATTACAGAAGCAGTTCAGCAGCATGTACCACAGCAGGGAAACGACGGAGTCTGGCTGGAATCATAGGCACTGGGACCCAGCCAGACGAGTCAGTGAAGCAGTCCCCAGAGATCTTACAGCCCACAGACCCCCTCCCACCCAAACCAGTGGTGCAGCTCACCGCAGCGCTCCAGCATCCCAATGGCCTCACCATGGAAGTGCCTATTACAATTGACTCTGGCAGCAATGCAGACTTTATAGGAGTGGATTTCATCACGCAACATGGCATAGCGCTCCTGCCTGCCACGATGCCCCTCAAAGTAGTGACAGTCGACGGCAGAGAGCTACCGGGGGGACAAGTGCTACAGCAAACGCAGCCAATGGTGATGAGAATTGGAAACCACCGCGAAGTCATCAGCTTCAATGTTACCCACCTGTTAGACACGCCCATAGTGTTGGGCATGAGTTGGCTGGACCGGCACAGTCCGGCATTAGCATGGTACCAGCTCCAATTGACTTTCAGCTCCTCCTACTGCGCAGCACACTGCATACTGCCCACCCAGGAAGATGAAGGGCCGGAAGATGGACCACAGTTACACTTGGGCATGCTGCAAGCGGTACCCGACAACTACAGAGACTTCTTGGAGGTCTTCTGCGAGAAGGAGGCGGACAAACTACCCCCCCACAGACCATACGATTGCAAGATTGACCGCCTGCCGGGGGCGACGCTGCCGACTGGAAAACTGTATTCCATGTCTGAAGATGAACTGCAGGAACTCAGGGAGTTCATAGACCTCAACTTGAAGTGGGGATTCATCTGAGAATCCAAAGCGGTGGGGGGCAGCCCCGTGTTTTTTGTGAAGAAAAAAGACACGCCGCAAAAGAGGCTTGTAGTGGATTACCGGGTCATAAACTCGAGGACGAAGCCCACGGCGTTCCCCATGCCCAAGATCGACGACCTGCTGGCGACGGTGCGGAAGGGTCGCATCTTCACCAAGTTGGATCTGCGAGGGGCGTACAACCTCATACGCATGAGGGAGGGCGACGAGTGGAAGACGGCCATGTTTACGCCTTTGGGCACCCACGAATACAGAGTTATGCCGTTCGGCTTGCAAAATGGCTCCCACTGTTTCCAAGCCTTCATGCATCACGTGTTGGCGGGGCTCCTCTACAAGAAGTGCGTCTGCTTCCTGGACGACATTCTGATCTTCTCGGAATCGCAGGAGGCTCACGAGAGAGATGTCAAGGAAGTCCTGCAGAGGCTACGGGAGCACAGACTTTACGCCAAACTGGAGAAGTGCCAGTTCGACATGAAGGAGGTGGATTTCCTGGGCTACAAGCTGTCCGACAAGGGTCTCGCCATGGACAGCGCCAAGGTCCGCTCGGTGCTGGACTGGAAGAGCCCGCACAATCGGAAGGAGGTCCAGAAGTTTGTCAGCTTCGCCAACTTTTATCGCAAGTTCATCAAGGGTTTCGCGATTGTCAGGGGTTCAGGAGCAGAGACACAGGAGAAGGAGCAAATGGAGAGTGAAGAGGAGGAATACGAGGGGGGTGTAGGCAGTGACAGTGGTCAGAGAGAGTCCACGAGTCTCTCCAGCGAATCGGAAGATTCTCAGAGAGGAGCGCCGATGGCCAGGGCAAGGGGGGTGCCAAGGGGGAAACCCCAGAAGGAAGGGGCCAGCGTGGACTCCCTGAGCAGCAGTTGGAAATCAGGACCAGCGTCCCCACCAGAGCGTAGTGGGGGGGAGGAGTCCCAGGCATCAGGACCAGTCTTCCCACCACCAGAGGGAGGAGATGAGTCAGGATTGGCCACGCCTCCATCGGAGAGCGGGGAAACGGTCAAGAGGAAAGTCACCGGCTGGGCGCGCACGCCAAGTTCAAATGTACAGGCGAGCGGCACAGCAGGTAGCCCGGATAGGGAGCCAGGTCCCAAAGCCCGCCGGAAGGAAGGGCAAGAATCAGGGGGGTCAGCGTCAGAAGAGTCCAGGAGGGAGGAAACCCCAGGGGGCAGAAGGACCCAGAGGAGGAAGGAACAGCACAGGAGGTGGAGCCGGGCTAGGATCTTAAACTGGTGCGGAAGGGGCAGTGACTCAGAGGGGACTTCGCCTGTCTAGAGTCTAGACGTAGGGTTGCACGCTCTGGCTTTAAAATGGAGATTATACTTCAATAAAGACTTTTGTACATAATATCAGCCTGGCGTTGGTCCTCTGTGAGCTGGGACCTAGAGGGAGCCCTGACAGTAAGTCCCCTCTCCCGCTTTTAAAACCTCGCAACGTGAGGGAACGCAGCGAGGGGCGAAGATTGGTGCTTCGCGAGCTCACGAAAAGGAGGCAAAATGACTACCGATGAACACATAGCAAGCCTGCAGAACGCAGTAACACAACTTAATGCGGAGATTTTGGCATCCAGCAAAAAGGAGGCGGAAGCAGCGGCTACCTGCCGGGATCTGCGAGCCAGGTTAGAAACGTTGTCTACACAGGGGCTGCCGGGACCCAGACCAGAGGGGATTGGGCTGGGGAAGAGAGGAGGGAGCCTTGTGTCTCCGTTCGATGGGGATCTGCAGCAGTATCCTAACTTCAAAGCAGACTTGATTTATGCACTAAAGTTGCTGGAAAAGGATTTTAGAGATGAGGAGGAGAGAGTCGGATTCATAGTCAGTCATTTGCGTGGAGCAGCTAAAGCATGGTTGCGCAATCTCTGGAGAGATAAGGATCCAGCCCTCCAAAATGTGCCTGCCTTCATTAAAGCGATGGATGCGTGTTTTTTGTCAGAGATCGATGTGGATATCGCCAGGAGGGAGGTTCATGGGCTAAGACAAGGGAGAGCCACTGTAAGACAATATCACTCCCGCTTTTTTGCACTGGTGAACGTGCTGGGGTGGGAGAAAGAGTCAGCTGCCGTCAGAGACCTGTTCTGGGAGGGGCTGAATGGAGCTGTGAAAGACGAAATTGCAAGGGGGGAGAGACCCCAGACCACTAAAGACGTGGTGGAGAGGGCGCTCACGATTGGAGTGAGGCTGGAAGGACGCCCTTGGGGCAAGGAGGAAGGGCGTTGGGGACGCACGCCAGCAAGAGCACCGCCCTCCTTTCCCAGGGAAACGGCGCGCGCTCAATCCACGCCTCCGCTGGGAGGAGGAGAGGAGCCGATGGAGATCGGTGGTGCTAAGGCTCAGTCAGCAACCGGAGCCCTGACGCAGGGAGCAGTCAAAACGAAGCCTCCTAGAGGGAACAGGAAATGTTACATCTGCGACAGTGCTCAGCACATGGCGAAAGAGTGTCCCCGGAGGATCCACAAGCACACTGCAGCTTCAGCAACAGTAACAGAATCAGTTCAGCAGACTGCACCACAGCAGGGAAACGGCACTGTCTGGCTGGAAATGGAGCCACTGGGGCCCAGCCAGACGTATCAGTGAAGCAGTCCCCAGGCATCTTACAGCCCACAGACCCCCTCCCACCCAAACCAGTGGTGCAGCTCACCGCATCCCTCCAGCTTCCAAATGGGCTCACCATGGAAGTCCCCATTTCCATTGACTCTGGCAGCAATGCAGACTTTATAGGAGTGGATTTCATCAAGCAACATGGCATAGCGCTTCTGCCTGCCACGATGCCCCTGAAAGTAGTGACAGTAGACGGCAGAGAGCTACTGGGGGGACAAGTGCTACAGCAAACGCCACCAATGGTGATGCGAATTGGAAACCACCGCGAAGTCATCAGCTTCAATGTTACGCACCTGTCAGACACACCCATAGTGTTGGGCATGAGTTGGCTGGACCGGCACAGTCCGGCATTAGCATGGTACCAGCGCCAATTGACTTTCTGCTCCTCCTACTGCGCAGCAAACTGCATACTGCCCACCCAGGAAGATGAGGGGCTGGAAGATGGGCCACAGTTGCACTTGGGCATGCTGCAAGCGGTACCCGACAAGTACAGAGACTTTTTGGAGGTTTTCTGCGAGAAGGAGGCGGACAAGCTACCACCCCACAGACCCTACGACTGCAAGATTGACCTCCTGCCGGGGGCGACGCTGCCGACGGGGAAACTGTATTCCATGTCTGAAGATGAACTGCAGGAACTCAGGGAGTTCATAGACCTCAACTTGAAGCGGGGATTCATCCGGGAGTCCAAAGCAGTGGGGGGCAGCCCCGTGTTTTTTGTGAAGAAGCGGGACACGCCCCAAAAGAGGCTTGTAGTTGATTTCAGAATTTTAAATTCGAAAACCAAGCCCACAGCCTTCCCCATGCCCAAGAATGATGACCTCCTGGCGACGGTGAGGAAGGGTCGCATCTTTACCAAGTTGGATCTACGCGGAGCGTACAATCTCATACGTGTGCGGGAGGGCGACGAGTGGAAGACGACCATGTTTACGCCGCTAGGCACCTATGAATATAGAGTTATGCCTTTTGGATTAAAAAATGGCTCCCACTGTTTTCAAGCCTTCATGCACCACGTCTTAGCGGGTCTCCTCTACAAGAAGTGCGTCTGCTTCCTGGACGACATCCTGATCTTCTCGGAGTCGCAGGAGGCCCACGAGAGAGATGTCAAGGAAGTCCTGCAGAGGCTGAGGGAGCACAGGCTTTACGCCAAGCTGGAGAAATGCCAGTTCGACGTGACGGAGGTGGATTTCCTGGGCTACAAGCTGTCCGACAAGGGACTCGCCATGGACAGCGCCAAGGTACGTTCAGTGCTGGACTGGAAGAGCCCACGCAATCGGAAGGAAGTCCAGAGGTTTGTCGGCTTTGCCAACTTTTATCGCAAATTCATCAAGGGTTTCGCAATGCAGACAGCGGCCATCACCGACACCCTCAGCTCCAAAAAGAAGAAGTTCATCTGGACGGAGCAGGCGGAGCAGTCCTTTCAGAAGCTCAAGCGTCTCTTCGCGTCCGAAGAACAACTGCTACACGTGAACCCCAGCAGGCCCATGAGGGTGGAGACGGACGCCTCAGACAGGGCAGTGGGGGCCGTCCTGTTGCAGCAAGACCACCAGGGGGACTGGAGGCCGTGCGCTTTCTACTCCAGAAAACTCAGCAAGTCGGAGCAGAACTACACCATCTGGGACAGGGAGTTGCTGGCCATACATGCAGCCTTCAAGGCGTGGCGGCACTTCCTCATCGGAGCCAAACACACGGTGCAGGTCCGCACGGACCATAAGAACTTGGAGTACTGGCACACGGCGAGGTTCCTGAACCAGAGACACATCCGCTGGGCAGAGTTCTTTGCGGATTTCGACTTCAGGATAGAATACATCCCAGGGGACAACAACATCATGGCGGACGCGCTGTCCAGGAAACCGCAGTATCTCGAGGAAGAGGCACCGGCGGCGGCCAAGCACATTTTCGCGCCCAAGGCGTGGGCATGCGCCTCAGCCACAGTGGACCTGGACGCAGTGCGTCGAGCACTGCAGACGGACTCCTTCGCTCGAGCCAAGATGGAGGAGGTGCGTAGCGGCACGGCGAGGGACGACGAGTTCCAAATACGCGACGGACTGCTCATCCGCAGAGGGGCTCTCTACGTACCGGGAGACGACCTCCGCGCGAGAGTACTGCAACAGCTACACGACGCGCCCAGCGCTGGGCACTTCGGCAAGGAGAAGACGGTGGAATTAGTAGCCAGAGACTTTTGGTGGCCCAAGATGCGGGGGGAAATCGCGGACTACGTCAATAGGTGCGACACCTGCCAAAGGGCCAAGCCAGTACACAGGCCGCCGGCGGGCCTTTTGGAACCGCTACAGACACCGTTCGAACCGTGGGAGAGGGTGGCTCTGGACTTTATCACGGATCTGCCCAGCTCGAGATGCAAGACAGCAGTACTCGTGGTAGTAGATCTGTTCACCAAGATGGCCCACTTCATTCCTTGCGCGAAGGTGGCCACGGCGGAGCAGACCGCTAAGATGTTTATAGACCACGTTTTCAAGGTGCACGGCCTGCCACGGTCTATCTTGTCCGACCGGGGGCGCCAGTTCATCTCCAACTTCTGGCAGAAGCTGATGGGCATCCTGAACGTCAAGGTCAGCCTGGCGTCGGCGAGACACCCGCAGACCAACGGACAGGCGGAGAGGGTCAACGCCATCATGCAGCAGTACCTGAGATGCTACGCGAACCAGGAGCCCTCGACCTGGGTGGACTACCTACCGCTGGCCGAGTTTGCCTACAACAACACGAAGCACGTGTCCACGGGGTGACACCGTTTTTCGCCAACAATGGGCGGCATCCCAGAACCTTCCCGGGGTTGGAGAAAGTGAGGGAGGGGGAGCCGCAGGGAGCAGAGGCCGTGGCAGCGGAGTTGCAGGAGGTCCACGAGCAGCTCAGGAGGCAGTTAGAGCTAGCAAAACAGGCTTACAAAGTGCAGGCAGACAGACGCAGGAGAGTTGGGGAGGACATCCGGGTGGGAGACTGGGTCTGGTTAGCAGCCCAGGCAGTCCCGGCCAGATCGTTGGCCAAGAAGAAGCTCGGACACAAGCAGCTAGGGCCGTACCAAGTCGAGGCGCAGATCAACCCAGTGGCCTTCCGGTTGACACTCCCGGAGGGGTCCAGGATGCACCCGGTCTTTCATAGATCAGTGCTCACGCCCTACAAGGCCCCTCACAGGTTTCAGGCGCCAGGGACAGCACCAGAACCACTCAGGGAAGCGCCCACGACAGGGGGGTCACCCAGAGGGGAGCCACTCAATGAAGCCACAGAGATTTTAGACTCAAGGTGGGGGGAGGAAGGGATTGAATATCTCCTCGCCACAGAGGACACCCCGGCCAGCGCCAACAGGTGGGTGCCGGATTATGCAGTGGAGGAACAGTGGCTCAAAGACGAATTCCATACACTTTTCCCGGACAAGCCCATGCCAGCGGACTTTTTCGACGACTGTCTGTTCACACCCACACTCTCGGCCAGCACTTTCCGGGGTTTCTCTTCAGCTGAGGAGTCGGCCCCGGGAGACAGTTCCCCAGAGGGATCGCTCTCAGGGTCTGGCACGGGGGAATCTTATTGGTGGGAGGACCAGCCCGAGGTGGGCTGGCGCAGAGACCTGCTGAAGGGACCTTGGGACGAGGGGTCACCCCTGGCGACAGGGGGAGAGGGGGTCTTGGGTGATTTGGGTGCGGCTCCAGGTTTCGAGCACACCGCCCAGGAGATGGAAGCAGAGGAGATCGCCGTCGATGAGCCCATGCAGGACTTCCCGGACCTATCCCGATGGCTGCAAGCCACCGGGGACGAACTGTATCCAGCGCTCACCCCCACAACACTGGAGGTCCCGGAACCCACACCTGGAGAGGGGGAGGGGGGAAGGGGGGCTTCGAAGGGGGGATGGATGTCAGGGGTTCAGGAGCAGAGACACAGGAGAAGGAGCAAATGGAGAGTGAGGAGGAGGAATACGAGGGGGGTGTAGGCAGTGACAGTGGTCAGAGAGAGTCCACGAGTCTCTCCAGCGAATCAGAAGATTCTCAGAGAGGAGCGCCGATGGCCAGGGCAAGGGGGGTGCCAAGGGGGAAACCCCAGAAGGAAGGGGCCAGCGTGGACTCCCTGAGCAGCAGTTGGAAATCAGGACCAGCGTCCCCACCAGAGCGTAGTGGGGGGGAGGAGTCCCAGGCATCAGGACCAGTCTTCCCACCACCAGAGGGAGGAGATGAGTCAGGATTGGCCACGCCTCCATCGGAGAGCGGGGAAACGGTCAAGAGGAAAGTCACCGGCTGGGCGCGCGCGCCAAGTTCAAATGTACAGGCGAGCGGCACAGCAGGTAGCCCGGATAGGGAGCCAGGTCCCAAAGCCCGCCGGAAGGAAGGGCAAGAATCAGGGGGGTCAGCGTCAGAAGAGTCCAGGAGGGAGGAAACCCCAGGGGGCAGAAGGACCCAGAGGAGGAAGGAACAGCGCAGGAGGTGGAGCCGGGCTAGGATCTTAAACTGGTGCGGAAGGGGCAGTGACTCAGAGGGGACTTCGCCTGTCTAGAGTCTAGACGTAGGGTTGCACGCTCTGGCTTTAAAATGGAGATTATACTTCAATAAAGACTTTTGTACATAATATCAGCCTGGCGTTGGTCCTCTGTGAGCTGGGACCTAGAGGGAGCCCTGACAGCGATGCAAACGGCGGCCATCACAGACACCCTCAGCTCCAAGAAGAAGAAGTTCATCTGGACGGAGCAGGCGGAGAAGTCCTTTCAGGAGCTCAAGCGACTCTTCGCATCCGAAGAACAACTGCTACATGTGAACCCCAGCAAACCCGTGAGAGTTGAAACGGACGCCTCCGACAGAGCCGTGGGGGCAGTCCTGTTGCAGCAAGATCCGCAAGGAGACTGGAGGCCGTGCGCTTTCTACTCCCGGAAACTCAGCAAGTCGGAGCAGAACTACACCATCTGGGACAGGGAACTGCTGGCCATTCATGCAGCCTTCAAGGCGTGGCGGCACTTCCTCGTCGGAGCCAAACACACAGTGCAAGTTCGCACGGACCACAAGAACCTGGAGTACTGGCGTACGACGCGGTTCCTGAACCAGAGACACATCCGATGGGCGGAGTTCTTTGCAGATTTCGACTTCAGAATAGAATACATCCCAGGAGACAGCAACATCATGGTGGATGCGCTGTCCAGGAAGGCGCATTATCTAGAGGCAGAGGCACCGGCGGCGGCCAAGCACATTTTAGCACCGAAAGCGTGGGCATGCGCCGCAGCCACGGTGGACCTGGACGCAGTACGTCGCGCGCTGGAGACAGACTCCTTCGCACAATCCAAGATGGAGGAGGTGCGAAGCGGCACAGCGAAGGACGACGAGTTTCAGATACGCGACTGTCAGGGGTTCAGGAACAGAGGCAAAGCAGAGTGAGCAAATGGAAAGTGAGGAGGAGGAGTACAAAGGGGGAGCAGGCAGTGACAGTGGGCAGAGTCAATCCACAAGCCTCTCTAGCGAATCGGAGGACTCACAGAAGGGAGCACCGATGGCCAGAGCGAGGGGGGTTCCAGGGGGGAAGCCCCAGGAGGGAGGGGCCAGCGGGGAGTCCCTGAGCAGCAGTTGGAAATCAGGACCAGCTTCTCCACCAGAGCGCAGTGGGGAGGGGGAGTCCCAGGAGTCGGGACCAGTGTTCTCATCTCCAGCGGGAGGAGAGGAGTCAGGCTTGGCAACGCCCACATCAGGGAGCGGGGAAACGGTCAGAAGGAAAGTTACCGGCTGGGCGCGCGCGCCAAGTTCAAATGTACAGGAGAGCGGCACAGCAGGGAGTCCTGACAGGGAGCCAGGTCCTAAAGCCCGCCGAAAGGAAGGGCGAGACTCAGGGGGGTCAGCGTCAGAGGAATCCAGGAAGGAGGTAAGCTCAGAGGGCAGAAGGACCCAGAGGAGGAAAGAACAGCGTAGGAGGTGGAGCAAGGCTAGAATCTTAAACTGGTGTGGGTTCAGCAGCGAGTCAGAGGGAACTTACCCGGTCTAGCGTCAAGACGTGGGTCTGCACGCCCAGAGCTTGGAAATGGAAACTAAACTTCAATAAAGACTTTTGTATATAACATCCACTGGGCGTTGGTCCTCTGTGAGCTGGGACCTAGCGGCAGGCCTGACGGTAAGTTCCCTCTCCACTTTTTTCCACCAATTTTACAACCTCGTGGCGTGTGGGAAAGCAGCGGGGGGTGAAGATTGGTGCTTCGCGAGCTCACGAAAAACAGGGAAATGACTACCGAAGAGAAGATAGCGAGTCTGCAAAACGCAGTGACGCAGCTGACCGCAGAAATTGCAGCGTCCAGAAAGAAGGAACAGGAAGCAGCTGCTGCCTACCAGGATCTGCAAACCAGGTTTGAAAAGCTCACTACACAGAGGCTACCAGCCACCAGACCAGAAGGGATTGGGCTGGGGAATAGAGGAGGGAGCCTTGTGTCCCATTTCAATGGGGACCTGCAGGAGTATCCTAACTTCAGAGCAGATGTAATATATGCCCTGCAGCTGCTAGACCAGGACTTCAAAAATGAGGAGGAGAGAGTGGGATTTATTGTTTCGTATTTGCGGGGAGAGGCGAAATCGTGGCTGCGGAATCTCTGGAGAGATAAGGATCCAGCCCTCCATGATGCAGTTGCCTTCGTTAAAGCGATGGATGCGTGTTTTTTGTCTGAGATTGATGTTGACATCGCCAGGAGACAGATTCATGGGCTAAAGCAAGGGAGAGCCACGGTCCGGCAGTATCATTCACGCTTTTTCGCATTGATTAATTCACTGGGGTGGGAGAAAGACTCAGCTGCCGTCAAAGACCTGTTCTGGGAGGGGCTGAATGGAGCTGTGAAGGACGAGATTGCAAGGGGGGAGAGACCCCAAACCACCAAAGACGTTGTGGAGAGGGCTCTTACGATTGGAGTGAGGCTGGAAGGACGCCCTTGGGAAAAAGAGGAAGGGCATTGGGGACGCACACCAACGAAAGCACCACCCCCCTTTCCCAAGGAAGCGGCGCGAGCTAGATCCCTGCCTCCAATGGGAGGGGGAGAAGAGCCGATGGAGATAGGTGGTGCTAAGGCTCAGTCCACGGCTGGAGCCCTAACGCCGAGAGCAGCCAAAATGAAGCCTCCTAGAGGGACCAGGAAGTGCTACATCTGCGACAGTGCTCAGCACATGGCAAAAGAGTGTCCCCAGCGGTTTCACAAGCACACTGCAGCAGCAGCGACAGTAACAGAAGCAGTGCAGCAAAGAGAATCGCAGCAGGAAAACTCCACTGTCTGGCTGGAAATGGAGCCTCTGGGGGCCAGCCAGACAAATCAGTGAAGCAATCCCCAGGGACATTGCAGCCCACGGACCCCCTCCCACCCAAACCAGTGGTGCAGCTCACCGCATCCCTTCAACTTCCCAATGGGTTCACTGTGGAAATTCCCATTACCATTGATTCTGGGAGCAATGCAGATTTTATAGGCATGGAGTTCGTCCAGCAACATGGCATAGCCCTTCTGCCAGCGACGGTACCTCTGAACGTCGTCACGGTGGACGGCAGGGAGCTACTTGGAGGGCAAGTGCTGCAGCAGACGCCGCCTATGGTGATGCGTATTGGTAATCACCGCGAAGTCATCAGCTTCAACGTCACCAGACTGTCGGACATGCCCATAGTGTTGGGCATGAGTTGGCTGGATAGGCACAGCCCGGCGTTAGCTTGGTACCAGCGTCAACTAACCTTCGGCTCCTCCTACTGCGCAGAACACTGCATCCTGGCTGACTTGGAAGGTGAGGGGCATGAGGATGGACCACAGCTAAACTTCGGCATGTTGCAAGCAGTACCCAACAAGTACAAAGAGTTTTTGGAGGTCTTCTGCGAGAAGGAGGCGGACAAGCTCTACGACTGCAAGATTGACCTCCTGCCGGGGGCGACGCTGCCGACGGGGAAACTGTACTCCATGTCTGAAGATGAATTGCAAGAACTCAGAGAGTTCATAGAGCACAACTTGAAGCGGGGATTCATCAGGGAGTCCAAGGCGGCAGGGGGCAGTCCCGTGTTCTTTGTAAAGAAGCGGGACACGCCCCAGAAGAGGCTGATCGTGGACTTTCGCGTCTTGAACCAGAAAACCAAGCCCTCAGCCTTCCCTATGCCCAAGATCGATGACCTGCTGGCGGCGGTGAGGAAGGGTCGCATCTTTACCAAATTGGATCTGTGCGGAGCGTACAATCTCATTCGCGTGAGGGAAGGCGACGAGTGGAAAACGACCATGTTTACGCCGCTGGGAACTTATGAATATAGAGTTATGCCTTTTGGATTGAAAAATGGTTCCCACTGTTTTCAAGCCTTCATGCATCATGTCTTGGCGGGTCTCCTCTACAAGAAGTGCGTATGCTTCCTGGACGACATTCTGATCTTCTCAGAGTCGCAAGAGGCTCACGAGAGAGATGTCAGGGAAGTTCTGCAGAGGCTGCGGGAGCACAGGCTGTACGCCAAGCTGGAGAAGTGCCAGTTCGACAAGACGGAGGTGGATTTCCTAGGCTACAAACTGTCCGACAAGGGACTGGCCATGGACGGTGCCAAGGTACGAGCAGTGCTGGACTGGAAGAGCCCACGCAATAGGAAGGAAGTCCAGAGGTTTGTCAGCTTTGCCAACTTTTATCGCAAATTCATCAAAGGTTTCGCCATGCAGACAGCGGCCATCACTGACACCCTCAGTTCCAAGAAGAAGAAGTTCATCTGGACGGAGCAGGCGGAGCAGTCCTTTCAGAAGCTCAAGCAGCTCTTCGCTTCCGAGGAAAACCTGCTACACGTAAATCCCAGCAGGCCCATGAGAGTGGAGACGGACGCCTCGGACAGGGCCGTGGGAGCCGTTCTGTTGCAGCAAGACCACCAGGGGGACTGGAAGCCGTGCGCTTTTTACTCCAGAAAACTCAGCAAAGCGGAGCAGAACTACACCATCTGGGACAGGGAGTTGCTGGCCATACATGCAGCCTTCAAGGCGTGGCGGCACTTTCTTGTCGGAGCCAAACACACGGTGCAGGTCCGCACAGACCATAAGAACTTGGAGTATTGCCGCACGGCGAGGTTCCTGAACCAGCGACACATCCGCTGGGCGGAGTTTTTTGCAGACTTCGACTTCAGAATTGAGTACATCCCAGGAGACAGCAACGTCTTGGCGGACGCGCTGTCCAGGAAACCGCAGTATCTGGAAGCAGAGGCAGCGGCCAAGCACATTTTCACACCACAGGCGTGGGCATGCGCGTCAGCCACGGTGGACCTGGACGCGGTACGCCGCGCGCTGCAAACAGACTCTTTCGCCCGGGCCAAGATGGAGGAGCTGCGCAGCGGCACGGCGAGGGACGACGAATTCCAAGTACGCGACGGCCTGCTCCTCCGCAAGGGAGTCCTCTACGTACCAGGAGACAGCCTCCGTGCGAAGGTACTGCAACAGCTGCATGACGCGCCCAGCGCGGGGCACTTCGGCAAGGAGAAGACGGTGGACTTAGTGGCCAGAGACTTTTGGTGGCCTAAGATGCGGGGGGATGTAGCGGACTACGTCAATAGGTGCGACACCTGTCAGAGGGCCAAGCCTGTACACCAGCCGCCGGTGGGCCTGTTGGAACCGCTACAGACACCGTTCGAACCGTGGGAGAGGGTGGCACTGGACTTTGTCACGGATCTGCCTAGCTCGAGGGGCAAGACAGCAGTACTCGTGGTAGTAGATCTGTTCACCAAGATGGCCCACTTCATTCCTTGCGCGAAGGTGGCCACGGCCGAGCAGACCGCTAAGATGTTTATAGACCACGTGTTCAAGGTGCACGGCCTACCACGGTCTATTTTGTCCGACAGGGACTTCCGGAGGCGGCGCAAAACAGCGATGGCGGTCCTCTTCATCCTCTGAAGAGGGGCTCCGCAGAAAAGGGTCGCTCGCTGCGGCATAGCGGCGACCCGTTAGGAAAAACCACGGGCAGAGGGAGCCCGTGGCCGTGGGACTCGGCGGGCGCCAGGAACCCCCCCAGAAGCGACGAAGGGACCCCGTAAGGGGCTCCGGAGCGCGAAAGGGGGAGCGGCGCTGTGAGTTCATCGCTCTTTCTGCGGGAGGCGAAGCCGCGCGGCTGCTGCTGATGAGCGCCGACCTTTCTTCCTATGAACATCAATTTGGCAAGTAACATACCCGTGAGTAAAGTGAACCACAATTTGGACTTAAAATTTTTTTTTCTTTTCTGGTTTGAAAACGGGAGACGAGTAAAAGGAAGTCCGTCTCCCGACACTGCTTACAAGAACAAAGCATAGACATTGAGGAGCGCTGAGGCGTTTAAGGGAACTTTATAAAGTGGAACTACTGTGCATTTACAGAATTTGCAGTCTTCTTATTTAAAAGACAAAGAGAGACTTTATCTAAGCTTACGGGACTTGTATTTGGAACTTTGTTTTAAGAACGCAAGTCGTCGGGCTGTCAGTGCGTAATTGAGCTGTCAAACTGCGGACTACTGTAACAAGACTTTAAGTTGCTACATATATTGAGACTTCAATGTTTAAAATACTGTTGCAGATACCTCTCTGGCTACCTTGTGGCTTTAGTTTAAAAAGTAGAGGACTCTGCGAACCTTTCTTTTGTCTTGGAATTACAAACTAAAAAAGAGATCACAGAAACTTTAAATGGCGGAAAAATTCTCTCCTTCCTTGAAATTTTAAGATACTCCCCCTAGAGGATTGTGGAGTTACAGAGGCCTGGGAAATATATTTTGTTTGGAATTTCTGTGGTTTAGTTGTTTGTACTCTGGACTTGCTTTCTCATGGAATAAAGGATAACTTGACCTTGAACAAGAGGCAGGTGTGGAATGAGTGGCACAGGGAAAACAAGAGCAGCAAAAGCTAGAGAAAGAGAAAAAGAAAAAGAAAGGAAGCCTGTGCAACTCGTCCAAACAACCTTAGCTCACCACCGTAGATCATCTGTTCCAACCGTCCTGATAGCACAGGAGGTGGAAGCCGAACAGTCTGCTGTAGAGGACATGGCAACAGGAGGATCTGACACAGTTTTGAAACAAATTTTAGAACAATTAGCAATTTTAAATCAAAAAGTGGACAATCAATCACTAAAAATAGACCAAGCAACATCCTCTATTAGTGCACTATCTGAAAAGGTCTCTCAGAATACTCAGGCAATTGAGAATTTACAAGGAGCAACAGCTGAAAATCATAAATTAGCTGTGGAAGCTTATCAAAAAGCGGAGCAAGCAAGTAAAAAAGTTGATGAGATTAAAGGTGAAATCAAGCCCCTGCAAAGACAGGTAGGGGAACAGCAGGCCTACCTGTCGATGGTTGAATTGAGAAACAAGGAAAATAACCTTAGGCTGAGAGCTGTCCCAGAATTGGAGGAAGGCAACTTGGAAGGATTCTTGACACTTTTATTCTCCAAATTCTGGGGAATAGAAGAAGATAAAGACTTTAAAATTGTGACTGCATTTAGACTGGGCAGATCGGTGAAGAAAGACAAGGCCAGAGACTGTTTGGTTATTTTGAGATCAAGAGAAGAAAGAGACAAGATACTAGGCCTACTGTCAGAGCCACCCTGGGTCCCAGCTCACAAGAGACCAAAGTCCAGTCCAAGCTATATACAAAAGGTTTTATTGAAGATCATTGTCGTCATTACATCCAAACTCCGTGGCTCCGCATCTGTTACCCTTAGATGTTAGAAGTCCCCTCTGAGTCCGTCCCTCCCCTGCACCAATTTAAGAGGCTTGTGCTGCTCCACCTTTTCCTCTCTTTCCTTTTCCGCAGGGTCTTCCTGCCCCCCTGTGTTCCCTCCTTCCGGGACTCCCCAGAGGCTGAGTCTTCTCCTGCCTGCTCCCCCCTCCTTCGTGCTTTGGCACCAGGCTCCTCCCCAGAGCTCTCCCCACTTCCGCGCGCCTCCACATTTGAACTTGGCGCGCGTACGTTGCTCCTGACCTTCCTTTCAACAGCCACACTGCTCCCGGTACTGCTTTCCGCCCCTTCCGGCAGGACGTCTTGCCCCGATCTCCTTTCCCCCTCTGCTCCTTGTTCTGTTCCTCCCGACACACTGGTAACTCCACCCTCTTCACTCCGTTCCGGTGGAGAAGCCGGTCCCGATCTCCAACTCCCACTGGCGGTTCCCCCTACGTTCCCCTGCTCCTGACTGCTTCCCCCTTGGGCTCCCCTTGGCTTGACCAGGGGGGCTCCCTTTTGGGAATCCTCCGATTCACTGGACGGACTCATGGACCATCTCGGGTCATTGTCGTCCTCTTCCTCGTCAGCCTGGAATCCTTCTCCCTCACTCTCGGTCTCCTCCCTCCTCTGCGCCTCTCTCCCTGAACCCCTGACATCCATCCCCCCCTCGAAGCCCCCCCTTCCCCCCTCCCCCCCATCGGGTGCGGGTTGTGGGAACTGCAGCTCCTCGGAGGTAGATGCAGGATACAGTTCGGCTACGTCCATGTCCTCTGCTGGCAGCTCGGTGTACGTGTGTTCGAATTCGGGTTCTTCACCCAAAATGTTCGCAGTTCCCTCTTCCATTGCTACTTCGTCTGGTGCTGCCGGCCAAGGCCCCTTCAGCCATTTCTTGCGCCAGGCTTCCTCTGGTTGCTCATCCCACCAATAAGAGGGCTCTGTGTCCACCCCCGAACACGATCCCCTGGGCGAGTTTGAGTCCGGCGTTCTTTCCTCGGCTGAAGAAAAGCCGTGGAAAGTGCTGCCTGAACATGTGGGGGTAAAGAGCCAGTCATCGAAGTACTCGGCTGGCATGGGTCTATGTGGGAAAAGGGCATGGAACTCGTCCTTTAAAAGAGGTTCGTCTAAAGCGTAGTCCGGCACCCACCCACTGGCACTGACTGGTGCACCCTCTCTGACTAGAAAGTATTCTATTCCCTCTTCCCCCCATCTCGAGTCCAGGATCTCTGTGACCTCGTTGAGTGGTTCGACCCTAGGCGATCCCTCCCTCCTAGGTGACTCTGTGCGTGGCTGCGGTACTGTTTCAGACTCCTGAAACCTGTGCGGGGCCTTGTAGGGAGTGAGCACCGACCTATGAAAAACCGGGTGGACTCTGGAACCTTCGGGGAGGGCCAGTCGAAAAGCCACGGGGTTGATCTTAGCCTCCACCTGGTATGGTCCTAGCTGCCTGTGCCCTAGCTTCTTCTTGGCCAACGACTTGGCTGGCATCGCCTGGGCCGCTAACCACACCCAGTCCCCCACCTGGATGTCCTCTCCCACTCTTCTGCCTTTGTCTGCCTGCACCTTATATGCTTGTTTGGCTAGCTCCAAATGTCTCCGCAGCTCCTCGTGCACCTCTTGTAGTTCTGCAGCAAACTGGTCGGCCTCTTGCGGCTCTCCCTCTCTTGGTGCTACAAACCCCGGGAAGGTCCTGGGATGACGTCCATTGTTCGCGAAGAACGGCGTCACCCCCGTCGACGCGTGCTTCGTGTTGTTGTAGGCAAACTCCGCCATCGGTAGGTAGTCCACCCAAGCTGCGGGTCGCTGATTTGCGTAACATCTCAGGTACTGCTGCATGATCGCGTTGACCCTCTCGGCTTGGCCGTTGGTTTGTGGATGTCTTGCCGACGCTAGGTTGATCTTGACGTGCAGGATACCTAGGAGCTTCTGCCAAAAATTGGAAATAAACTGGCGCCCCCTGTCGGACAGGATGGCCCGCGGCAGCCCATGCGCCCGGAACACGTGGTCGATGAAGAGCTTGGCGGTCTGTTCCGCCGTCGCCACCTTCGCGCAGGGAATGAAGTGCGCCATCTTGGTGAACAAGTCCACCACCACCAGTACCGCCGTCTTGCCTCTGGAACTGGGCAGGTCAGTGACGAAGTCCAGCGCCACCCTCTCCCACGGTTGCTGTGGTGTTTCCAGTGGTTCCAGTAAGCCCGCCGGCTTCTGGTGTACTGGCTTGGACCTCTGACAAGTGTCACATCTGGCGACGTACTCCGCTACTTCTCCTCGCATCTGGGGCCACCAAAAGTCCCTGGCCACCAGTTCCATTGTCTTCTCCCTGCCGAAATGGCCCGCACTGGGAGCGTCGTGCAACTGCTGCAGAACCTTTGCTCGGAGCTCGTCGCTCGGCACGTAGAGGGCACCCTTGTGAGTTAACAGTCCGTCGCGTAACTGGAACTCATCGTCTCTCAGCGAACCCCTACGCAGCTCCTCTATTTTGGATTGTGCAAACTGATCTACCTGCAACGCGCGTCGTACCGCGTCCAGGTCGACAGCGATGGCAGCGCACGCCCACGCCTGCGGTGCAAAAATGTGCCTGGCTGCTATTGGCGCCGCTTCCTCAAGATATTGCGGTTTCCTGGAGAGCGCATCGGCTATAACGTTGGAGTCCCCTGGGACGTACTCTATCCTGAAGTCGAAATCCGCGAAGAACTCTGCCCAGCGCATGTGTCTTTGGCTCTGGAGTTTCGCCGTGCGCCAATACTCTAAGTTCTTGTGATCCGTGCGGACCTGCACTGTGTGCTTGGCTCCAATGAGGAAATGTCGCCACGCTTTGAACGCTGCGTGAATGGCTAACAGCTCCCTGTCCCATATGGTGTAGTTTTGCTCCGCTTTGCTGAGCTTTCTGGAGTAAAAGGCACCGGGTCTCCAGTTTCCATGTGGATCTTCTTGCAGGAGTACGGCTCCAACCGCTCTGTCTGACGCGTCGGTCTCTAGTCGTATGGGCTTGCCTGGATTCACGTGCAGCAGCTGCTCCTCGGAGGCGAAAAGGCTTTTAAGCTTCTGAAAAGAGCGCTCCGCCTGTTCCGTCCACACGAACCTCTTTTTCTTGGAACTGAGAGTGTCCGTGATCGCTGCCGTCTCCTTTGCAAAACCTCTGATGAATTTGCGGTAGAAGTTGGCGAAGCCGATGAATCTTTGGACTTCCTTCCGATTGCGAGGGCTCTTCCAGTCCAACACCGCGCGGACCTTGGCGCTGTCCATGGCCAGCCCCTTGTCGGACAGCTTGTAGCCTAGGAAATCCACGTCCGTCACATCAAACTGGCACTTCTCTAACTTGGCGTAGAGCTTGTTCTCCCGTAGTCTCTGCAGGACTTCCTTTACGTCCTTCTCATGGGCCTCCTCCGTTTCCGAAAAGATCAGGATGTCGTCGAGGAAACACACGCATTTCTTGTAGAGAAGTCCCGCTAGCACGTGATGCATAAATGCTTGGAAGACGTGAGATCCATTTTGGAGACCAAATGGCATAACTCTGTATTCGTACGTGCCCAGAGGCGTGAACATGGCCGTCTTCCACTCATCGCCCTCCCGGATGCGTATGAGGTTATACGCTCCACGCAGATCCAATTTGGTGAAGATCTTCCCCTTCCTTACGGTTGCCAGGAGATCATCTATCTTGGGCATGGGGAAGGCCTTGGGTTTGGTCTTACTGTTTATGAATCGATAGTCCACAATGAGTCTTTTTTGGGGCGTGTCCTTTTTCTTTACAAAGAAAACAGGACTGCCCCCCACCGCTTTCGATTCTCGGATGAATCCGCGCTTCAAATTGTGCTCTATGAACTCCCTGAGTTCTTGCATCTCGTCCTCAGACATGGAATACAGCTTTGCAGTCGGCAACTGCGCCCCTGGCACCAGGTCGATGGCACAATCATAAGGCCTGTGGGGCGGCAACTGGTCAGCTTCCTTCTCGCAGAAAACCTCCAGGAACCCCTCGTACTTGCGGGGTACTGCCTGCACCATGCCAAGTTGCAACTGCTGCTCAGCTCCCTCCTCCTGGCTGGACTGGATGCAATGTTGAGCACAGTACGATGAGCAAAAGGTGATCTGCCGTTGGTACCACGCTACAGCAGGACTGTGTCTCTCCAGCCAACTCATGCCTAATACTATAGGCGTGTCTGAAAGGCGGGTGACATTGAAGCTGATGACTTCTCGATGATTTCCAATCCTCATCACCATGGGAGGCGTCTGTTGCACAACTTGTCCTCCTAGCAATTTCCTGCCATCCACCGTGACTACGTTCAGAGGTGTTGTCGCTGGCAGAAGCGCTATGCGATGCTGCTTGACAAAGTGCATCCCCACAAAATCTGCGTTGCTCCCAGAATCAATCGTGATGGGGACTTCCAGGGTGGTTCCATTCGGCAACTGAAGTGTTGCAGTGAGCTGCACCGCTGGCTTGGGTGGTAAAGGGTCTGTGCGTTGCAAAAGCGCTGGGGACTGCTCTACAGATTCGCCTGGCTGAGCCCCAGCAGCTCTGCTTCCAGCCAGGCACTGTCGTTTCCCTGAGGTTGCTCTGCTTGCATCATTTCTGCTGCAACAGTTGCTAAAGCTGCAGTGTGTTTCTGCAGCCTCTGGGGACACTCTTTCGCCATGTGCTGTGCACTGTCGCAAATGTAACACTTCCTGGTCCCTCTAGGAGGCTTTGCCTTCACTGCACCGGAAGCTGGGGCTCTGGCTGTTGCTTGAGCCTTAGCACCACCAAGTTCCATGGGCTCCTCCCCCTGCCTTCCCAGTGGCGAAGGATGTGACTGACTGAACTCCCTGGGGATGAAAGAAGACGTCCTCACTGGTGGACGCACCTGACGTTCTTCCTCAGTGTGCCAAGGACGTCCCTCGTGCCGTATCCCAATCGCCAAAGCCCTCTGCACAAGCTCCTCCAGGGTCTGGGGTCTGTCTCCCCTGGCAAGTTCATCCTTAATGGGACCGCTGAGCCCCTCCCAGAACAAATCCCTCACAGGTGCACAATCCTTCTCCCAGCTTAGCGCAGTCAGTAAAGCAAAAAATCTAGAATGGTACTGACGCACAGTGGCTTTGCCTTGCCGCAATCCAAAAATTTCCCTGCGTGCAAGATCCACATCTACAGTTGACTGGAAGCAGGCATCCATCGCTTTAATGAATTCATCTGCATCGCGGCGGGCAGGGCCATCTTCACGCCACAAATTGCGCAACCAGTCTCTGGCCGGCCCATGCAAGTGAGAAACAATAAACCCCACTTTCTCCTCCTCATCTTTAAAGTCATGACGAAGCAAGTGCAATGCATACAAAACGTCTGCTCTGAAACTGGGGTAGTGCTTCAGGTTCCCATCGAAGTGGGTGACTAGGCTGCCCCCCCTCCGTCCAAGTCCAATCCCCTCTGATCTGGACCCTGGGAACCCTTCCCTGCTTGCACGTTCCCACCTTGTTTGCAGGTCCTGGCAGCGCTTCTCCATTTCGTCATGCTTCTTCTGAGACGCAAGGACTGCAGCAGTGAGTTCGGAAACTGTAGTTCGCAGCGCTGTCAACTGCTCCTCCGCACTCATGGCTGTCACCGTTCGTGAGCTTTGCAAAAAAAAAAATTTTGCGTTCTTTGGAGGGGACTTTCTGTCAGAGCCACCCTGGGTCCCAGCTCACAAGAGACCAAAGTCCAGTCCAAGCTATATACAAAAGGTTTTATTGAAGATCATTGTCGTCATTACATCCAAACTCCGTGGCTCCGCATCTGTTACCCTTAGATGTTAGAAGTCCCCTCTGAGTCCGTCCCTCCCCTGCACCAATTTAAGAGGCTTGTGCTGCTCCACCTTTTCCTCTCTTTCCTTTTCCGCAGGGTCTTCCTGCCCCCCTGTGTTCCCTCCTTCCGGGACTCCCCAGAGGCTGAGTCTTCTCCTGCCTGCTCCCCCCTCCTTCGTGCTTTGGCACCAGGCTCCTCCCCAGAGCTCTCCCCACTTCCGCGCGCCTCCACATTTGAACTTGGCGCGCGTACGTTGCTCCTGACCTTCCTTTCAACAGCCACACTGCTCCCGGTACTGCTTTCCGCCCCTTCCGGCAGGACGTCTTGCCCCGATCTCCTTTCCCCCTCTGCTCCTTGTTCTGTTCCTCCCGACACACTGGTAACTCCACCCTCTTCACTCCGTACCGGTGGAGAAGCCGGTCCCGATCTCCAACTCCCACTGGCGGTTCCCCCTACGTTCCCCTGCTCCTGACTGCTTCCCCCTTGGGCTCCCCTTGGCTTGACCAGGGGGGCTCCCTTTTGGGAATCCTCCGATTCACTGGACGGACTCATGGACCATCTCGGGTCATTGTCGTCCTCTTCCTCGTCAGCCTGGAATCCTTCTCCCTCACTCTCGGTCTCCTCCCTCCTCTGCGCCTCTCTCCCTGAACCCCTGACACCTACATTTCAAAAAATCTTTAGAGATAGAAGGCAAAAAGGCTGAAATTTATAGAGATATACCCAAATTGTTATCGGATCTTAGAGCCTCATACATAGAACTAGCAAAGTTGCTGAGAAACAACACAATCCCTTACAGGTGGGAGTTCCCGCAAGGACTATCATTCAGTTATAAAGGAAGGAAAGTAAGAATTAGAACACCAGAGGACCAGCAGAAGTTTCTTCACGACCATGGGGAAGACCTCCAGAAAGGGGAAGTTGCGTCTTGGCCACCTCCATTACCAGAAACTAAACAGCCTGGAGCTGGACCATCTTTACCACCGCCGGGAACGGGGGAATCCTAAACACCCCATTGTAAGGCCTACAAATTGATTCAGGATGTCTCTGCAACTTCTTAGTTGGAATATAAATGGTGGAAATTCCCCAGAAAAAAGAAGGAAGGTATTTCATATTTTGAAGAAAGAACAATTGGACATTATTTGCCTGCAAGAAACACATGTGACAAGGCTCCATCGGAAAGTGCTAATTAATAAAAGGCTAGGCCAAGAATTTATTTCTTCGGACAGAGTTAAGAAAAGAGGAGTGGTGATATATGCAAAGGAGAACCTGTCACCGAAATTTCTATTTAAAGATGAACAAGGCAGAATTTTGGCTATCGAAATCCACACACACGGAGAAAAATTTCTGATATTAGGAATCTATGCACCAAATGATGGAAAATCGGAATTTTTTAAGAAGCTGCATGAGACTTTACTGGACTATTTAGACTATAACAACATTATTATGCTGGGAGACATGAACGGGGTCGTTTCTGTAAACATGGATAAGTCGCAAAGTGCAAATATAACAAAAGACGGCAGACTACCTAAAACTTTTTTTGAAATGATGGACAATATGGATCTGATCGATATATGGAGAGTCAAGAACCCCTTAGGAAAAGAAGGAACTTTCTTTTCTGAAGCTCATCTGTCATGGACACGAATCGACCAAATATGGACAACTAAAGGACTGGCACCTAAAACTAGAAAAGTGGAAATTTGCCCAAAAACTTGCTCCGACCACAATGCTTTGAAAATGGAATTGAGACTAAACATAACCGGATCCTTCCGATGGAAAATGAATGACACCTTATTTAGAGATCAGGAGATTGTGAAGAAGGCCCAAAAAACTTTAAAAGATTATTTTGAGATAAATCTAAACACTACGGTGGAAAAAAGAACAATCTGGGATGCAAGTAAAGCGGTTATGAGAGGGTTTCTAATACAACAAAACACTGTAAAGAAAAGACTCTGGAATGAAAAGAAGCAGAAGATACTGGAGAGAATAAGTGAAGGAGAAAGAAAATTAAGATCTAGGCCCAAGTCTAAGGAAGTGCTGAGAGAAGTGAAATTTTTCCAAGCCCAATACATGAAACTGATAAATCAAGAAGTGGAGTGGAAAATTAAACAAATGAGACAAAGATCTTTCGAATCAGCTAACAAGTGTGGGAAACTGCTAGCATGGCAGTTGAAAAAAAGACAAAAACTAAATACAGTTACAAATCTAGAGATTGAAGGGAGAATGGTTCAGAAACCTGAAGAAATCAGAAAATGTTTCCAGAGATATTTCAAAGATCTTTATGCACAAGGGCCGCAGAAAGAATCCGAGATGGATCAATTTATTAAAACTAACGGATTACAAAAAATTTCCCAGGAAATGAGAACAACCCTGAATGTTAAAATTTCACAGCAGGAAATTGAGAGTGCCATACAGAACCTCCAACTAGGCAAATCTCCAGGCCCTGATGGACTTACCTCCAAATATTATAAGGTTTTGAAGGACTATTTGATACAACCCTTGATGGAGGTATGCAACCAGATCATGGAGGGTAAGAAGGCACCAGAAACGTGGAAAGAAGCTTTCATCACATTGATTCCCAAAACAGAAACTGAAAAGACTCAACTTAAGAACTACCGTCCCATCTCACTCCTAAATGTGGATTACAAAATTTTTGCAGATATTTTGGCTAGTAGATTTAAAAAAGTATTGAATGAAGTGATCCATAAAGATCAAGCAGGCTTTCCCCCGGGTAGGCATTTGTTTGATAACACAAGAAACATTATCGACATTTTGGAACTCTTACAAACAAATATTAACACTAGAGCGGTGTTAATTTTTATTGACGCGGAGAAAGCCTTTGACAACATTTCTTGGATGTTCATGAAGAAAAATTTGGAAGGGATGGGAGTGGGACGGGGGTTTGAAAATGGTATAGAAGCAATATATTCAGAACAAAAAGCTAAATTGATAGTAAACAATGTGGTGACGGAGGAATTTAATATTGAAAAAGGGACACGACAGGGGTGCCCCCTATCCCCATTATTGTTTATTTCGGTCCTGGAGGTGCTTTTGAACATGATTAGAAAGGACCGGTCAGTTTGGGGTATTGAGGTCGGAGTGAAACAATATAAATTGAAAGCATTTGCAGATGACTTGGTATTAACATTACAGGAGCCAGTCCCTAGCACAAAAAGAGTTTTAGATTTAATCTCTGATTATGGTCGGGTGGCGGGATTTAAGTTGAATAAGCAAAAAACTAAGGTTCTAGTAAAGAATTTAACATCTACAGAAGCAGATGAGTTTTTGAAAGAGACAGGATTAAATGTGGTTAAAAAGGTGAAATACCTAGGGGTGTATCTGACTTCTAAAAACTTGAATTTGTTTAAGGACAACTATGAGAAATGTTGGTCAGAAATTAAAAGGGATTTGGAAACTTGGACAAGACTAAAACTTTCCTTGTTAGGCCGAATAGCAGCTATAAAGATGAATGTTTTGCCGAAAATGTTATTTTTGTTTCAGACCCTGCAGATCGTGGACAAAGTGGAATGTTTTGGAAAGTGGCAGAAGGATATTTCTAAGTTTGTTTGGCAGGGCAAAAAGCCCCGAATAAAGTTTAAAATACTAACAGATGCGAAAGAAAGGGGGGGATTTGCCCTGCCAGACTTGAGGTTATATTATGAATCTACAGCCTTCTGCTGGATGAAAGATTGGTTCTTGTTAGAGAACACTGATGTCCTAGATCTGGAAGGGTTTGATAACGCTTTTGGGTGGCATGCGTATTTGTGGTATGACAAGGTTAAAGTTCACAAAATGTTCAAAAACCATATTGTTAGAAGAGCAATTTTTATGGTCTGGACAAAATACAAAGACTTATTGGAGAGCAAAACACCAAGGTGGCTTTCACCGGCGGAGGCCAAGGCACGTAAGAGACTTAACATGGAGGCCTACTGGCCAAAATATTGGGAACTAATTGAAAAAGTTGGTGACAATTGGAAGTTGCAGAGTTTTGAAAGTGTAAAAAACAAGGTGCGAGACTGGTTGCATTATGCTCAAATTCGGGAAATTTTTAAAACAGACAAAAAGGTTGGGTTCCAGGTGGAAAAATCGAAATTAGAGACAGAATTGTTAGAACCTAAAGACAAATTACTCTCAAGAATGTATAACTTGCTGCTTAAATGGAATACACAGGATGAGATAGTCAAATCCGCCATGATAAAGTGGGCACAGGATATTGGACATAACATTATGTTTGATGACTGGGAAAGGTTATGGAACACCGGAATGAAATTCACGGCATGTAGTGCCTTGAAAGAAAATATTATGAAAATGATATACTGGTGGTACATGACCCCAGTCAAGCTTGCTAAGATATACCACCTGTCTGATAATAAGTGTTGGAAGTGTAAAGAGGCGGAAGGGACATTCTTTCACCTCTGGTGGACATGTCTGAAAGTGAAGGCCTTTTGGGAAATGATCTATAATGAGTTAAAAAAGGTACTTAGATATACCTTACCCAAGAAACCGGAGGCCTTCCTTCTGGGCATTGTAGACCAGAATGTGTTAAAGAAGGATAGAACTTTTTTTATGTATGCTACAACAGCAGCAAGAATTCTCATCGCAAAGTGTTGGAAGACACAAGATTTACCCACACTGGAGGAATGGCAGACGCAGTTGATGGACTATATGGAACTGGCTGAAATGACTGGCAGAATCCGAGACTTGGGAGAAGAAACAATGGAAGAGGACTGGAAAAAATTCAAGGACTATTTGCAAAAACATTACAAGTTGTATGAATGTTAAGAAAATGCACTTTTTAGGAAATACTAGCCCCAGCAATTGCAATTAGGTGAAATGAAAACTAAGGTACAAGAAGTTAGAGGTGGAATTAAGAAAAATTTTTATTGCATTATGTTTTAATTAAAATACATAAGATTAGGGTTATAATAATTTCGATCTTGGTAACATGATGAATTGAAAGATACAATAAGTAATGAAATAAGATAATAAATAGTTGAAGATTTTGTATTATGAACATTGGGTTATAAATATGTTGAAATGGGTAACATGACAAAATGAAAGATACAATAAGTGATTGTCAGGGGTTCAGGGAGAGAGGCGCAGAGGAGGGAGGAGACCGAGAGTGAGGGAGAAGGATTCCAGGCTGACGAGGAAGAGGACGACAATGACCCGAGATGGTCCATGAGTCCGTCCAGTGAATCGGAGGATTCCCAAAAGGGAGCCCCCCTGGTCAAGCCAAGGGGAGCCCAAGGGGGAAGCAGTCAGGAGCAGGGGAACGTAGGGGGAACCGCCAGTGGGAGTTGGAGATCGGGACCGGCTTCTCCACCGGAACGGAGTGAAGAGGGTGGAGTTACCAGTGTGTTGGGAGGAACAGAACAAGGAGCAGAGGGGGAAAGGAGATCGGGGCAAGACGTCCTGCCGGAAGGGGCGGAAAGCAGTACCGGGAGCAGTGTGGCTGTTGAAAGGAAGGTCAGGAGCAACGTACGCGCGCCAAGTTCAAATGTGGAGGCGCGCGGAAGTGGGGAGAGCTCTGGGGAGGAGCCTGGTGCCAAAGCACGAAGGAGGGGGGAGCAGGCAGGAGAAGACTCAGCCTCTGGGGAGTCCCGGAAGGAAGGAACACAGGGGGGCAGGAAGAACCTGCGGAAAAGGAAAGAGAGGAAAAGGTGGAGCAGCACAAGCCTCTTAAATTGGTGCAGGGGAGGGACGGACTCAGAGGGGACTTCTAACATCTAAGGGTAACAGATGCGGAGCCACGGAGTTTGGATGTAATGACGACAATGATCTTCAATAAAACCTTTTGTATATAGCTTGGACTGGACTTTGGTCTCTTGTGAGCTGGGACCCAGGGTGGCTCTGACAGAAAGTCCCCTCCAAAGAACGCAAATTTTTTTTTTTTTTTGCAAAGCTCACGAACGGTGACAGCCATGAGTGCGGAGGAGCAGTTGACAGCGCTGCGAACTACAGTTTCCGAACTCACTGCTGCAGTCCTTGCGTCTCAGAAGAAGCATGACGAAATGGAGAAGCGCTGCCAGGACCTGCAAACAAGGTGGGAACGTGCAAGCAGGGAAGGGTTCCCAGGGTCCAGATCAGAGGGGATTGGACTTGGACGGAGGGGGGGCAGCCTAGTCACCCACTTCGATGGGAACCTGAAGCACTACCCCAGTTTCAGAGCAGACGTTTTGTATGCATTGCACTTGCTTCGTCATGACTTTAAAGATGAGGAGGAGAAAGTGGGGTTTATTGTTTCTCACTTGCATGGGCCGGCCAGAGACTGGTTGCGCAATTTGTGGCGTGAAGATGGCCCTGCCCGCCGCGATGCAGATGAATTCATTAAAGCGATGGATGCCTGCTTCCAGTCAACTGTAGATGTGGATCTTGCACGCAGGGAAATTTTTGGATTGCGGCAAGGCAAAGCCACTGTGCGTCAGTACCATTCTAGATTTTTTGCTTTACTGACTGCGCTAAGCTGGGAGAAGGATTGTGCACCTGTGAGGGATTTGTTCTGGGAGGGGCTCAGCGGTCCCATTAAGGATGAACTTGCCAGGGGAGACAGACCCCAGACCCTGGAGGAGCTTGTGCAGAGGGCTTTGGCGATTGGGATACGGCACGAGGGACGTCCTTGGCACACTGAGGAAGAACGTCAGGTGCGTCCACCAGTGAGGACGTCTTCTTTCATCCCCAGGGAGTTCAGTCAGTCACATCCTTCGCCACTGGGAAGGCAGGGGGAGGAGCCCATGGAACTTGGTGGTGCTAAGGCTCAAGCAACAGCCAGAGCCCCAGCTTCCGGTGCAGTGAAGGCAAAGCCTCCTAGAGGGACCAGGAAGTGTTACATTTGCGACAGTGCACAGCACATGGCGAAAGAGTGTCCCCAGAGGCTGCAGAAACACACTGCAGCTTTAGCAACTGTTGCAGCAGAAATGATGCAAGCAGAGCAACCTCAGGGAAACGACAGTGCCTGGCTGGAAGCAGAGCTGCTGGGGCTCAGCCAGGCGAATCTGTAGAGCAGTCCCCAGCGCTTTTGCAACGCACAGACCCTTTACCACCCAAGCCAGCGGTGCAGCTCACTGCAACACTTCAGTTGCCGAATGGAACCACCCTGGAAGTCCCCATCACGATTGATTCTGGGAGCAACGCAGATTTTGTGGGGATGCACTTTGTCAAGCAGCATCGCATAGCGCTTCTGCCAGCGACAACACCTCTGAACGTAGTCACGGTGGATGGCAGGAAATTGCTAGGAGGACAAGTTGTGCAACAGACGCCTCCCATGGTGATGAGGATTGGAAATCATCGAGAAGTCATCAGCTTCAATGTCACCCGCCTTTCAGACACGCCTATAGTATTAGGCATGAGTTGGCTGGAGAGACACAGTCCTGCTGTAGCGTGGTACCAACGGCAGATCACCTTTTGCTCATCGTACTGTGCTCAACATTGCATCCAGTCCAGCCAGGAGGAGGGAGCTGAGCAGCAGTTGCAACTTGGCATGGTGCAGGCAGTACCCCGCAAGTACGAGGGGTTCCTGGAGGTTTTCTGCGAGAAGGAAGCTGACCAGTTGCCGCCCCACAGGCCTTATGATTGTGCCATCGACCTGGTGCCAGGGGCGCAGTTGCCGACTGCAAAGCTGTATTCCATGTCTGAGGACGAGATGCAAGAACTCAGGGAGTTCATAGAGCACAATTTGAAGCGCGGATTCATCCGAGAATCGAAAGCGGTGGGGGGCAGTCCTGTTTTCTTTGTAAAGAAAAAGGACACGCCCCAAAAAAGACTCATTGTGGACTATCGATTCATAAACAGTAAGACCAAACCCAAGGCCTTCCCCATGCCCAAGATAGATGATCTCCTGGCAACCGTAAGGAAGGGGAAGATCTTCACCAAATTGGATCTGCGTGGAGCGTATAACCTCATACGCATCCGGGAGGGCGATGAGTGGAAGACGGCCATGTTCACGCCTCTGGGCACGTACGAATACAGAGTTATGCCATTTGGTCTCCAAAATGGATCTCACGTCTTCCAAGCATTTATGCATCACGTGCTAGCGGGACTTCTCTACAAGAAATGCGTGTGTTTCCTCGACGACATCCTGATCTTTTCGGAAACGGAGGAGGCCCATGAGAAGGACGTAAAGGAAGTCCTGCAGAGACTACGGGAGAACAAGCTCTACGCCAAGTTAGAGAAGTGCCAGTTTGATGTGACGGACGTGGATTTCCTAGGCTACAAGCTGTCCGACAAGGGGCTGGCCATGGACAGCGCCAAGGTCCGCGCGGTGTTGGACTGGAAGAGCCCTCGCAATCGGAAGGAAGTCCAAAGATTCATCGGCTTCGCCAACTTCTACCGCAAATTCATCAGAGGTTTTGCAAAGGAGACGGCAGCGATCACGGACACTCTCAGTTCCAAGAAAAAGAGGTTCGTGTGGACGGAACAGGCGGAGCGCTCTTTTCAGAAGCTTAAAAGCCTTTTCGCCTCCGAGGAGCAGCTGCTGCACGTGAATCCAGGCAAGCCCATACGACTAGAGACCGACGCGTCAGACAGAGCGGTTGGAGCCGTACTCCTGCAAGAAGATCCACATGGAAACTGGAGACCCGGTGCCTTTTACTCCAGAAAGCTCAGCAAAGCGGAGCAAAACTACACCATATGGGACAGGGAGCTGTTAGCCATTCACGCAGCGTTCAAAGCGTGGCGACATTTCCTCATTGGAGCCAAGCACACAGTGCAGGTCCGCACGGATCACAAGAACTTAGAGTATTGGCGCACGGCGAAACTCCAGAGCCAAAGACACATGCGCTGGGCAGAGTTCTTCGCGGATTTCGACTTCAGGATAGAGTACGTCCCAGGGGACTCCAACGTTATAGCCGATGCGCTCTCCAGGAAACCGCAATATCTTGAGGAAGCGGCGCCAATAGCAGCCAGGCACATTTTTGCACCGCAGGCGTGGGCGTGCGCTGCCATCGCTGTCGACCTGGACGCGGTACGACGCGCGTTGCAGGTAGATCAGTTTGCACAATCCAAAATAGAGGAGCTGCGTAGGGGTTCGCTGAGAGACGATGAGTTCCAGTTACGCGACGGACTGTTAACTCACAAGGGTGCCCTCTACGTGCCGAGCGACGAGCTCCGAGCAAAGGTTCTGCAGCAGTTGCACGACGCTCCCAGTGCGGGCCATTTCGGCAGGGAGAAGACAATGGAACTGGTGGCCAGGGACTTTTGGTGGCCCCAGATGCGAGGAGAAGTAGCGGAGTACGTCGCCAGATGTGACACTTGTCAGAGGTCCAAGCCAGTACACCAGAAGCCGGCGGGCTTACTGGAACCACTGGAAACACCACAGCAACCGTGGGAGAGGGTGGCGCTGGACTTCGTCACTGACCTGCCCAGTTCCAGAGGCAAGACGGCGGTACTGGTGGTGGTGGACTTGTTCACCAAGATGGCGCACTTCATTCCCTGCGCGAAGGTGGCGACGGCGGAACAGACCGCCAAGCTCTTCATCGACCACGTGTTCCGGGCGCATGGGCTGCCGCGGGCCATCCTGTCCGACAGGGGGCGCCAGTTTATTTCCAATTTTTGGCAGAAGCTCCTAGGTATCCTGCACGTCAAGATCAACCTAGCGTCGGCAAGACATCCACAAACCAACGGCCAAGCCGAGAGGGTCAACGCGATCATGCAGCAGTACCTGAGATGTTACGCAAATCAGCGACCCGCAGCTTGGGTGGACTACCTACCGATGGCGGAGTTTGCCTACAACAACACGAAGCATGCGTCGACGGGGGTGACGCCGTTCTTCGCGAACAATGGACGTCATCCCAGGACCTTCCCGGGGTTCGTAGCACCAAGAGAGGGGGAGCCGCAAGAGGCCGACCAGTTCGCTGCAGAACTACAAGAGGTGCACGAGGAGCTGCGGAGACATTTGGAGCTAGCCAAACAAGCATATAAGGTGCAGGCAGACAAAGGCAGAAGAGTGGGAGAGGACATCCAGGTGGGGGACTGGGTGTGGTTAGCGGCCCAGGCGATGCCAGCCAAGTCGTTGGCCAAGAAGAAGCTAGGGCACAGGCAGCTAGGACCATACCAGGTGGAGGCTAAGATCAACCCCGTGGCTTTTCGACTGGCCCTCCCCGAAGGGTCCAGAGTCCACCCGGTTTTTCATAGGTCGGTGCTCACTCCCTACAAGGCCCCGCACAGGTTTCAGGAGTCTGAAACAGTACCTCAGCCACGCACAGAGTCACCTAGGAGGGAGGGATCGCCTAGGGTCGAACCACTCAACGAGGTCACAGAGATCCTGGACTCGAGATGGGGGGAAGAGGGAATAGAATACTTTCTAGTCAGAGAGGGTGCACCAGTCAGTGCCAGTGGGTGGGTGCCGGACTACGCTTTAGACGAACCTCTTTTAAAGGACGAGTTCCATGCCCTTTTCCCACATAGACCCATGCCAGCCGAGTACTTCGATGACTGGCTCTTTACCCCCACATGTTCAGGCAGCACTTTCCACGGCTTTTCTTCAGCCGAGGAAAGAACGCCGGACTCAAACTCGCCCAGGGGATCGTGTTCGGGGGTGGACACAGAGCCCTCTTATTGGTGGGATGAGCAACCAGAGGAAGCCTGGCGCAAGAAATGGCTGTAGGGGCCTTGGCCGGCAGCACCAGACGAAGTAGCAATGGAAGAGGGAACTGCGAACATTTTGGGTGAAGAACCCGAATTCGAACACACGTACACCGAGCTGCCAGCAGAGGACATGGACGTAGCCGAACTGTATCCTGCATCTACCTCCGAGGAGCTGCAGTTCCCACAACCCGCACCCGATGGGGGGGAGGGGGGAAGGGGGGCTTCGAGGGGGGGATGGATGTCAGGGGTTCAGGGAGAGAGGCGCAGAGGAGGGAGGAGACCGAGAGTGAGGGAGAAGGATTCCAGGCTGACGAGGAAGAGGACGACAATGACCCGAGATGGTCCATGAGTCCGTCCAGTGAATCGGAGGATTCCCAAAAGGGAGCCCCCCTGGTCAAGCCAAGGGGAGCCCAAGGGGGAAGCAGTCAGGAGCAGGGGAACGTAGGGGGAACCGCCAGTGGGAGTTGGAGATCGGGACCGGCTTCTCCACCGGAACGGAGTGAAGAGGGTGGAGTTACCAGTGTGTCGGGAGGAACAGAACAAGGAGCAGAGGGGGAAAGGAGATCGGGGCAAGACGTCCTGCCGGAAGGGGCGGAAAGCAGTACCGGGAGCAGTGTGGCTGTTGAAAGGAAGGTCAGGAGCAACGTACGCGCGCCAAGTTCAAATGTGGAGGCGCGCGGAAGTGGGGAGAGCTCTGGGGAGGAGCCTGGTGCCAAAGCACGAAGGAGGGGGGAGCAGGCAGGAGAAGACTCAGCCTCTGGGGAGTCCCGGAAGGAAGGAACACAGGGGGGCAGGAAGACCCTGCGGAAAAGGAAAGAGAGGAAAAGGTGGAGCAGCACAAGCCTCTTAAATTGGTGCAGGGGAGGGACGGACTCAGAGGGGACTTCTAACATCTAAGGGTAACAGATGCGGAGCCACGGAGTTTGGATGTAATGACGACAATGATCTTCAATAAAACCTTTTGTATATAGCTTGGACTGGACTTTGGTCTCTTGTGAGCTGGGACCCAGGGTGGCTCTGACAGTGATGAAATAAGATAACAAAATGCTGAAGTTGGTACTATAAATAATGCAGATTCGGGAAGATGTGGGGAAGTCCAAAAGATTTTGTAAAAGAAATATGAATTATGAAACTTTTGTACTTTATCTTTTTTCTTTTTCATATTCTGTAAAACCAATAAAAATATTTAAAAATATATATATATTTTGTCCGACAGGGGGCGCCAGTTCATCTCCAACTTCTGGCAAAAGCTGATGGGTTTCCTGAACGTCAAAGTCAGCCTGGCGTCGGCGAGACACCCGCAGACTAATGGGCAGGCGGAGAGGGTCAACGCCATCATGCAGCAGTACCTGAGATGTTACGCGAACCAGCAGCCCTCGACCTGGGTGGACTATCTACCGTTGGCCGAGTTTGCCTACAACAACACGAAGCACGCGTCCACGGGGGTGACGCCGTTTTTCGCCAACAACGGGCGGCATCCCAGAACCTTCCCGGGGTTGGACACAGTGAGGGAGGGGGAGCCGCAGGGAGCAGAGGCCGTTGCAGCGGAGTTGCAGGAGATACACGAGCAGCTCAGGAGGCAGTTAGAGATGGCGAAACAGGCTTACAAAGTGCAGGCAGACCGACACAGGAGGGTTGGGGAAGACATCCAGGTGGGAGACTGGGTCTGGTTAGCAGCCCAGGCAGTTCCAGCCAGATCGTTGGCCAAGAAGAAACTCGGACACAAGCAGCTAGGGCCTTACCAAGTAGAGGCGCAGATCAACCCAGTGGCCTTTCGGTTGACACTCCCGGAGGGGTCCAGAATGCACCCGGTCTTTCATAGATCAGTGCTCATACCCTACAGAGAGCCCCACAGGTTTCAGGCACCAGGGACGGCGCCAGACCCGCTCAGGGAAGCGCCCAAAAAGGGGGGGTCGCCGAGAGGGGAGCCACTTAATGAAGCCACAGAGATTTTAGACTCAAGGTGGGGGGAGGACGGGATTGAATATCTTCTCGCCACAGAGGATACCCCGGCCAGCACCAACAGGTGGGTGCCGGATTACGCGGTGGAGGAGCAGTGGCTCAAGGAAGAATTCCATACACTTTTCCCGCACAAACCCATGCCGGCGGGCTTTTTCGACGACTGTCTGTTCACACCCACCCTTTCAGCCAGCACCTTCAGGGGTTTCTCTTCAGCGGAGGACTCGGTTCCGGGAGGCAGTTCCCCAGAGGGATCGCTCTCGGGTTTTGGCACGGGGGGATCTTATTGGTGGGAGGACCAACCCGAAGTGGGCTGGCGCAGAGACAGGCCGAAGGGACCCGGGGAAGTGGAGTCCCCGCAGGCGACAGGGGGAGAAGGGGTCTTGGGTGATTTGGGGGCGGACTCAGATTTGGAACACACCGCTCAGGAGATGGAAGCGGAGGAGATCGCCGTCGACGAGCCCTTGGGGGACTTCCCAGACTTATCCCGATGGCTGCATGCCTCGGGGGACGAACTGTATCCTGGACTCACCCCCACAACACTGGAGCACCCGGAACCTGCACCGAAAGAGGGGGAGGGGGGAAGGGGGGCTTCGAGGGGGGGATGGATGTCAGGGGTTCAGGAGCAGAGGCAAAGCAGAGTGAGCAAATGGAAAGTGAGGAGGAGGAGTACGAAGGGGGAGCAGGCAGTGACAGTGGGCAGAGTCAATCCACAAGCGTCTCTAGCGAATCGGAGGACTCACAGAAGGGAGCACCGATGTCCAGAGCGAGGGGGGTTCCAGGGGGGAAGCCCCAGGAGGGAGGGGCCAGCGGGGAGTCCCTGAGCAGCAGTTGGAAATCAGGACCAGCTTCTCCACCAGAGCGCAGTGGGGAGGGGGAGTCCCAGGAGTCGGGACCAGTGTTCTCATCTCCAGCGGGAGGAGAGGAGTCAGGCTTGGCAACGCCCACATCAGGGAGCGGGGAAACGGTCAGAAGGAAAGTTACCGGCTGGGCGTGCGCGCCAAGTTCAAATGTACAGGAGAGCGGCACAGCAGGGAGTCCTGACAGGGAGCCAGGTCCTAAAGCCCGCCGAAAGGAAGGGCGAGACTCAGGGGGGTCAGCGTCAGAGGAATCCAGGAAGGAGGTAAGCTCAGAGGGCAGAAGGACCCAGAGGAGGAAAGAACAGCGTAGGAGGTGGAGCAAGGCTAGAATCTTAAACTGGTGTGGGTTCAGCAGCGAGTCAGAGGGAACTTAGCCGGTCTAGCGTCAAGACGTGGGTCTTCGCGCCCAGAGCTTGGAAATGGAAACTAAACTTCAATAAAGACTTTTGTATATAACATCCACTGGGCGTTGGTCCTCTGTGAGCTGGGACCTAGCGGCAGGCCTGACAGCGACGGACTGCTCATCCGCAAAGGGGCCCTCTACGTGCCGGGAGACGACCTCTGCACGAAGGTACTGCAGCAGTTACACGACGCACCCAGCGCTGGGCACTTCGGCAAAGAGAAGACGGTGGAATTAGTAGCCAGAACTTTTGGTGGCCCAAGATGAGGGGAGAAGTCGAGGATTACGTCAAGAGGTGCGACACATGCCAAAGAGCCAAACCAGTACACAGGCCGCCGGCGGGATTGCTGGAACCGCTACAGACGCCCCTTGAGCCGTGGGAGAAAGTGGCCCTGGACTTCGTCACAGATCTGCCCAGCTCGCGAGGCAAGACAGCGGTACTCGTGGTAGTGGACTTGTTCACCAAGATGGCCCACTTCATTCCTTGCGCGAAGGTGGCCACAGCGGAACAGACAGCCAAGATGTTCATAGACCAGGTGTTCAAGGTGCACGGCCTACCACGGTCTATCCTGTCCGACCGGGGGCGCCAGTTCATCTTGAGTTTCTGGCAGAAGCTGATGGGCATCCTGAACGTCAAGGTCAACCTATCGTCGGCGAGACACACGCAGACCAACGGACAAGCGGAGAGGGTCAACGCCATCACGCAGCAGTACCTGAGATGCTACGCGAACCAGGAGCCCTCGACCTGGGTGGACTATCTACCGCTGGCCGAGTTTGCCTACAACAACACGAAGCACGTGTCCACGGGGGTGACACCGTTTTTCGCCAACAATGGGCGGCATCCCAGAACCTTCCCGGGGTTAGAGAAAGTGGGGGAGGGGGAGCCGCAGGGAGCTGAGGACTGGGCGGCGGAGTTACAGGAGGTCCAGGAACAGCTCCGAAGGCAGTTGGAGCTAGCTAAACACGCTTACAAAATGCAGGCAGACCGACACAGGAGAGTTGGTGAGGACATACGGGTGGGGGACTGGGTCTGGTTAGCAGCCCAGGCAGTGCCGGCCAGATCGTTAGCTAAGAAGAAGCTCGGACACAAGCAGCTAGGGCCTTACCAAGTCGAGGCACAGATCAACCCAGTGGCCTTCCGGTTGACACTCCCGGAGGGGTCCAGAATGCACCCGGTCTTTCATAGATCAGTGCTCATACCCTACAGAGAGCCCCACAGGTTTCAGGCACCAGGGACGGCGCCAGACCCGCTCAGGGAAGCGCCCAAAAAGGCACAGATCAACCCAGTGGCCTTCCGGTTGACACTCCCGGAAGGATCCAGAATGCACCCGGTCTTTCATAGATCGGTGCTCACGCCTTATAAGGCACCTCACAGGTTCCAAGCACCAGGGACAGCTCCCAGTCCGCTCAGAGGCGCACCCACAAAGGGGGGGCCGCCGAGGGAGGAGCCGCTCAACGAGGTCACGGAGATCTTGGACTCGAGATGGGGGGAAGAGGGGGTTGAATATCTACTAGCCAGGGAAGGTACCCCGGCCAGCGCCAACAACTGGGTACCGTACTATGCGGTGGAGGAGCACTACCTCAAAGACGAGTTCCACGCACTGTACCCACACAGACCCATGCCGGCGGATTATTTCGACGAATATCTTTTCACACCCACACTCTCAACCAGCACATTCCAGGGTTTCTCTTCAGCTGAAGAGGCGTCACAGGAGACCAGCTCCCCAGAGGGATCCCTCTCAGGGTTTGGAACAGGCGGATCTTATTGGTGGGAGGATCAACCTGAGGTGGGCTGGCACAGAGAACTGCCGAGGGGACCATGGCACGCAGTGTCACCCCAGACAACAGAGGAAGGGGGGGCACCGGGCGAGTTTGGGGTAGATCCAGGTTTCGAACACACCTCCCAAGAGATGGAAGCAGAGGAGATCGCCGTCGACGGGACCATGGAGGACTTCCCGGACTTATCCGGCTGGCTGCACGCCACGGGGGAAGAACTGTACCCTGCACTCACCCCCACAACACTGGAGCACCCAGAACCCACACCGGAAGAAGGGGAGGGGGGAAGGGGGGGCTTCGAGGGGGGATGGATGTCAGGGGCTCAGGTGCTGAGGCACAGGGAAGATGAGAGATGGAGAGCGAGGGGGAGGAATCCGAAGGGAGCGTAGGAGGGGACAGTGATCCGAGGGATTCCATGAGCCTCTCCAGCGAATCGGAACATTCACAGAGGGGAGCGCCAGTGGCCAGGGGCAGGGGGGTCTCAAGGGGAACGCCCCAGGAGCAAGGGGGCAGCAGGGACTCCCAGAGCAGTAGTTGGAAATCAGGACCAGCTTCCCCACCAGAGCAGAGTGGGGGGGAAGAGTCCCAGGCTTTGTGGCCAGTGCTTTCCCCACCAGGGAGAGGAGACGAGGCAGAGCCTACCACGCCTCCCTCGGAGAGTCGGACAACGGAAGGGAGGTCAGATCCGGCCAGTGTCACGGAAGAGGGAAGCAGTGATAGAAGTAGTGTAACGGTTAGGAGAAAGGTCACTGGGTTGGCGCGAGAAGCAAGTTCAAATGTACAGGAGCGCGGGATAGCAGAGAGTGAGGATTGGGAACCGGGTCCTAAAGCACGCCGGAGGCAGGGGGAGGAGCTAAGCGACTCAGCGTCGGAAGACCAAAATAACAAGACAGCGTCTTTTTGCTTCCACATGCGTATAAAGAAGACGAATAAGCTTTGATTGGGCTTCTTTCAATTTGCATGGTGTTGTTGGCTGTTTCAGTGTTCATTCACCCACAAATAGCAAAGCAAAGTGTAATTGCCGAAACAAAGCAAAACAGGTTGTTTTCGGTTCCATCTACAAAGAAAGAAGAATCTTGGATTTCGCTTATTTCAAGTCATGTTCTTTGGTGTAAATGCATATTGACCCAGAATTCGCAAAGTGTATCTAATGAGACCAAAATAACAAAACACCGTCTTTTCGCTTCTATATGCGTTTCTATACGATGAATAAGCTTTGCTTGGGCTTCTTTCAATTCGCATGGTGTTGTTGGTTGTTTCTGTGTTCATTCACCCACAAATAGCAAAGCAGTGTAATGCCAAAACAAAGCAAAACGGGTTGTTTTCCGTTCCATCTACAAAGAAAGAAGAATCTTGGATTTCGCTTATTTCAAGTTCTTTGGTATAAATGCATATTGACCCAGAATTTGCAAAGCGTATGTAATGAGACCAAAATAACAAAACACCGTCTTTTCGCTTCTATAATAAGCGTTTCTACACGATGAATAAGCTTTGCTTGGGCTTCTTTCAATTCGCAGGTTTTTTGGGTGTGCACCAGAATCACCCCCAACCAAAGCAAAAAGGCTTTTTGGGTTCGGTCTTCATAAAAAGACGATGATAAAGCTCTGATGCGGCTTATTTCCCATTGTTGTTTTTGGGGTTAGAATGCACATTCACCCAGAAATCGCAGCGTGTCATGTTTGGTATCAGCCCAATTCAAGCAAAGGTGTTTTGGTTCCATCTCAATAGAGGACGAATAAGCTTTGATTTTTCTTTCATTGTTCATTCACCCACAAATAGCAAAGGGAAATGTAATAAGCCAAAACAGGTTGTTTCGGGTGCCAACTACATAGAAAGAAGAATCTTGGCTTTCTCTTATTTCAAATAGTGTTCTTTGGTGAAAATGCACATTGACCCAGAAATCGCAGTTTATGTAATTAGACCAAAATAACAAGACAGCGTCTTTTTGCTTCCATATGCGTATAAAGAAGACAAATAAGCTTTGATTGGGCTTCTTTCAATTTGCATGGTGTTGTTGGTTGTTTCAGTGTTCATTCACCCACAAATAGCAAAGCAAAGTGTAATGCCGAAACAAAGCAAAACAGGTTGTTTTGGGTTCCATCTACAAAGAAAGAAGAATCTTGGATTTCGCTTATTTCAAGTCGTGTTCTTTGGTGAAAATGCACATTGACCCAGAATTCGCAAAGTGTATCTAATGAGACCAAAATAACAAGACAGCGTCATTTTGCTTCCATATGCGTATAAAGAAGACGAATAAGCTTTGATTGGGCTTCTTTCAATTTGCATGGTGGCAGCCCTGACACATGGTGTTGTTGGTTGTTTCAGTGTTCATTCACCCACAAATAGCAAAGCAAAGTGTAATTGCCGAAACAAAGCAAAACAGGTTGTTTTCGGTTCCATCTACAAAGAAAGAAGAATCTTGGATTTCGCTTATTTCAAGTCGTGTTCTTTGGTGTAAATGCATATTGACCCAGAATTCGCAAAGTGTATCTAATGAGACCAAAATAACAAAACACCGTCTTTTCGCTTCTATATGTGTTTCTATACGATGAATAAGCTTTGCTTGGGCTTCTTTCAATTCGCATGGTGTTGTTGGTTGTTTCTGTGTTCATTCACCCACAAATAGCAAAGCAGTGTGTCAGGCCTGCCGCTTGGTCCCAGCTCACAGAGGACCAGCGCCCAGCGGATGTCATATACAAAAGTCTTTATTGAAGTTTAGTTTCCATTTCCCAAGCTCTGGGCGCGCAGACCCACGTCTTGACGCTAGACCGGCTAAGTTCCCTCTGACTCGCTGCTGAACCCACACCAGTTTAAGATTCTAGCCTTGCTCCACCTCCTACGCTGTTCTTTTCTCCTCTGGGTCCTTCTGCCCTCTGATCTTACCTCCTTCCTGGATTCCTCTGACGCTGACCCCCCTGAGTCTCGCCCTTCCTTACGGCGGGCTTTAGGACCTGGCTCCCTGTCAGGACTCCCTGCTGTGCCGCTCTCCTGTACATTTGAACTTGGCGCGCGCGCCCAGCCGGTAACTTTCCTTCTGACCGTTTCCCCGCTCCCTGATGTGGGCGTTGCCAAGCCTGACTCCTCTCCTCCCGCTGGAGATGAGAACACTGGTCCCGACTCCTGGGACTCCCCCTCCCCACTGCGCTCTGGTGGAGAAGCTGGTCCTGATTTCCAACTGCTGCTCAGGGACTCCCCGCTGGCCCCTCCCTCCTGGGGCTTCCCCCCTGGAACCCCCCTCGCTCTGGCCATCGGTGCTCCCTTCTGTGAGTCCTCCGATTCGCTAGAGAGGCTTGTGGATTGACACTGCCCACTGTCACTGCCTGCTCCCCCTTCGTACTCCTCCTCCTCACTTTCGATTTGCTCACTCTGCTTTGCCTCTGCTCCTGAACCCCTGACACAGTGTAATGCCAAAACAAAGCAAAACGGGTTGTTTTCGGTTCCATCTACAAAGAAAGAAGAATCTTGGATTTCGCTTATTTCAAGTTCTTTGGTATAAATGCATATTGACCCAGAATTTGCAAAGCGTATGTAATGAGACCAAAATAACAAAACACCGTCTTTTCGCTTCTATAATAAGCGTTTCTACACGATGAATAAGCTTTGCTTGGGCTTCTTTCAATTCCCAGGTGTTTTGGGTGTGCACCAGAATCACCCCCAACCAAAGCAAAAAGGCTTTTTGGGTTCGGTCTTCATAAAAAGACGATGATAAAACTCTGATGCGGCTTATTTCCCATTGTTGTTTTTGGGGTTAGAATGCACATTCACCCAGAAATCGCAGCGTGTCATGTTTGGTATCAGCCCAATTCAAGCAAAGGTGTTTTGGTTCCATCTCAATAGAGGACGAATAAGCTTTGATTTTTCTTTCATTGTTCATTCACCCACAAATAGCAAAGGGAAATGTAATAAGCCAAAACAGGTTGTTTCGGGTTCCAACTACATAGAAAGAAGAATCTTGGCTTTCTCTTATTTCAAATCGTGTTCTTTGGTGAAAATGCACATTGACCCAGAAATCGCAAAGTTTATGTAATTAGACCAAAATAACAAGACAGCGTCTTTTTGCTTCCATATGCGTATAAAGAAGACGAATAAGCTTTGATTGGGCTTCTTTCAATTTGCATGGTGTTGTTGGCTGTTTCAGTGTTCATTCACCCACAAATAGCAAAGCAAAGTGTAATTGCCGAAACAAAGCAAAACAGGTTGTTTTCGGTTCCATCTACAAAGAAAGAAGAATCTTGGATTTCGCTTATTTCAAGTCGTGTTCTTTGGTGTAAATGCATATTGACCCAGAATTCGCAAAGTGTATCTAATGAGACCAAAATAACAAAACACCGTCTTTTCGCTTCTATATGTGTTTCTATACGATGAATAAGCTTTGCTTGGGCTTCTTTCAATTCGCATGGTGTTGTTGGTTGTTTCTGTGTTCATTCACCCACAAATAGCAAAGCAGTGTAATGCCAAAACAAAGCAAAACGGGTTGTTTTCCGTTCCATCTACAAAGAAAGAAGAATCTTGGATTTCGCTTATTTCAAGTTCTTTGGTATAAATGCATATTGACCCAGAATTTGCAAAGCGTATGTAATGAGACCAAAATAACAAAACACCGTCTTTTCGCTTCTATAATAAGCGTTTCTACACGATGAATAAGCTTTGCTTGGGCTTCTTTCAATTCCCAGGTGTTTTGGGTGTGCACCAGAATCACCCCCAACCAAAGCAAAAAGGCTTTTTGGGTTCGGTCTTCATAAAAAGACGATGATAAAGCTCTGATGCGGCTTATTTCCCATTGTTGTTTTTGGGGTTAGAATGCACATTCACCCAGAAATCGCAGCGTGTCATGTTTGGTATCAGCCCAATTCAAGCAAAGGTGTTTTGGTTCCATCTCAATAGAGGACGAATAAGCTTTGATTTTTCTTTCATTGTTTATTCACCCACAAATAGCAAAGGGAAATGTAATAAGCTAAAACAGTTGTTTCGGGTTCCAACTACATAGAAAGAAGAATCTTGGCTTTCTCTTATTTCAAATCGTGTTCTTTGGTGAAAATGCACATTGACCCAGAAATCGCAAAGTTTATGTAATTAGACCAAAATAACAAGACAGCGTCTTTTTGCTTGCATATGCGTATAAAGAAGACGAATAAGCTTTGATTGGGCTTCTTTCAATTTGCATGGTGGCAGCCCTGACACATGGTGTTGTTGGTTGTTTCAGTGTTCATTCACCCACAAATAGCAAAGCAAAGTGTAATTGCCGAAACAAAGCAAAACAGGTTGTTTTCGGTTCCATCTACAAAGAAAGAAGAATCTTGGATTTCGCTTATTTCAAGTCGTGTTCTTTGGTGTAAATGCATATTGACCCAGAATTCGCAAAGTGTATCTAATGAGACCAAAATAACAAAACACCGTCTTTTCGCTTCTATATGTGTTTCTATACGATGAATAAGCTTTGCTTGGGCTTCTTTCAATTCGCATGGTGTTGTTGGTTGTTTCTGTGTTCATTCACCCACAAATAGCAAAGCAGTGTGTCAGGCCTGCCGCTTGGTCCCAGCTCACAGAGGACCAGCGCCCAGCGGATGTCATATACAAAAGTCTTTATTGAAGTTTAGTTTCCATTTCCCAAGCTCTGGGCGCGCAGACCCACGTCTTGACGCTAGACCGGCTAAGTTCCCTCTGACTCGCTGCTGAACCCACACCAGTTTAAGATTCTAGCCTTGCTCCACCTCCTACGCTGTTCTTTTCTCCTCTGGGTCCTTCTGCCCTCTGATCTTACCTCCTTCCTGGATTCCTCTGACGCTGACCCCCCTGAGTCTCGCCCTTCCTTACGGCGGGCTTTAGGACCTGGCTCCCTGTCAGGACTCCCTGCTGTGCCGCTCTCCTGTACATTTGAACTTGGCGCGCGCGCCCAGCCGGTAACTTTCCTTCTGACCGTTTCCCCGCTCCCTGATGTGGGCGTTGCCAAGCCTGACTCCTCTCCTCCCGCTGGAGATGAGAACACTGGTCCCGACTCCTGGGACTCCCCCTCCCCACTGCGCTCTGGTGGAGAAGCTGGTCCTGATTTCCAACTGCTGCTCAGGGACTCCCCGCTGGCCCCTCCCTCCTGGGGCTTCCCCCCTGGAACCCCCCTCGCTCTGGCCATCGGTGCTCCCTTCTGTGAGTCCTCCGATTCGCTAGAGAGGCTTGTGGATTGACACTGCCCACTGTCACTGCCTGCTCCCCCTTCGTACTCCTCCTCCTCACTTTCGATTTGCTCACTCTGCTTTGCCTCTGCTCCTGAACCCCTGACACAGTGTAATGCCAAAACAAAGCAAAACGGGTTGTTTTCGGTTCCATCTACAAAGAAAGAAGAATCTTGGATTTCGCTTATTTCAAGTTCTTTGGTATAAATGCATATTGACCCAGAATTTGCAAAGCGTATGTAATGAGACCAAAATAACAAAACACCGTCTTTTCGCTTCTATAATAAGCGTTTCTACACGATGAATAAGCTTTGCTTGGGCTTCTTTCAATTCCCAGGTGTTTTGGGTGTGCACCAGAATCACCCCCAACCAAAGCAAAAAGGCTTTTTGGGTTCGGTCTTCATAAAAAGACGATGATAAAGCTCTGATGCGGCTTATTTCCCATTGTTGTTTTTGGGGTTAGAATGCACATTCACCCAGAAATCGCAGCGTGTCATGTTTGGTATCAGCCCAATTCAAGCAAAGGTGTTTTGGTTCCATCTCAATAGAGGACGAATAAGCTTTGATTTTTCTTTCATTGTTCATTCACCCACAAATAGCAAAGGGAAATGTAATAAGCTAAAACAGTTGTTTCGGGTTCCAACTACATAGAAAGAAGAATCTTGGCTTTCTCTTATTTCAAATCGTGTTCTTTGGTGAAAATGCACATTGACCCAGAAATCGCAAAGTTTATGTAATTAGACCAAAATAACAAGACAGCGTCTTTTTGCTTCCATATGCGTATAAAGAAGACGAATAAGCTTTGATTGGGCTTCTTTCAATTTGCATGGTGTTGTTGGCTGTTTCAGTGTTCATTCACCCACAAATAGCAAAGCAAAGTGTAATTGCCGAAACAAAGCAAAACAGGTTGTTTTCGGTTCCATCTACAAAGAAAGAAGAATCTTGGATTTCGCTTATTTCAAGTCGTGTTCTTTGGTGTAAATGCATATTGACCCAGAATTCGCAAAGTGTATCTAATGAGACCAAAATAACAAAACACCGTCTTTTCGCTTCTATATGTGTTTCTATACGATGAATAAGCTTTGCTTGGGCTTCTTTCAATTCGCATGGTGTTGTTGGTTGTTTCTGTGTTCATTCACCCACAAATAGCAAAGCAGTGTAATGCCAAAACAAAGCAAAACGGGTTGTTTTCCGTTCCATCTACAAAGAAAGAAGAATCTTGGATTTCGCTTATTTCAAGTTCTTTGGTATAAATGCATATTGACCCAGAATTTGCAAAGCGTATGTAATGAGACCAAAATAACAAAACACCGTCTTTTCGCTTCTATAATAAGCGTTTCTACACGATGAATAAGCTTTGCTTGGGCTTCTTTCAATTCCCAGGTGTTTTGGGTGTGCACCAGAATCACCCCCAACCAAAGCAAAAAGGCTTTTTGGGTTCGGTCTTCATAAAAAGACGATGATAAAGCTCTGATGCGGCTTATTTCCCATTGTTGTTTTTGGGGTTAGAATGCACATTCACCCAGAAATCGCAGCGTGTCATGTTTGGTATCAGCCCAATTCAAGCAAAGGTGTTTTGGTTCCATCTCAATAGAGGACGAATAAGCTTTGATTTTTCTTTCATTGTTTATTCACCCACAAATAGCAAAGGGAAATGTAATAAGCTAAAACAGTTGTTTCGGGTTCCAACTACATAGAAAGAAGAATCTTGGCTTTCTCTTATTTCAAATCGTGTTCTTTGGTGAAAATGCACATTGACCCAGAAATCGCAAAGTTTATGTAATTAGACCAAAATAACAAGACAGCGTCTTTTTGCTTGCATATGCGTATAAAGAAGACGAATAAGCTTTGATTGGGCTTCTTTCAATTTGCATGGTGTTGTTGGCTGTTTCAGTGTTCATTCACCCACAAATAGCAAAGCAAAGTGTAATTGCCGAAACAAAGCAAAACAGGTTGTTTTCGGTTCCATCTACAAAGAAAGAAGAATCTTGGATTTCGCTTATTTCAAGTCGTGTTCTTTGGTGTAAATGCATATTGACCCAGAATTCGCAAAGTGTATCTAATGAGACCAAAATAACAAGACAGCGTCATTTTGCTTCCATATGCGTATAAAGAAGACGAATAAGCTTTGATTGGGCTTCTTTCAATTTGCATGGTGGCAGCCCTGACACATGGTGTTGTTGGTTGTTTCAGTGTTCATTCACCCACAAATAGCAAAGCAAAGTGTAATTGCCGAAACAAAGCAAAACAGGTTGTTTTCGGTTCCATCTACAAAGAAAGAAGAATCTTGGATTTCGCTTATTTCAAGTCGTGTTCTTTGGTGTAAATGCATATTGACCCAGAATTCGCAAAGTGTATCTAATGAGACCAAAATAACAAAACACCGTCTTTTCGCTTCTATATGTGTTTCTATACGATGAATAAGCTTTGCTTGGGCTTCTTTCAATTCGCATGGTGTTGTTGGTTGTTTCTGTGTTCATTCACCCACAAATAGCAAAGCAGTGTAATGCCAAAACAAAGCAAAACGGGTTGTTTTCGGTTCCATCTACAAAGAAAGAAGAATCTTGGATTTCGCTTATTTCAAGTTCTTTGGTATAAATGCATATTGACCCAGAATTTGCAAAGCGTATGTAATGAGACCAAAATAACAAAACACCGTCTTTTCGCTTCTATAATAAGCGTTTCTACACGATGAATAAGCTTTGCTTGGGCTTCTTTCAATTCCCAGGTGTTTTGGGTGTGCACCAGAATCACCCCCAACCAAAGCAAAAAGGCTTTTTGGGTTCGGTCTTCATAAAAAGACGATGATAAAGCTCTGATGCGGCTTATTTCCCATTGTTGTTTTTGGGGTTAGAATGCACATTCACCCAGAAATCGCAGCGTGTCATGTTTGGTATCAGCCCAATTCAAGCAAAGGTGTTTTGGTTCCATCTCAATAGAGGACGAATAAGCTTTGATTTTTCTTTCATTGTTCATTCACCCACAAATAGCAAAGGGAAATGTAATAAGCTAAAACAGTTGTTTCGGGTTCCAACTACATAGAAAGAAGAATCTTGGCTTTCTCTTATTTCAAATCGTGTTCTTTGGTGAAAATGCACATTGACCCAGAAATCGCAAAGTTTATGTAATTAGACCAAAATAACAAGACAGCGTCTTTTTGCTTGCATATGCGTATAAAGAAGACGAATAAGCTTTGATTGGGCTTCTTTCAATTTGCATGGTGTTGTTGGCTGTTTCAGTGTTCATTCACCCACAAATAGCAAAGCAAAGTGTAATTGCCGAAACAAAGCAAAACAGGTTGTTTTCGGTTCCATCTACAAAGAAAGAAGAATCTTGGATTTCGCTTATTTCAAGTCGTGTTCTTTGGTGTAAATGCATATTGACCCAGAATTCGCAAAGTGTATCTAATGAGACCAAAATAACAAGACAGCGTCATTTTGCTTCCATATGCGTATAAAGAAGACGAATAAGCTTTGATTGGGCTTCTTTCAATTTGCATGGTGGCAGCCCTGACACATGGTGTTGTTGGTTGTTTCAGTGTTCATTCACCCACAAATAGCAAAGCAAAGTGTAATTGCCGAAACAAAGCAAAACAGGTTGTTTTCGGTTCCATCTACAAAGAAAGAAGAATCTTGGATTTCGCTTATTTCAAGTCGTGTTCTTTGGTGTAAATGCATATTGACCCAGAATTCGCAAAGTGTATCTAATGAGACCAAAATAACAAAACACCGTCTTTTCGCTTCTATATGTGTTTCTATACGATGAATAAGCTTTGCTTGGGCTTCTTTCAATTCGCATGGTGTTGTTGGTTGTTTCTGTGTTCATTCACCCACAAATAGCAAAGCAGTGTAATGCCAAAACAAAGCAAAACGGGTTGTTTTCGGTTCCATCTACAAAGAAAGAAGAATCTTGGATTTCGCTTATTTCAAGTTCTTTGGTATAAATGCATATTGACCCAGAATTTGCAAAGCGTATGTAATGAGACCAAAATAACAAAACACCGTCTTTTCGCTTCTATAATAAGCGTTTCTACACGATGAATAAGCTTTGCTTGGGCTTCTTTCAATTCCCAGGTGTTTTGGGTGTGCACCAGAATCACCCCCAACCAAAGCAAAAAGGCTTTTTGGGTTCGGTCTTCATAAAAAGACGATGATAAAGCTCTGATGCGGCTTATTTCCCATTGTTGTTTTTGGGGTTAGAATGCACATTCACCCAGAAATCGCAGCGTGTCATGTTTGGTATCAGCCCAATTCAAGCAAAGGTGTTTTGGTTCCATCTCAATAGAGGACGAATAAGCTTTGATTTTTCTTTCATTGTTCATTCACCCACAAATAGCAAAGGGAAATGTAATAAGCTAAAACAGTTGTTTCGGGTTCCAACTACATAGAAAGAAGAATCTTGGCTTTCTCTTATTTCAAATCGTGTTCTTTGGTGAAAATGCACATTGACCCAGAAATCGCAAAGTTTATGTAATTAGACCAAAATAACAAGACAGCGTCTTTTTGCTTGCATATGCGTATAAAGAAGACGAATAAGCTTTGATTGGGCTTCTTTCAATTTGCATGGTGTTGTTGGCTGTTTCAGTGTTCATTCACCCACAAATAGCAAAGCAAAGTGTAATTGCCGAAACAAAGCAAAACAGGTTGTTTTCGGTTCCATCTACAAAGAAAGAAGAATCTTGGATTTCGCTTATTTCAAGTCGTGTTCTTTGGTGTAAATGCATATTGACCCAGAATTCGCAAAGTGTATCTAATGAGACCAAAATAACAAGACAGCGTCATTTTGCTTCCATATGCGTATAAAGAAGACGAATAAGCTTTGATTGGGCTTCTTTCAATTTGCATGGTGGCAGCCCTGACACATGGTGTTGTTGGTTGTTTCAGTGTTCATTCACCCACAAATAGCAAAGCAAAGTGTAATTGCCGAAACAAAGCAAAACAGGTTGTTTTCGGTTCCATCTACAAAGAAAGAAGAATCTTGGATTTCGCTTATTTCAAGTCGTGTTCTTTGGTGTAAATGCATATTGACCCAGAATTCGCAAAGTGTATCTAATGAGACCAAAATAACAAAACACCGTCTTTTCGCTTCTATATGTGTTTCTATACGATGAATAAGCTTTGCTTGGGCTTCTTTCAATTCGCATGGTGTTGTTGGTTGTTTCTGTGTTCATTCACCCACAAATAGCAAAGCAGTGTAATGCCAAAACAAAGCAAAACGGGTTGTTTTCGGTTCCATCTACAAAGAAAGAAGAATCTTGGATTTCGCTTATTTCAAGTTCTTTGGTATAAATGCATATTGACCCAGAATTTGCAAAGCGTATGTAATGAGACCAAAATAACAAAACACCGTCTTTTCGCTTCTATATGTGTTTCTATACGATGAATAAGCTTTGCTTGGGCTTCTTTCAATTCGCATGGTGTTGTTGGTTGTTTCTGTGTTCATTCACCCACAAATAGCAAAGCAGTGTGTCAGGCCTGCCGCTTGGTCCCAGCTCACAGAGGACCAGCGCCCAGCGGATGTCATATACAAAAGTCTTTATTGAAGTTTAGTTTCCATTTCCCAAGCTCTGGGCGCGCAGACCCACGTCTTGACGCTAGACCGGCTAAGTTCCCTCTGACTCGCTGCTGAACCCACACCAGTTTAAGATTCTAGCCTTGCTCCACCTCCTACGCTGTTCTTTTCTCCTCTGGGTCCTTCTGCCCTCTGATCTTACCTCCTTCCTGGATTCCTCTGACGCTGACCCCCCTGAGTCTCGCCCTTCCTTACGGCGGGCTTTAGGACCTGGCTCCCTGTCAGGACTCCCTGCTGTGCCGCTCTCCTGTACATTTGAACTTGGCGCGCGCGCCCAGCCGGTAACTTTCCTTCTGACCGTTTCCCCGCTCCCTGATGTGGGCGTTGCCAAGCCTGACTCCTCTCCTCCCGCTGGAGATGAGAACACTGGTCCCGACTCCTGGGACTCCCCCTCCCCACTGCGCTCTGGTGGAGAAGCTGGTCCTGATTTCCAACTGCTGCTCAGGGACTCCCCGCTGGCCCCTCCCTCCTGGGGCTTCCCCCCTGGAACCCCCCTCGCTCTGGCCATCGGTGCTCCCTTCTGTGAGTCCTCCGATTCGCTAGAGAGGCTTGTGGATTGACACTGCCCACTGTCACTGCCTGCTCCCCCTTCGTACTCCTCCTCCTCACTTTCGATTTGCTCACTCTGCTTTGCCTCTGCTCCTGAACCCCTGACACAGTGTAATGCCAAAACAAAGCAAAACGGGTTGTTTTCGGTTCCATCTACAAAGAAAGAAGAATCTTGGATTTCGCTTATTTCAAGTTCTTTGGTATAAATGCATATTGACCCAGAATTTGCAAAGCGTATGTAATGAGACCAAAATAACAAAACACCGTCTTTTCGCTTCTATAATAAGCGTTTCTACACGATGAATAAGCTTTGCTTGGGCTTCTTTCAATTCCCAGGTGTTTTGGGTGTGCACCAGAATCACCCCCAACCAAAGCAAAAAGGCTTTTTGGGTTCGGTCTTCATAAAAAGACGATGATAAAGCTCTGATGCGGCTTATTTCCCATTGTTGTTTTTGGGGTTAGAATGCACATTCACCCAGAAATCGCAGCGTGTCATGTTTGGTATCAGCCCAATTCAAGCAAAGGTGTTTTGGTTCCATCTCAATAGAGGACGAATAAGCTTTGATTTTTCTTTCATTGTTCATTCACCCACAAATAGCAAAGGGAAATGTAATAAGCTAAAACAGTTGTTTCGGGTTCCAACTACATAGAAAGAAGAATCTTGGCTTTCTCTTATTTCAAATCGTGTTCTTTGGTGAAAATGCACATTGACCCAGAAATCGCAAAGTTTATGTAATTAGACCAAAATAACAAGACAGCGTCTTTTTGCTTCCATATGCGTATAAAGAAGACGAATAAGCTTTGATTGGGCTTCTTTCAATTTGCATGGTGTTGTTGGCTGTTTCAGTGTTCATTCACCCACAAATAGCAAAGCAAAGTGTAATTGCCGAAACAAAGCAAAACAGGTTGTTTTCGGTTCCATCTACAAAGAAAGAAGAATCTTGGATTTCGCTTATTTCAAGTCGTGTTCTTTGGTGTAAATGCATATTGACCCAGAATTCGCAAAGTGTATCTAATGAGACCAAAATAACAAAACACCGTCTTTTCGCTTCTATATGTGTTTCTATACGATGAATAAGCTTTGCTTGGGCTTCTTTCAATTCGCATGGTGTTGTTGGTTGTTTCTGTGTTCATTCACCCACAAATAGCAAAGCAGTGTAATGCCAAAACAAAGCAAAACGGGTTGTTTTCCGTTCCATCTACAAAGAAAGAAGAATCTTGGATTTCGCTTATTTCAAGTTCTTTGGTATAAATGCATATTGACCCAGAATTTGCAAAGCGTATGTAATGAGACCAAAATAACAAAACACCGTCTTTTCGCTTCTATAATAAGCGTTTCTACACGATGAATAAGCTTTGCTTGGGCTTCTTTCAATTCCCAGGTGTTTTGGGTGTGCACCAGAATCACCCCCAACCAAAGCAAAAAGGCTTTTTGGGTTCGGTCTTCATAAAAAGACGATGATAAAGCTCTGATGCGGCTTATTTCCCATTGTTGTTTTTGGGGTTAGAATGCACATTCACCCAGAAATCGCAGCGTGTCATGTTTGGTATCAGCCCAATTCAAGCAAAGGTGTTTTGGTTCCATCTCAATAGAGGACGAATAAGCTTTGATTTTTCTTTCATTGTTTATTCACCCACAAATAGCAAAGGGAAATGTAATAAGCTAAAACAGTTGTTTCGGGTTCCAACTACATAGAAAGAAGAATCTTGGCTTTCTCTTATTTCAAATCGTGTTCTTTGGTGAAAATGCACATTGACCCAGAAATCGCAAAGTTTATGTAATTAGACCAAAATAACAAGACAGCGTCTTTTTGCTTGCATATGCGTATAAAGAAGACGAATAAGCTTTGATTGGGCTTCTTTCAATTTGCATGGTGTTGTTGGCTGTTTCAGTGTTCATTCACCCACAAATAGCAAAGCAAAGTGTAATTGCCGAAACAAAGCAAAACAGGTTGTTTTCGGTTCCATCTACAAAGAAAGAAGAATCTTGGATTTCGCTTATTTCAAGTCGTGTTCTTTGGTGTAAATGCATATTGACCCAGAATTCGCAAAGTGTATCTAATGAGACCAAAATAACAAGACAGCGTCATTTTGCTTCCATATGCGTATAAAGAAGACGAATAAGCTTTGATTGGGCTTCTTTCAATTTGCATGGTGGCAGCCCTGACACATGGTGTTGTTGGTTGTTTCAGTGTTCATTCACCCACAAATAGCAAAGCAAAGTGTAATTGCCGAAACAAAGCAAAACAGGTTGTTTTCGGTTCCATCTACAAAGAAAGAAGAATCTTGGATTTCGCTTATTTCAAGTCGTGTTCTTTGGTGTAAATGCATATTGACCCAGAATTCGCAAAGTGTATCTAATGAGACCAAAATAACAAAACACCGTCTTTTCGCTTCTATATGTGTTTCTATACGATGAATAAGCTTTGCTTGGGCTTCTTTCAATTCGCATGGTGTTGTTGGTTGTTTCTGTGTTCATTCACCCACAAATAGCAAAGCAGTGTAATGCCAAAACAAAGCAAAACGGGTTGTTTTCGGTTCCATCTACAAAGAAAGAAGAATCTTGGATTTCGCTTATTTCAAGTTCTTTGGTATAAATGCATATTGACCCAGAATTTGCAAAGCGTATGTAATGAGACCAAAATAACAAAACACCGTCTTTTCGCTTCTATAATAAGCGTTTCTACACGATGAATAAGCTTTGCTTGGGCTTCTTTCAATTCCCAGGTGTTTTGGGTGTGCACCAGAATCACCCCCAACCAAAGCAAAAAGGCTTTTTGGGTTCGGTCTTCATAAAAAGACGATGATAAAGCTCTGATGCGGCTTATTTCCCATTGTTGTTTTTGGGGTTAGAATGCACATTCACCCAGAAATCGCAGCGTGTCATGTTTGGTATCAGCCCAATTCAAGCAAAGGTGTTTTGGTTCCATCTCAATAGAGGACGAATAAGCTTTGATTTTTCTTTCATTGTTCATTCACCCACAAATAGCAAAGGGAAATGTAATAAGCTAAAACAGTTGTTTCGGGTTCCAACTACATAGAAAGAAGAATCTTGGCTTTCTCTTATTTCAAATCGTGTTCTTTGGTGAAAATGCACATTGACCCAGAAATCGCAAAGTTTATGTAATTAGACCAAAATAACAAGACAGCGTCTTTTTGCTTGCATATGCGTATAAAGAAGACGAATAAGCTTTGATTGGGCTTCTTTCAATTTGCATGGTGTTGTTGGCTGTTTCAGTGTTCATTCACCCACAAATAGCAAAGCAAAGTGTAATTGCCGAAACAAAGCAAAACAGGTTGTTTTCGGTTCCATCTACAAAGAAAGAAGAATCTTGGATTTCGCTTATTTCAAGTCGTGTTCTTTGGTGTAAATGCATATTGACCCAGAATTCGCAAAGTGTATCTAATGAGACCAAAATAACAAGACAGCGTCATTTTGCTTCCATATGCGTATAAAGAAGACGAATAAGCTTTGATTGGGCTTCTTTCAATTTGCATGGTGGCAGCCCTGACACATGGTGTTGTTGGTTGTTTCAGTGTTCATTCACCCACAAATAGCAAAGCAAAGTGTAATTGCCGAAACAAAGCAAAACAGGTTGTTTTCGGTTCCATCTACAAAGAAAGAAGAATCTTGGATTTCGCTTATTTCAAGTCGTGTTCTTTGGTGTAAATGCATATTGACCCAGAATTCGCAAAGTGTATCTAATGAGACCAAAATAACAAAACACCGTCTTTTCGCTTCTATATGTGTTTCTATACGATGAATAAGCTTTGCTTGGGCTTCTTTCAATTCGCATGGTGTTGTTGGTTGTTTCTGTGTTCATTCACCCACAAATAGCAAAGCAGTGTAATGCCAAAACAAAGCAAAACGGGTTGTTTTCGGTTCCATCTACAAAGAAAGAAGAATCTTGGATTTCGCTTATTTCAAGTTCTTTGGTATAAATGCATATTGACCCAGAATTTGCAAAGCGTATGTAATGAGACCAAAATAACAAAACACCGTCTTTTCGCTTCTATAATAAGCGTTTCTACACGATGAATAAGCTTTGCTTGGGCTTCTTTCAATTCCCAGGTGTTTTGGGTGTGCACCAGAATCACCCCCAACCAAAGCAAAAAGGCTTTTTGGGTTCGGTCTTCATAAAAAGACGATGATAAAACTCTGATGCGGCTTATTTCCCATTGTTGTTTTTGGGGTTAGAATGCACATTCACCCAGAAATCGCAGCGTGTCATGTTTGGTATCAGCCCAATTCAAGCAAAGGTGTTTTGGTTCCATCTCAATAGAGGACGAATAAGCTTTGATTTTTCTTTCATTGTTCATTCACCCACAAATAGCAAAGGGAAATGTAATAAGCCAAAACAGGTTGTTTCGGGTTCCAACTACATAGAAAGAAGAATCTTGGCTTTCTCTTATTTCAAATCGTGTTCTTTGGTGAAAATGCACATTGACCCAGAAATCGCAAAGTTTATGTAATTAGACCAAAATAACAAGACAGCGTCTTTTTGCTTCCATATGCGTATAAAGAAGACGAATAAGCTTTGATTGGGCTTCTTTCAATTTGCATGGTGTTGTTGGCTGTTTCAGTGTTCATTCACCCACAAATAGCAAAGCAAAGTGTAATTGCCGAAACAAAGCAAAACAGGTTGTTTTCGGTTCCATCTACAAAGAAAGAAGAATCTTGGATTTCGCTTATTTCAAGTCGTGTTCTTTGGTGTAAATGCATATTGACCCAGAATTCGCAAAGTGTATCTAATGAGACCAAAATAACAAGACAGCGTCATTTTGCTTCCATATGCGTATAAAGAAGACGAATAAGCTTTGATTGGGCTTCTTTCAATTTGCATGGTGGCAGCCCTGACACATGGTGTTGTTGGTTGTTTCAGTGTTCATTCACCCACAAATAGCAAAGCAAAGTGTAATTGCCGAAACAAAGCAAAACAGGTTGTTTTCGGTTCCATCTACAAAGAAAGAAGAATCTTGGATTTCGCTTATTTCAAGTCGTGTTCTTTGGTGTAAATGCATATTGACCCAGAATTCGCAAAGTGTATCTAATGAGACCAAAATAACAAAACACCGTCTTTTCGCTTCTATATGTGTTTCTATACGATGAATAAGCTTTGCTTGGGCTTCTTTCAATTCGCATGGTGTTGTTGGTTGTTTCTGTGTTCATTCACCCACAAATAGCAAAGCAGTGTAATGCCAAAACAAAGCAAAACGGGTTGTTTTCCGTTCCATCTACAAAGAAAGAAGAATCTTGGATTTCGCTTATTTCAAGTTCTTTGGTATAAATGCATATTGACCCAGAATTTGCAAAGCGTATGTAACGAGACCAAAATAACAAAACACCGTCTTTTCGCTTCTATAATAAGCGTTTCTACACGATGAATAAGCTTTGCTTGGGCTTCTTTCAATTCGCAGGTTTTTTGGGTGTGCACCAGAATCACCCCCAACCAAAGCAAAAAGGCTTTTTGGGTTCGGTATTCATAAAAAGACGATGATAAAGCTCTGATGCGGCTTATTTCCCATTGTTGTTTTTGGGGTTAGAATGCACATTCACCCAGAAATCGCAGCGTGTCATGTTTGGTATCAGCCCAATTCAAGCAAAGGTGTTTTGGTTCCATCTCAATAGAGGACGAATAAGCTTTGATTTTTCTTTCATTGTTCATTCACCCACAAATAGCAAAGGGAAATGTAATAAGCCAAAACAGGTTGTTTCGGGTTCCAACTACATAGAAAGAAGAATCTTGGCTTTCTCTTATTTCAAATCGTGTTCTTTGGTGAAAATGCACATTGACCCAGAAATCGCAAAGTTTATGTAATTAGACCAAAATAACAAGACAGCGTCTTTTTGCTTCCATATGCGTATAAAGAAGACGAATAAGCTTTGATTGGGCTTCTTTCAATTTGCATGGTGTTGTTGGCTGTTTCAGTGTTCATTCACCCACAAATAGCAAAGCAAAGTGTAATTGCCGAAACAAAGGAAAACAGGTTGTTTTCGGTTCCATCTACAAAGAAAGAAGAATCTTGGATTTCGCTTATTTCAAGTCGTGTTCTTTGGTGTAAATGCATATTGACCCAGAATTCGCAAAGTGTATCTAATGAGACCAAAATAACAAAACACCGTCTTTTCGCTTCTATATGCGTTTCTATACGATGAATAAGCTTTGCTTGGGCTTCTTTCAATTCGCATGGTATTGTTGGTTGTTTCTGTGTTCATTCACCCACAAATAGCAAAGCAGTGTAATGCCAAAACAAAGCAAAACGGGTTGTTTTCGGTGCCATCTACAAAGAAAGAAGAATCTTGGATTTCTTCTTGGATCTTGATTCTTGAATCTTGGATGCTTGGGTCAATGCATATTGACCCAGAATTTGCAAAGCGTATGTAATGAGACCAAAATAACAAAACACCGTCTTTTCGCTTCTATAATAAGCGTTTCTACACGATGAATAAACTTTGCTTGGGCTTCTTTCAATTCCCAGGTGTTTTGGGTGTGCACCAGAATCACCCCCAACCAAAGCAAAAAGGCTTTTTGGGTTCGGTCTTCATAAAAAGACGATGATAAAGCTCTGATGCGGCTTATTTCCCATTGTTGTTTTTGGGGTTAGAATGCACATTCACCCAGAAATCGCAGCGTGTCATGTTTGGTATCAGCCCAATTCAAGCAAAGGTGTTTTGGTTCCATCTCAATAGAGGACGAATAAGCTTTGATTTTTCTTTCATTGTTCATTCACCCACAAATAGCAAAGGGAAATGTAATAAGCCAAAACAGGTTGTTTCGGGTTCCAACTACATAGAAAGAAGAATCTTGGCTTTCTCTTATTTCAAATCGTGTTCTTTGGTGAAAATGCACATTGACCCAGAAATCGCAAAGTTTATGTAATTAGACCAAAATAACAAGACAGCGTCTTTTTGCTTCCATATGCGTATAAAGAAGACGAATAAGCTTTGATTGGGCTTCTTTCAATTTGCATGGTGTTGTTGGCTGTTTCAGTGTTCATTCACCCACAAATAGCAAAGCAAAGTGTAATTGCCGAAACAAAGCAAAACAGGTTGTTTTCGGTTCCATCTACAAAGAAAGAAGAATCTTGGATTTCGCTTATTTCAAGTCGTGTTCTTTGGTGTAAATGCATATTGACCCAGAATTCGCAAAGTGTATCTAATGAGACCAAAATAACAAGACAGCGTCATTTTGCTTCCATATGCGTATAAAGAAGACGAATAAGCTTTGATTGGGCTTCTTTCAATTTGCATGGTGGCAGCCCTGACACATGGTGTTGTTGGTTGTTTCAGTGTTCATTCACCCACAAATAGCAAAGCAAAGTGTAATTGCCGAAACAAAGCAAAACAGGTTGTTTTCGGTTCCATCTACAAAGAAAGAAGAATCTTGGATTTCGCTTATTTCAAGTCGTGTTCTTTGGTGTAAATGCATATTGACCCAGAATTCGCAAAGTGTATCTAATGAGACCAAAATAACAAAACACCGTCTTTTCGCTTCTATATGTGTTTCTATACGATGAATAAGCTTTGCTTGGGCTTCTTTCAATTCGCATGGTGTTGTTGGTTGTTTCTGTGTTCATTCACCCACAAATAGCAAAGCAGTGTAATGCCAAAACAAAGCAAAACGGGTTGTTTTCCGTTCCATCTACAAAGAAAGAAGAATCTTGGATTTCGCTTATTTCAAGTTCTTTGGTATAAATGCATATTGACCCAGAATTTGCAAAGCGTATGTAACGAGACCAAAATAACAAAACACCGTCTTTTCGCTTCTATAATAAGCGTTTCTACACGATGAATAAGCTTTGCTTGGGCTTCTTTCAATTCGCAGGTTTTTTGGGTGTGCACCAGAATCACCCCCAACCAAAGCAAAAAGGCTTTTTGGGTTCGGTATTCATAAAAAGACGATGATAAAACTCTGATGCGGCTTATTTCCCATTGTTGTTTTTGGGGTTAGAATGCACATTCACCCAGAAATCGCAGCGTGTCATGTTTGGTATCAGCCCAATTCAAGCAAAGGTGTTTTGGTTCCATCTCAATAGAGGACGAATAAGCTTTGATTTTTCTTTCATTGTTCATTCACCCACAAATAGCAAAGGGAAATGTAATAAGCCAAAACAGGTTGTTTCGGGTTCCAACTACATAGAAAGAAGAATCTTGGCTTTCTCTTATTTCAAATCGTGTTCTTTGGTGAAAATGCACATTGACCCAGAAATCGCAAAGTTTATGTAATTAGACCAAAATAACAAGACAGCGTCTTTTTGCTTCCATATGCGTATAAAGAAGACGAATAAGCTTTGATTGGGCTTCTTTCAATTTGCATGGTGTTGTTGGCTGTTTCAGTGTTCATTCACCCACAAATAGCAAAGCAAAGTGTAATTGCCGAAACAAAGCAAAACAGGTTGTTTTCGGTTCCATCTACAAAGAAAGAAGAATCTTGGATTTCGCTTATTTCAAGTCGTGTTCTTTGGTGTAAATGCATATTGACCCAGAATTCGCAAAGTGTATCTAATGAGACCAAAATAACAAGACAGCGTCATTTTGCTTCCATATGCGTATAAAGAAGACGAATAAGCTTTGATTGGGCTTCTTTCAATTTGCATGGTGGCAGCCCTGACACATGGTGTTGTTGGTTGTTTCAGTGTTCATTCACCCACAAATAGCAAAGCAAAGTGTAATTGCCGAAACAAAGCAAAACAGGTTGTTTTCGGTTCCATCTACAAAGAAAGAAGAATCTTGGATTTCGCTTATTTCAAGTCGTGTTCTTTGGTGTAAATGCATATTGACCCAGAATTCGCAAAGTGTATCTAATGAGACCAAAATAACAAAACACCGTCTTTTCGCTTCTATATGTGTTTCTATACGATGAATAAGCTTTGCTTGGGCTTCTTTCAATTCGCATGGTGTTGTTGGTTGTTTCTGTGTTCATTCACCCACAAATAGCAAAGCAGTGTAATGCCAAAACAAAGCAAAACGGGTTGTTTTCCGTTCCATCTACAAAGAAAGAAGAATCTTGGATTTCGCTTATTTCAAGTTCTTTGGTATAAATGCATATTGACCCAGAATTTGCAAAGCGTATGTAACGAGACCAAAATAACAAAACACCGTCTTTTCGCTTCTATAATAAGCGTTTCTACACGATGAATAAGCTTTGCTTGGGCTTCTTTCAATTCGCAGGTTTTTTGGGTGTGCACCAGAATCACCCCCAACCAAAGCAAAAAGGCTTTTTGGGTTCGGTATTCATAAAAAGACGATGATAAAGCTCTGATGCGGCTTATTTCCCATTGTTGTTTTTGGGGTTAGAATGCACATTCACCCAGAAATCGCAGCGTGTCATGTTTGGTATCAGCCCAATTCAAGCAAAGGTGTTTTGGTTCCATCTCAATAGAGGACGAATAAGCTTTGATTTTTCTTTCATTGTTCATTCACCCACAAATAGCAAAGGGAAATGTAATAAGCCAAAACAGGTTGTTTCGGGTTCCAACTACATAGAAAGAAGAATCTTGGCTTTCTCTTATTTCAAATCGTGTTCTTTGGTGAAAATGCACATTGACCCAGAAATCGCAAAGTTTATGTAATTAGACCAAAATAACAAGACAGCGTCTTTTTGCTTCCATATGCGTATAAAGAAGACGAATAAGCTTTGATTGGGCTTCTTTCAATTTGCATGGTGTTGTTGGCTGTTTCAGTGTTCATTCACCCACAAATAGCAAAGCAAAGTGTAATTGCCGAAACAAAGCAAAACAGGTTGTTTTCGGTTCCATCTACAAAGAAAGAAGAATCTTGGATTTCGCTTATTTCAAGTCGTGTTCTTTGGTGTAAATGCATATTGACCCAGAATTCGCAAAGTGTATCTAATGAGACCAAAATAACAAAACACCGTCTTTTCGCTTCTATATGCGTTTCTATACGATGAATAAGCTTTGCTTGGGCTTCTTTCAATTCGCATGGTATTGTTGGTTGTTTCTGTGTTCATTCACCCACAAATAGCAAAGCAGTGTAATGCCAAAACAAAGCAAAACGGGTTGTTTTCGGTGCCATCTACAAAGAAAGAAGAATCTTGGATTTCTTCTTGGATCTTGATTCTTGAATCTTGGATGCTTGGGTCAATGCATATTGACCCAGAATTTGCAAAGCGTATGTAATGAGACCAAAATAACAAAACACCGTCTTTTCGCTTCTATAATAAGCGTTTCTACACGATGAATAAACTTTGCTTGGGCTTCTTTCAATTCCCAGGTGTTTTGGGTGTGCACCAGAATCACCCCCAACCAAAGCAAAAAGGCTTTTTGGGTTCGGTCTTCATAAAAAGACGATGATAAAGCTCTGATGCGGCTTATTTCCCATTGTTGTTTTTGGGGTTAGAATGCACATTCACCCAGAAATCGCAGCGTGTCATGTTTGGTATCAGCCCAATTCAAGCAAAGGTGTTTTGGTTCCATCTCAATAGAGGACGAATAAGCTTTGATTTTTCTTTCATTGTTCATTCACCCACAAATAGCAAAGGGAAATGTAATAAGCCAAAACAGGTTGTTTCGGGTTCCAACTACATAGAAAGAAGAATCTTGGCTTTCTCTTATTTCAAATCGTGTTCTTTGGTGAAAATGCACATTGACCCAGAAATCGCAAAGTTTATGTAATTAGACCAAAATAACAAGACAGCGTCTTTTTGCTTGCATATGCGTATAAAGAAGACGAATAAGCTTTGATTGGGCTTCTTTCAATTTGCATGGTGTTGTTGGCTGTTTCAGTGTTCATTCACCCACAAATAGCAAAGCAAAGTGTAATTGCCGAAACAAAGCAAAACAGGTTGTTTTCGGTTCCATCTACAAAGAAAGAAGAATCTTGGATTTCGCTTATTTCAAGTCGTGTTCTTTGGTGTAAATGCATATTGACCCAGAATTCGCAAAGTGTATCTAATGAGACCAAAATAACAAGACAGCGTCATTTTGCTTCCATATGCGTATAAAGAAGACGAAAAAGCTTTGCTTGGGCTTCTTTCAATTCGCATGGTGTTGTTGGTTGTTTCTGTGTTCATTCACCCACAAATAGCAAAGCAGTGTAATGCCAAAACAAAGCAAAAATAGGTTGCTTTCCGTTCCATCTACAAAGAAAGAAGAATCTTGGATTTCGCTTATTTCAAGTTCTTTGGTATAAATGCATATTGACCCAGAATTTGCAAAGCGTATGTAACGAGACCAAAATAACAAAACACCGTCTTTTCGCTTCTATAATAAGCGTTTCTACACGATGAATAAGCTTTGCTTGGGCTTCTTTCAATTCGCAGGTTTTTTGGGTGTGCACCAGAATCACCCCCAACCAAAGCAAAAAGGCTTTTTGGGTTCGGTCTTCATAAAAAGACGATGATAAAGCTCTGATGCGGCTTATTTCCCATTGTTGTTTTTGGGGTTAGAATGCACATTCACCCAGAAATCGCAGCGTGTCATGTTTGGTATCAGCCCAATTCAAGCAAAGGTGTTTTGGTTCCATCTCAATAGAGGACGAATAAGCTTTGATTTTTCTTTCATTGTTCATTCACCCACAAATAGCAAAGGGAAATGTAATAAGCCAAAACAGGTTGTTTCGGGTTCCAACTACATAGAAAGAAGAATCTTGGCTTTCTCTTATTTCAAATCGTGTTCTTTGGTGAAAATGCACATTGACCCAGAAATCGCAAAGTTTATGTAATTAGACCAAAATAACAAGACAGCGTCTTTTTGCTTCCATATGCGTATAAAGAAGACGAATAAGCTTTGATTGGGCTTCTTTCAATTTGCATGGTGTTGTTGGCTGTTTCAGTGTTCATTCACCCACAAATAGCAAAGCAAAGTGTAATTGCCGAAACAAAGGAAAACAGGTTGTTTTCGGTTCCATCTACAAAGAAAGAAGAATCTTGGATTTCGCTTATTTCAAGTCGTGTTCTTTGGTGTAAATGCATATTGACCCAGAATTCGCAAAGTGTATCTAATGAGACCAAAATAACAAAACACCGTCTTTTCGCTTCTATATGCGTTTCTATACGATGAATAAGCTTTGCTTGGGCTTCTTTCAATTCGCATGGTATTGTTGGTTGTTTCTGTGTTCATTCACCCACAAATAGCAAAGCAGTGTAATGCCAAAACAAAGCAAAACGGGTTGTTTTCGGTTCCATCTACAAAGAAAGAAGAATCTTGGATTTCTTCTTGGATCTTGATTCTTGAATCTTGGATGCTTGGGTCAATGCATATTGACCCAGAATTTGCAAAGCGTATGTAATGAGACCAAAATAACAAAACACCGTCTTTTCGCTTCTATAATAAGCGTTTCTACACGATGAATAAACTTTGCTTGGGCTTCTTTCAATTCCCAGGTGTTTTGGGTGTGCACCAGAATCACCCCCAACCAAAGCAAAAAGGCTTTTTGGGTTCGGTCTTCATAAAAAGACGATGATAAAGCTCTGATGCGGCTTATTTCCCATTGTTGTTTTTGGGGTTAGAATGCACATTCACCCAGAAATCGCAGCGTGTCATGTTTGGTATCAGCCCAATTCAAGCAAAGGTGTTTTGGTTCCATCTCAATAGAGGACGAATAAGCTTTGATTTTTCTTTCATTGTTCATTCACCCACAAATAGCAAAGGGAAATGTAATAAGCCAAAACAGGTTGTTTCGGGTTCCAACTACATAGAAAGAAGAATCTTGGCTTTCTCTTATTTCAAATCGTGTTCTTTGGTGAAAATGCACATTGACCCAGAAATCGCAAAGTTTATGTAATTAGACCAAAATAACAAGACAGCGTCTTTTTGCTTCCATATGCGTATAAAGAAGACGAATAAGCTTTGATTGGGCTTCTTTCAATTTGCATGGTGTTGTTGGCTGTTTCAGTGTTCATTCACCCACAAATAGCAAAGCAAAGTGTAATTGCCGAAACAAAGGAAAACAGGTTGTTTTCGGTTCCATCTACAAAGAAAGAAGAATCTTGGATTTCGCTTATTTCAAGTCGTGTTCTTTGGTGTAAATGCATATTGACCCAGAATTCGCAAAGTGTATCTAATGAGACCAAAATAACAAGACAGCGTCATTTTGCTTCCATATGCGTATAAAGAAGACGAAAAAGCTTTGCTTGGGCTTCTTTCAATTCGCATGGTGTTGTTGGTTGTTTCTGTGTTCATTCACCCACAAATAGCAAAGCAGTGTAATGCCAAAACAAAGCAAAAATAGGTTGCTTTCCGTTCCATCTACAAAGAAAGAAGAATCTTGGATTTCGCTTATTTCAAGTTCTTTGGTATAAATGCATATTGACCCAGAATTTGCAAAGCGTATGTAATGAGACCAAAATAACAAAACACCGTCTTTTCGCTTCTATAATAAGCGTTTCTACACGATGAATAAGCTTTGCTTGGGCTTCTTTCAATTCGCAGGTTTTTTGGGTGTGCACCAGAATCACCCCCAACCAAAGCAAAAAGGCTTTTTGGGTTCGGTCTTCATAAAAAGACGATGATAAAGCTCTGATGCGGCTTATTTCCCATTGTTGTTTTTGGGGTTAGAATGCACATTCACCCAGAAATCGCAGCGTGTCATGTTTGGTATCAGCCCAATTCAAGCAAAGGTGTTTTGGTTCCATCTCAATAGAGGACGAATAAGCTTTGATTTTTCTTTCATTGTTCATTCACCCACAAATAGCAAAGGGAAATGTAATAAGCCAAAACAGGTTGTTTCGGGTTCCAACTACATAGAAAGAAGAATCTTGGCTTTCTCTTATTTCAAATCGTGTTCTTTGGTGAAAATGCACATTGACCCAGAAATCGCAAAGTTTATGTAATTAGACCAAAATAACAAGACAGCGTCTTTTTGCTTCCATATGCGTATAAAGAAGACGAATAAGCTTTGATTGGGCTTCTTTCAATTTGCATGGTGTTGTTGGCTTTCAGTGTTCATTCACCCACAAATAGCAAAGCAAAGTGTAATTGCCGAAACAAAGGAAAACAGGTTGTTTTCGGTTCCATCTACAAAGAAAGAAGAATCTTGGATTTCGCTTATTTCAAGTCGTGTTCTTTGGTGTAAATGCATATTGACCCAGAATTCGCAAAGTGTATCTAATGAGACCAAAATAACAAAACACCGTCTTTTCGCTTCTATATGCGTTTCTATACGATGAATAAGCTTTGCTTGGGCTTCTTTCAATTCGCATGGTATTGTTAGTTGTTTCTGTGTTCATTCACCCACAAATAGCAAAGCAGTGTAATGCCAAAACAAAGCAAAACGGGTTGTTTTCGGTTCCATCTACAAAGAAAGAAGAATCTTGGATTTCGCTTATTTCAAGTTCTTTGGTATAAATGCATATTGACCCAGAATTTGCAAAGCGTATGTAATGAGACCAAAATAACAAAAACACCGTCTTTTCGCTTCTATAATAAGCGTTTCTACACGATGAATAAGCTTTGCTTGGGCTTCTTTCAATTCCCAGGTGTTTTGGGTGTGCACCAGAATCACCCCCAACCAAAGCAAAAAGGCTTTTTGGGTTCGGTCTTCATAAAAAGATGATAAAGCTCTGATGCGGCTTATTTCCCATTGTTGTTTTTGGGGTTAGAATGCACATTCACCCAGAAATCGCAGCGTGTCATGTTTGGTATCAGCCAAATTCAAGCAAAGGTGTTTTGGTTCCATCTCAATAGAGGACGAATAAGCTTTGATTTTTCTTTCATTGTTCATTCACCCACAAATAGCAAAGGGAAATGTAATAAGCCAAAACAGGTTGTTTCGGGTTCCAACTACATAGAAAGAAGAATCTTGGCTTTCTCTTATTTCAAATCGTGTTCTTTGGTGAAAATGCACATTGACCCAGATATCGCAAAGTTTATGTAATTAGACCAAAATAACAAGACAGCGTCTTTTTGCTTCCATATGCGTATAAAGAAGACGAATAAGCTTTGATTGGGCTTCTTTCAATTTGCATGGTGTTGTTGGCTGTTTCAGTGTTCATTCACCCACAAATAGCAAAGCAAAGTGTAATTGCCGAAACAAAGCAAAACAGGTTGTTTTCGGTTCCATCTACAAAGAAAGAAGAATCTTGGATTTCGCTTATTTCAAGTCGTGTTCTTTGGTGTAAATGCATATTGACCCAGAATTCGCAAAGTGTATCTAATGAGACCAAAATAACAAGACAGCGTCATTTTGCTTCCATATGCGTATAAAGAAGACGAATAAGCTTTGATTGGGCTTCTTTCAATTTGCATGGTGGCAGCCCTGACACATGGTGTTGTTGGTTGTTTCAGTGTTCATTCACCCACAAATAGCAAAGCAAAGTGTAATTGCCGAAACAAAGCAAAACAGGTTGTTTTCGGTTCCATCTACAAAGAAAGAAGAATCTTGGATTTCGCTTATTTCAAGTCGTGTTCTTTGGTGTAAATGCATATTGACCCAGAATTCGCAAAGTGTATCTAATGAGACCAAAATAACAAAACACCGTCTTTTCGCTTCTATATGCGTTTCTATACGATGAATAAGCTTTGCTTGGGCTTCTTTCAATTCGCATGGTATTGTTAGTTGTTTCTGTGTTCATTCACCCACAAATAGCAAAGCAGTGTAATGCCAAAACAAAGCAAAACGGGTTGTTTTCGGTTCCATCTACAAAGAAAGAAGAATCTTGGATTTCGCTTATTTCAAGTTCTTTGGTATAAATGCATATTGACCCAGAATTTGCAAAGCGTATGTAATGAGACCAAAATAACAAAACACCGTCTTTTCGCTTCTATAATAAGCGTTTCTACACGATGAATAAGCTTTGCTTGGGCTTCTTTCAATTCCCAGGTGTTTTGGGTGTGCACCAGAATCACCCCCAACCAAAGCAAAAAGGCTTTTTGGGTTCGGTCTTCATAAAAAGACGATGATAAAGCTCTGATGCGGCTTATTTCCAATTGTTGTTTTTGGGGTTAGAATGCACATTCACCCAGAAATCGCAGCGTGTCATGTTTGGTATCAGCCCAATTCAAGCAAAGGTGTTTTGGTTCCATCTCAATAGAGGACGAATAAGCTTTGATTTTTCTTTCATTGTTCATTCACCCACAAATAGCAAAGGGAAATGTATTAAGCCAAAACAGGTTGTTTCGGGTTCCAACTACATAGAAAGAAGAATCTTGGCTTTCTCTTATTTCAAATCGTGTTCTTTGATGAAAATGCACATTGACCCTGAAATCGCAAAGTTTATGTAATTAGACCAAAATAACAAGACAGCGTCTTTTTGCTTCCATATGCGTATAAAGAAGACGAATAAGCTTTGATTGGGCTTCTTTCAATTTGCATGGTGTTGTTGGCTGTTTCAGTGTTCATTCACCCACAAATAGCAAAGCAAAGTGTAATTGCCGAAACAAAGGAAAACAGGTTGTTTTCGGTTCCATCTACAAAGAAAGAAGAATCTTGGATTTCGCTTATTTCAAGTCGTGTTCTTTGGTGTAAATGCATATTGACCCAGAATTCGCAAAGTGTATCTAATGAGACCAAAATAACAAGACAGCGTCATTTTGCTTCCATATGCGTATAAAGAAGACGAATAAGCTTTGATTGGGCTTCTTTCAATTTGCATGGTGGCAGCCCTGACACATGGTGTTGTTGGTTGTTTCAGTGTTCATTCACCCACAAATAGCAAAGCAAAGTGTAATTGCCGAAACAAAGCAAAACAGGTTGTTTTCGGTTCCATCTACAAAGAAAGAAGAATCTTGGATTTCGCTTATTTCAAGTCGTGTTCTTTGGTGTAAATGCATATTGACTTAGAATTCGCAAAGTGTATCTAATGAGACCAAAATAACAAAACACCGTCTTTTCGCTTCTATATGCGTTTCTATACGATGAATAAGCTTTGCTTGGGCTTCTTTCAATTCGCATGGTATTGTTGGGTGTTTCTGTGTTCATTCACCCACAAATAGCAAAGCAGTGTAATGCCAAAACAAAGCAAAATGGGTTGTTTTCGGTTCCATCTACAAAGAAAGAAGAATCTTGGATTTCGCTTATTTCAAGTTCTTTGGTATAAATGCATATTGACCCAGAATTTGCAAAGCGTATGTAATGAGACCAAAATAACAAAACACCGTCTTTTCGCTTCTATAATAAGCGTTTCTACACGATGAATAAGCTTTGCTTGGGCTTCTTTCAATTCCCAGGTGTTTTGGGTGTGCACCAGAATCACCCCCAACCAAAGCAAAAAGGCTTTTTGGGTTCGGTCTTCATAAAAAGACGATGATAAAGCTCTGATGCGGCTTATTTCCAATTGTTGTTTTTGGGGTTAGAATGCACATTCACCCAGAAATCGCAGCGTGTCATGTTTGGTATCAGCCCAATTCAAGCAAAGGTGTTTTGGTTCCATCTCAATAGAGGACGAATAAGCTTTGATTTTTCTTTCATTGTTCATTCACCCACAAATAGCAAAGGGAAATGTATTAAGCCAAAACAGGTTGTTTCGGGTTCCAACTACATAGAAAGAAGAATCTTGGCTTTCTCTTATTTCAAATCGTGTTCTTTGGTGAAAATGCACATTGACCCAGAAATCGCAAAGTTTATGTAATTAGACCAAAATAACAAGACAGCGTCTTTTTGCTTCCATATGCGTATAAAGAAGACGAATAAGCTTTGATTGGGCTTCTTTCAATTTGCATGGTGTTGTTGGCTGTTTCAGTGTTCATTCACCCACAAATAGCAAAGCAAAGTGTAATTGCCGAAACAAAGGAAAACAGGTTGTTTTCGGTTCCATCTACAAAGAAAGAAGAATCTTGGATTTCGCTTATTTCAAGTCGTGTTCTGTGGTGTAAATGCATATTGACCCAGAATTCGCAAAGTGTATCTAATGAGACCAAAATAACAAAACACCGTCTTTTCGCTTCTATATGCGTTTCTATACGATGAATAAGCTTTGCTTGGGCTTCTTTCAATTCGCATGGTATTGTTGGTTGTTTCTGTGTTCATTCACCCACAAATAGCAAAGCAGTGTAATGCCAAAACAAAGCAAAACGGGTTGTTTTCGGTTCCATCTACAAAGAAAGAAGAATCTTGGATTTCGCTTATTTCAAGTTCTTTGGTATAAATGCATATTGACCCAGAATTTGCAAAGCGTATGTAATGAGACCAAAATAACAAAACACCGTCTTTTCGCTTCTATAATAAGCGTTTCTACACGATGAATAAGCTTGGCTTGGGCTTCTTTCAATTCGCAGGTTTTTTGGGTGTGCACCAGAATCACCCCCAACCAAAGCAAAAAGGCTTTTTGGGTTCGGTCTTCATAAAAAGACGATGATAAAGCTCTGATGCGGCTTATTTCCAATTGTTGTTTTTGGGGTTAGAATGCACATTCACCCAGAAATCGCAGCGTGTCATGTTTGGTATCAGCCCAATTCAAGCAAAGGTGTTTTGGTTCCATCTCAATAGAGGACGAATAAGCTTTGATTTTTCTTTCATTGTTCATTCACCCACAAATAGCAAAGGGAAATGTAATAAGCCAAAACGGGTTGTTTCGGGTTCCAACTACATAGAAAGAAGAATCTTGGCTTTCTCTTATTTCAAATCGTGTTCTTTGGTGAAAATGCACATTGACCCAGAAATCGCAAAGTTTAGACCAAAATAACAAGACAGCGTCTTTTTGCTTCCATATGCGTATAAAGAAGACGAATAAGCTTTGATTGGGCTTCTTTCAATTTGCATGGTGGCAGCCCTGACACATGGTGTTGTTGGTTGTTTCAGTGTTCATTCACCCACAAATAGCAAAGCAAAGTGTAATTACCGAAACAAAGCAAAACAGGTTGTTTTGGGTTCCATCTACAAAGAAAGAAGAATCTTGGATTTGGCTTACTTCAAGTTCTTTGGTGTAAATGCATATTGACCCAGAATTTGCAAAGCGTATGTAATGAGACCAAAATAACAAAACACCGTCTTTTCGCTTCTATAATAAGCACGATGAATACACGATGAATAAGCTTGGGCTTCTTTCAATTCGCAGGTGTTTTGGGTGTGCACCAGAATCACCCCCAACCAAAGCAAAAAGGCTTTTTGGGTTCGGTCTTCATAAAAAGACGATGATAAAGCTCTGATGAGGCTTATTTCCAATTGTTGTTTTTGGGGTTAGAATGCACATTCACCCAGAAATCGCAGCGTGTCATGTTTGGTATCAGCCCAATTCAAGCAAAGGTGTTTTGGTTCCATCTCAATAGAGGACGAATAAGCTTTGATTTTTCTTTCATTGTTCATTCACCCACAAATAGCTAAGGGAAATGTATTAAGTCAAAACAGGTTGTTTCGGGTTCCAACTACATAAGAAAGAAGAATCTTGGCTTTCTCTTATTTCAAATCGTGTTCTTTGGTGTAAATGCATATTGACCCAGAATTCGCAAAGCGTATCTAATGAGACCAAAATAACAAAACACCGTCTTTTCGCTTCTATATGCGTTTCTATACGATGAATAAGCTTTGCTTGGGCTTCTTTCAATTCGCATGGTGTTGTTGGTTGTTTCTGTGTTCATTCACCCACAAATAGCAAAGCAGTGTTATGCCAAAACAAAGCAAAACGGGTTGTTTTCCAGTTACAGATAGGTAGCCGTGTTGGTCTGCCATAGTCAAAACAAAACAAATTCCTTCCAGTAGCACCTTAAAGACCAACTAAGTCAGTTCATGGTATGAGCTTTCGTGTGCATGCACACTTCTTCAGATACACTTAGTTGGTCTTTAAGGTGCTACTGGAAGGAATTTGTTCGGGTTGTTTACCGTTCCATCTACAAAGAAAGAAGAATCTTGGATTTCGCTTATTTCAAGTTCTTTGGTATAAATGGATATTGACCCAGAATTTGCAAAGCGTATGTAATGAGACCAAAATAACAAAACACCGTCTTTTCGCTTCTATAATAAGCGTTTCTACACGATGAATAAGCTTTGCTTGGGCTTCTTTCAATTCCCAGGTGTTTTGGGTGTGCACCAGAATCACCCCCAACCAAAGCAAAAAGACTTTTTGGGTTCGGTCTTCATTAAAAAGACGATGATAAAGCTCTGATGCGGCTTATTTCCAATTGTTGTTTTTGGGGTTAGAATGCACATTCACCCAGAAATCGCAGCGTGTCATGTTTGGTATCAGCCCAATTCAAGCAAAGGTGTTTTGGTTCCATCTCAATAGAGGACGAATAAGCTTTGATTTTTCTTTCATTGTTCATTCACCCACAAATAGCAAAGGGAAATGTAATAAGCCAAAACAGGTTGTTTCGGGTTCCAACTACATAGAAAGAAGAATCTTGGCTTTCTCTTATTTCAAATCGTGTTCTTTGGTGAAAATGCACATTGACCCAGAAATCGCAAAGTTTATGTAATTAGACCAAAATAACAAGACAGCGTCTTTTTGCTTCCATATGCGTATAAAGAAGACGAATAAGCTTTGATTGGGCTTCTTTCAATTTGCATGGTGTTGTTGGTTGTTTAAGTGTTCATTCACCCACAAATAGCAAAGCAAAGTGTCATGCCGAAACAAAGCAAAACAGGTTGTTTTCGGTTCCATCTACAAAGAAAGAAGAATCTTGGATTTCGCTTATTTCAAGTCGTGTTCTTTGGTGTAAATGCATATTGACCCAGAATTCGCAAAGTGTATCTAATGAGACCAAAATAACAAAACACCGTCTTTTCGCTTCTATATGCGTTTCTATACGATGAATAAGCTTTCCTTGGGCTTCTTTCAATTCGCATGGTGATGTTGATTGTTTCTGTGTTCATTCACCCACAAATAGCAAAGCAGTGTAATGCCAAAACAAAGCAAAACGGGTTGTTTTCCGTTCCATCTACAAAGAAAGAAGAATCTTGGATTTCGCTTATTTCAAGTCGTGTTCTTTGGTGTAAATGCATATTGACCCAGAATTCGCAGTGTATCTAATGAGACCAAAATAACAAAACACCGTCTTTTCGCTTCTATATGCGTTTCTATACGATGAATAAGCTTTGCTTGGGCTTCTTTCAATTCGCATGGTGTTGTTGGTTGTTTCTGTGTTCATTCACCCACAGCAGTGTAAAAGCAGTGTAATGCCAAAACAAAGCAGTGTAATGCCAAAACAAAGCAAAACGGGTTGTTTTCCGTTCCATCTACAAAGAAAGAAGAATCTTGGATTTCGCTTATTTCAAGTTCTTTAGTATAAATGCATATTGACCCAGAATTTGCAAAGCGTATGTAATGAGACCAAAATAACAAAACACCGTCTTTTCGCTTCTATAATAAGCGTTTCTACACGATGAATAAGCTTTGCTTGGGCTTCTTTAATTCGCATGTTTTTTGGGTGTGCACCAGAATCACCCCCAACCAAAGCAAAAAGGCTTTTTGGGTTCGGTCTCCATATAAAGACGATGATAAAGCTCCGATGCGGCTTATTTCCAATTGTTGTTTTTGGGGTTAGAATGCACATTCACCCAGAAATCGCAGCGTGTCATGTTTGGTATCAGCCCAATTCAAGCAAAGGTGTTTTGGTTCCATCTCAATAGAGGACGAATAAGCTTTGATTTTTCTTTCATTGTTCATTCACCCACAAATAGCAAAGGGAAATGTAATAAGCCAAAACAGTTGTTTCGGGTTCCAACTACATAGAAAGAAGAATCTTGGCTTTCTCTTATTTCAAATCGTGTTCTTTGGTGAAAATGCACATTGACCCAGAAATCGCAAAGTGTATCTAATGAGACCAAAATAACAAGACAGCGTCTTTTTGCTTCCATATGCGTATAAAGAAGACGAATAAGCTTTGATTGGGCTTCTTTCAATTTGCATGGTGTTGTTGGTTGTTTAAGTGTTCATTCACCCACAAATAGCAAAGCAAAGTGTAATGCCGAAACAAAGCAAAACAGGTTGTTTTCGGTTCCATCTACAAAGAAAGAAGAATCTTGGATTTCGCTTATTTCAAGTCGTGTTCTTTGGTGTAAATGCATATTGACCCAGAATTCGCAAAGTGTATCTAATGAGACCAAAATAACAAAACACCGTCTTTTCGCTTCTATATGCGTTTCTATACGATGAATAAGCTTTCCTTGGGCTTCTTTCAATTCGCATGGTGATGTTGATTGTTTCTGTGTTCATTCACCCACAAATAGCAAAGCAGTGTAATGCCAAAACAAAGCAAAACGGGTTGTTTTCCGTTCCATCTACAAAGAAAGAAGAATCTTGGATTTCGCTTATTTCAAGTCGTGTTCTTTGGTGTAAATGCATATTGACCCAGAATTCGCAGTGTATCTAATGAGACCAAAATAACAAAACACCGTCTTTTCGCTTCTATATGCGTTTCTATACGATGAATAAGCTTTGCTTGGGCTTCTTTCAATTCGCATGGTGTTGTTGGTTGTTTCTGTGTTCATTCACCCACAGCAGTGTAAAAGCAGTGTAATGCCAAAACAAAGCAGTGTAATGCCAAAACAAAGCAAAACGGGTTGTTTTCCGTTCCATCTACAAAGAAAGAAGAATCTTGGATTTCGCTTATTTCAAGTTCTTTAGTATAAATGCATATTGACCCAGAATTTGCAAAGCGTATGTAATGAGACCAAAATAACAAAACACCGTCTTTTCGCTTCTATAATAAGCGTTTCTACACGATGAATAAGCTTTGCTTGGGCTTCTTTAATTCGCATGTTTTTTGGGTGTGCACCAGAATCACCCCCAACCAAAGCAAAAAGGCTTTTTGGGTTCGGTCTCCATATAAAGACGATGATAAAGCTCCGATGCGGCTTATTTCCAATTGTTGTTTTTGGGGTTAGAATGCACATTCACCCAGAAATCGCAGCGTGTCATGTTTGGTATCAGCCCAATTCAAGCAAAGGTGTTTTGGTTCCATCTCAATAGAGGACGAATAAGCTTTGATTTTTCTTTCATTGTTCATTCACCCACAAATAGCAAAGGGAAATGTAATAAGCCAAAACAGTTGTTTCGGGTTCCAACTACATAGAAAGAAGAATCTTGGCTTTCTTTTATTTCAAATCGTGTTCTTTGGTGAAAATGCACATTGACCCAGAATTCGCAAAGTGTATCTAATGAGACCAAAATAACAAGACAGCGTCATTTTGCTTCCATATGCGTATAAAGAAGACGAATAAGCTTTGATTGGGCTTCTTTCAATTTGCATGGTGGCAGCCCTGACACATGGTGTTGTTGGTTGTTTCAGGGTTCATTCACCCACAAATAGCAAAGCAAAGTGTAATTGCCGAAACAAAGCAAAACAGGTTGTTTTCGGTTCCATCTACAAAGAAAGAAGAATCTTGGATTTCGCTTATTTCAAGTTCTTTGGTGTAAATGCATATTGACCCAGAATTTGCAAAGCGTATGTAATGAGACCAAAATAACAAAACACCGTCTTTTCGCTTCTATAATAAGCACGATGAATACACGATGAATAAGCTTTGCTTGGGCTTCTTTAATTCGCATGATTTTTGGGTGTGCACCAGAATCACCCCCAACCAAAGCAAAAAGGCTTTTTGGGTTCGGTCTTCATAAAAAGACGATGATAGAGCTCTGATGAGGCTTATTTCCAATTGTTGTTTTTGGGGTTAGAATGCACATTCACCCAGAAATCGCAGCGTGTCATGTTTGGTATCAGCCCAATTCAAGCAAAGGTGTTTGGGTTCCATCTCAATAGAGGACGAATAAGCTTTGATTTTTCTTTCATTGTTCATTCACCCACAAATAGCAAAGGGAAATGTATTAAGCCAAAACAGGTTGTTTCGGGTTCCAACTACATAAGAAAGAAGAATCTTGGCTTTCTCTTATTTCAAATCGTGTTCTTTGGTGAAAATGCACATTGACCCAGAAATCGCAAAGTTTATGTAATTAGACCAAAATAACAAGACAGCGTCTTTTTGCTTCCATATGCGTATAAAGAAGACGAATAAGACGGTGTTTTGTTATTTTGGTCTCATTAGATACACTTTGCGAATTCTGGGTCAATATGCATTTACACCAAAGAACACGACTTGAAATAAGCGAAATCCAAGATTCTTCTTTCTTTGTAGATGGAACCGAAAACAACCTGTTTTGCTTTGTTTCGGCAATTACACTTTGCTTTGCTATTTGTGGGTGAATGAACACTGAAACAACCAACAACACCATGCAAATTGAAAGAAGCCCAATCAAAGCTTATTCGTCTTCTTTATACGCATATGGAAGCAAAATGACGCTGTCTTGTTATTTTGGTCTCATTAGATACACTTTGCGAATTCTGGGTCAATGTGCATTTTCACCAAAGAACACGATTTGAAATAAGGGAAAGCCAAGATTCTTCTTTCTATGTAGTTGGAACCCGAAACAACCTGTTTTGGCTTATTACATTTCCCTTTGCTATTTGTGGGTGAATGAACAATGAAAGAAAAATCAAAGCTTATTCGTCCTCTATTGAGATGGAACCCAAACACCTTTGCTTGAATTGGGCTGATACCAAACATGACACGCTGCGATTTCTGGGTGAATGTGCATTCTAACCCCAAAAACAACAATTGGAAATAAGCCGCATCAGAGCTTTATCATCGTCTTTTTATGAAGACCGAACCCAAAAAGCCTTTTTGCTTTGGTTGGGGGTGATTCTGGTGCACACCCAAAACACCTGGGAATTGAAAGAAGCCCAAGCAAAGCTTATTCATCGTGTAGAAACGCTTATTATAGAAGCGAAAAGACGGTGTTTTGTTATTTTGGTCTCATTACATACGCTTTGCAAATTCTGGGTCAATATGCATTTATACCAAAGAACTTGAAATAAGCGAAATCCAAGATTCTTCTTTCTTTGTAGATGGAACCGAAAACAACCCGTTTTGCTTTGTTTTGGCATTACACTGCTTTGCTATTTGTGGGTGAATGAACACAGAAACAACCAACAATACCATGTGTCAGGGTTTCTGGGAGAAGTGAGGAGATGGCAGAGGAGACGGAAAGCGAGTGGGAGGAGGGAGAGAGAGACGAGGAAGAAGATGACGGAATTCGAAGGGAATCTATGAGCCTAAGCAGTGAGTCAGAGGATTCCCAAAAGGGAGCTAGCATGATCAGGCGAAAAGCAGGAGAAGAGAGAAGCTGTGAAAAGTCAGGGAAGGAGGGGAGAAAGCCCAGTGAAGCACAGACGCTGTCAGAGGGGTCTCAGCCGGAACGGAGTAAAGGGGGTGGAGTTGTCAGCCTCTCGGAGGGAGGAGGAACAGGAGAAAACAGAGAGAGGGGGTTGGAGCAAGGTGTTCAGCCGGAAAGGGTAGAGAGTGGAACAGGGGGCAGTATAGAGGACGAAGGAAAGGTCAAAAGCAACGTACGCGCGCCAAGTTCAAACATAGAGGCGCGCGGAAGTGGGGAAAGCTCAGAGGAGGAGCCCGGCCCCAAAGCCAGAAGGAGGGGGCAGGAGGCGGCAGAGGATTCAGCCTCAGGCGAATCCCGGAAAGAGAGAACCCAGGGGGGCAGAAAGACCCTGCGGAAAAGAAAGGAGAGGAAGAGGTGGTCTAGAGCCAGGCTATTAAGTTGGTGTGGAGGAGGGGAGGAGTCAGAGGGGGACTTCGGCGGTCTAACGTGACAGACGTACAGCCACAATGCTGAACTGTGAAAGAAGCAATTATCTTCAATAAACTTTTCCTGTAAGTAAACTACAACGGAGTAAGGTCTCTCGTGAGCTGGGACCCACCTGGGTGGCTGTGACACCATGCGAATTGAAAGAAGCCCAAGCAAAGCTTATTCATCGTATAGAAACGCATATAGAAGCGAAAAGACGGTGTTTTGTTATTTTGGTCTCATTAAATACACTTTGCGAATTCTGGGTCAATATGCATTTACACCAAAGAACACGAAATAAGCGAAATCCAAGATTCTTCTTTCTTTGTAGATGGAACCGAAAACAACCTGTTTTGCTTTGTTTCGGCAATTACACTTTGCTTTGCTATTTGTGGGTGAATGAACACTGAAACAACCAACAACACCATGCAAATTGAAAGAAGCCCAATCAAAGCTTATTCGTCTTCTTCATACGCATATGGAAGCAAAAAGACGCTGTCTTGTTATTTTGGTCTAATTACATAAACTTTGCGATTTCTGGGTCAATGTGCATTTTCACCAAAGAACACGATTTGAAATAAGGGAAAGCCAAGATTCTTCTTTCTATGTAGTTGGAACCCGAAACAACCTGTTTTGGCTTAATACATTTCCCTTTGCTATTTGTGGGTGAATGAACAATGAAAGAAAAATCAAAGCTTATTCGTCCTCTATTGAGATGGAACCAAAACACCTTTGCTTGAATTGGGCTGATACCAAACATGACACGCTGCGATTTCTGGGTGAATGTGCATTCTAACCCCAACAACAACAAATGGAAATAAGCCGCATCAGAGCTTTATCATCGTCTTTTTATGAAGACCGAACCCAAAAAGCCTTTTTGCTTTCGTTGGGGGTGATTCTGGTGCACACCCAAAAAACATGCGAATTAAAGAAGCCCAAGCAAAGCTTATTCATCGTGTAGAAACGCTTATTATAGAAGCGAAAAGACGGTGTTTTGTTATTTTGGTCTCATTTCGGTTCCATCTACAAAGAAAGAAGAATCTTGGATTTCGCTTATTTCAAGTCGTGTTCTTTGGTGTATATTGACCCAGAATTCGCAAAATGTATCTAATGAGACCAAAATAACAAAACACCGTCTTTTCGCTTCTATATGCGTTTCTATACGATGAATAAGCTTTGCTTGGGCTTCTTTAAATTCGCATGGTGTTGTTGGTTGTTTCTGTGTTCATTCACCCACAAATAGCAATGCAGTGTAATGTCAAAACAAAGCAAAACGGGTTGTTTTCCGTTCCATCTACAGAGAAAGAAGAATCTTGGATTTCGCTTATTTCAAGTTCTTTGGTATAAATGGATATTGACCCAGAATTTGCAAAGCGTATGTAATGAGACCAAAATAACAAAACACCGTCTTTTCGCTTCTATAATAAGCGTTTCTACACGATGAATAAGCTTTGCTTGGGCTTCTTTCAATTCCCAGGTGTTTTGGGTGTGCACCAGAATCACCCCCAACCAAAGCAAAAAGACTTTTTGGGTTCGGTCTTCATTAAAAAGACGATGATAAAGCTCTGATGCGGCTTATTTCCAATTGTTGTTTTTGGGGTTAGAATGCACATTCACCCAGAAATCGCAGCGTGTCATGTTTGGTATCAGCCCAATTCAAGCAAAGGTGTTTTGGTTCCATCTCAATAGAGGACGAATAAGCTTTGATTTTTCTTTCATTGTTCATTCACCCACAAATAGCAAAGGGAAATGTAATAAGCCAAAACAGGTTGTTTCGGGTTCCAACTACATAGAAAGAAGAATCTTGGCTTTCTCTTATTTCAAATCGTGTTCTTTGGTGAAAATGCACATTGACCCAGAAATCGCAAAGTTTATGTAATTAGACCAAAATAACAAGACAGCGTCTTTTTGCTTCCATATGCGTATAAAGAAGACGAATAAGCTTTGATTGGGCTTCTTTCAATTTGCATGGTGTTGTTGGTTGTTTAAGTGTTCATTCACCCACAAATAGCAAAGCAAAGTGTCATGCCGAAACAAAGCAAAACAGGTTGTTTTCGGTTCCATCTACAAAGAAAGAAGAATCTTGGATTTCGCTTATTTCAAGTCGTGTTCTTTGGTGTAAATGCATATTGACCCAGAATTCGCAAAGTGTATCTAATGAGACCAAAATAACAAAACACCGTCTTTTCGCTTCTATATGCGTTTCTATACGATGAATAAGCTTTCCTTGGGCTTCTTTCAATTCGCATGGTGATGTTGATTGTTTCTGTGTTCATTCACCCACAAATAGCAAAGCAGTGTAATGCCAAAACAAAGCAAAACGGGTTGTTTTCCGTTCCATCTACAAAGAAAGAAGAATCTTGGATTTCGCTTATTTCAAGTCGTGTTCTTTGGTGTAAATGCATATTGACCCAGAATTCGCAGTGTATCTAATGAGACCAAAATAACAAAACACCGTCTTTTCGCTTCTATATGCGTTTCTATATGATGAATAAGCTTTGCTTGGGCTTCTTTCAATTCGCATGGTGTTGTTGGTTGTTTCTGTGTTCATTCACCCACAGCAGTGTAAAAGCAGTGTAATGCCAAAACAAAGCAGTGTAATGCCAAAACAAAGCAAAACGGGTTGTTTTCCGTTCCATCTACAAAGAAAGAAGAATCTTGGATTTCGCTTATTTCAAGTTCTTTAGTATAAATGCATATTGACCCAGAATTTGCAAAGCGTATGTAATGAGACCAAAATAACAAAACACCGTCTTTTCGCTTCTATAATAAGCGTTTCTACACGATGAATAAGCTTTGCTTGGGCTTCTTTAATTCGCATGTTTTTTGGGTGTGCACCAGAATCACCCCCAACCAAAGCAAAAAGGCTTTTTGGGTTCGGTCTCCATATAAAGACGATGATAAAGCTCCGATGCGGCTTATTTCCAATTGTTGTTTTTGGGGTTAGAATGCACATTCACCCAGAAATCGCAGCGTGTCATGTTTGGTATCAGCCCAATTCAAGCAAAGGTGTTTTGGTTCCATCTCAATAGAGGACGAATAAGCTTTGATTTTTCTTTCATTGTTCATTCACCCACAAATAGCAAAGGGAAATGTAATAAGCCAAAACAGTTGTTTCGGGTTCCAACTACATAGAAAGAAGAATCTTGGCTTTCTCTTATTTCAAATCGTGTTCTTTGGTGAAAATGCACATTGACCCAGAAATCGCAAAGTGTATCTAATGAGACCAAAATAACAAGACAGCGTCTTTTTGCTTCCATATGCGTATAAAGAAGACGAATAAGCTTTGATTGGGCTTCTTTCAATTTGCATGGTGTTGTTGGTTGTTTAAGTGTTCATTCACCCACAAATAGCAAAGCAAAGTGTAATGCCGAAACAAAGCAAAACAGGTTGTTTTCGGTTCCATCTACAAAGAAAGAAGAATCTTGGATTTCGCTTATTTCAAGTCGTGTTCTTTGGTGTAAATGCATATTGACCCAGAATTCGCAAAGTGTATCTAATGAGACCAAAATAACAAAACACCGTCTTTTCGCTTCTATATGCGTTTCTATACGATGAATAAGCTTTCCTTGGGCTTCTTTCAATTCGCATGGTGATGTTGATTGTTTCTGTGTTCATTCACCCACAAATAGCAAAGCAGTGTAATGCCAAAACAAAGCAAAACGGGTTGTTTTCCGTTCCATCTACAAAGAAAGAAGAATCTTGGATTTCGCTTATTTCAAGTCGTGTTCTTTGGTGTAAATGCATATTGACCCAGAATTCGCAGTGTATCTAATGAGACCAAAATAACAAAACACCGTCTTTTCGCTTCTATATGCGTTTCTATACGATGAATAAGCTTTGCTTGGGCTTCTTTCAATTCGCATGGTGTTGTTGGTTGTTTCTGTGTTCATTCACCCACAGCAGTGTAAAAGCAGTGTAATGCCAAAACAAAGCAGTGTAATGCCAAAACAAAGCAAAACGGGTTGTTTTCCGTTCCATCTACAAAGAAAGAAGAATCTTGGATTTCGCTTATTTCAAGTTCTTTAGTATAAATGCATATTGACCCAGAATTTGCAAAGCGTATGTAATGAGACCAAAATAACAAAACACCGTCTTTTCGCTTCTATAATAAGCGTTTCTACACGATGAATAAGCTTTGCTTGGGCTTCTTTAATTCGCATGTTTTTTGGGTGTGCACCAGAATCACCCCCAACCAAAGCAAAAAGGCTTTTTGGGTTCGGTCTCCATATAAAGACGATGATAAAGCTCCGATGCGGCTTATTTCCAATTGTTGTTTTTGGGGTTAGAATGCACATTCACCCAGAAATCGCAGCGTGTCATGTTTGGTATCAGCCCAATTCAAGCAAAGGTGTTTTGGTTCCATCTCAATAGAGGACGAATAAGCTTTGATTTTTCTTTCATTGTTCATTCACCCACAAATAGCAAAGGGAAATGTAATAAGCCAAAACAGTTGTTTCGGGTTCCAACTACATAGAAAGAAGAATCTTGGCTTTCTTTTATTTCAAATCGTGTTCTTTGGTGAAAATGCACATTGACCCAGAATTCGCAAAGTGTATCTAATGAGACCAAAATAACAAGACAGCGTCATTTTGCTTCCATATGCGTATAAAGAAGACGAATAAGCTTTGATTGGTCTTCTTTCAATTTGCATGGTGGCAGCCCTGACACATGGTGTTGTTGGTTGTTTCAGGGTTCATTCACCCACAAATAGCAAAGCAAAGTGTAATTGCCGAAACAAAGCAAAACAGGTTGTTTTCGGTTCCATCTACAAAGAAAGAAGAATCTTGGATTTCGCTTATTTCAAGTTCTTTGGTGTAAATGCATATTGACCCAGAATTTGCAAAGCGTATGTAATGAGACCAAAATAACAAAACACCGTCTTTTCGCTTCTATAATAAGCACGATGAATACACGATGAATAAGCTTTGCTTGGGCTTCTTTAATTCGCATGATTTTTGGGTGTGCACCAGAATCACCCCCAACCAAAGCAAAAAGGCTTTTTGGGTTCGGTCTTCATAAAAAGACGATGATAGAGCTCTGATGAGGCTTATTTCCAATTGTTGTTTTTGGGGTTAGAATGCACATTCACCCAGAAATCGCAGCGTGTCATGTTTGGTATCAGCCCAATTCAAGCAAAGGTGTTTGGGTTCCATCTCAATAGAGGACGAATAAGCTTTGATTTTTCTTTCATTGTTCATTCACCCACAAATAGCAAAGGGAAATGTATTAAGCCAAAACAGGTTGTTTCGGGTTCCAACTACATAAGAAAGAAGAATCTTGGCTTTCTCTTATTTCAAATCGTGTTCTTTGGTGAAAATGCACATTGACCCAGAAATCGCAAAGTTTATGTAATTAGACCAAAATAACAAGACAGCGTCTTTTTGCTTCCATATGCGTATAAAGAAGACGAATAAGACGGTGTTTTGTTATTTTGGTCTCATTAGATACACTTTGCGAATTCTGGGTCAATATGCATTTACACCAAAGAACACGACTTGAAATAAGCGAAATCCAAGATTCTTCTTTCTTTGTAGATGGAACCGAAAACAACCTGTTTTGCTTTGTTTCGGCAATTACACTTTGCTTTGCTATTTGTGGGTGAATGAACACTGAAACAACCAACAACACCATGCAAATTGAAAGAAGCCCAATCAAAGCTTATTCGTCTTCTTTATACGCATATGGAAGCAAAATGACGCTGTCTTGTTATTTTGGTCTCATTAGATACACTTTGCGAATTCTGGGTCAATGTGCATTTTCACCAAAGAACACGATTTGAAATAAGGGAAAGCCAAGATTCTTCTTTCTATGTAGTTGGAACCCGAAACAACCTGTTTTGGCTTATTACATTTCCCTTTGCTATTTGTGGGTGAATGAACAATGAAAGAAAAATCAAAGCTTATTCGTCCTCTATTGAGATGGAACCCAAACACCTTTGCTTGAATTGGGCTGATACCAAACATGACACGCTGCGATTTCTGGGTGAATGTGCATTCTAACCCCAAAAACAACAATTGGAAATAAGCCGCATCAGAGCTTTATCATCGTCTTTTTATGAAGACCGAACCCAAAAAGCCTTTTTGCTTTGGTTGGGGGTGATTCTGGTGCACACCCAAAACACCTGGGAATTGAAAGAAGCCCAAGCAAAGCTTATTCATCGTGTAGAAACGCTTTTTGTTATTTTGGTCTCATTACATACGCTTTGCAAATTCTGGGTCAATATGCATTTATACCAAAGAACTTGAAATAAGCGAAATCCAAGATTCTTCTTTCTTTGTAGATGGAACCGAAAACAACCTGTTTTGCTTTGTTTCGGCAATTACACTTTGCTTTGCTATTTGTGGGTGAATGAACACTGAAACAACCAACAACACCATGCAAATTGAAAGAAGCCCAATCAAAGCTTATTCGTCTTCTTCATACGCATATGGAAGCAAAAAGACGCTGTCTTGTTATTTTGGTCTAATTACATAAACTTTGCGATTTCTGGGTCAATGTGCATTTTCACCAAAGAACACGATTTGAAATAAGGGAAAGCCAAGATTCTTCTTTCTATGTAGTTGGAACCCGAAACAACCTGTTTTGGCTTAATACATTTCCCTTTGCTATTTGTGGGTGAATGAACAATGAAAGAAAAATCAAAGCTTATTCGTCCTCTATTGAGATGGAACCAAAACACCTTTGCTTGAATTGGGCTGATACCAAACATGACACGCTGCGATTTCTGGGTGAATGTGCATTCTAACCCCAACAACAACAAATGGAAATAAGCCGCATCAGAGCTTTATCATCGTCTTTTTATGAAGACCGAACCCAAAAAGCCTTTTTGCTTTCGTTGGGGGTGATTCTGGTGCACACCCAAAAAACATGCGAATTAAAGAAGCCCAAGCAAAGCTTATTCATCGTGTAGAAACGCTTATTATAGAAGCGAAAAGACGGTGTTTTGTTATTTTGGTCTCATTTCGGTTCCATCTACAAAGAAAGAAGAATCTTGGATTTCGCTTATTTCAAGTCGTGTTCTTTGGTGTATATTGACCCAGAATTCGCAAAATGTATCTAATGAGACCAAAATAACAAAACACCGTCTTTTCGCTTCTATATGCGTTTCTATACGATGAATAAGCTTTGCTTGGGCTTCTTTAAATTCGCATGGTGTTGTTGGTTGTTTCTGTGTTCATTCACCCACAAATAGCAATGCAGTGTAATGTCAAAACAAAGCAAAACGGGTTGTTTTCCGTTCCATCTACAGAGAAAGAAGAATCTTGGATTTCGCTTATTTCAAGTTCTTTGGTATAAATGCATATTGACCCAGAATTTGCAAAGTGAATGTAATGAGACCAAAATAACAAAACTCCATCTTTTCGCTTCTATAATAAGCGTTTCTACACGATGAATAAGCTTTGCTTGGGCTTCTTTCAATTCGCAGGTGTTTTGGGTGTGCACCAGAATCACCCCCAACCAAAGCAAAAAGGCTTTTTGGGTTCGGTCTCCATATAAAGACGATGATAAAGCTCTGATGCGGCTTATTTCCAATTGTTTTTTTGGGGGGTTAGAATGCACATTCACCCAGAAATCGCAGCGTGTCATGTTTGGTATCAGCCCAATTCAAGCAAAGGTGTTTTGGTTCCATCTCAATAGAGGACGAATAAGCTTTGATTTTTCTTTCATTTTCTTTCATTTCTTTCATTTTTCTTTCATAGCAAAGTTTATGTAATTAGACCAAAATAACAAGACAGCGTCTTTTTCCTTCCATATGCGTATAAAGAAGACGAATAAGCTTTGATTGGGCTTCTTTCAATTTGCATGGTGTTGTTGGTTGTTTCAGTGTTCATTCACCCACAAATAGCAAAGCAAAGTGTAATTGCCGAAACAAAGCAAAACAGGTTGTTTTCGGTTCCATCTACAAAGAAAGAAGAATCTTGGATTTCGCTTATTTCAAGTCGTGTTCTTTGGTGTAAATGCATATTGACCCAGAATTCGCAAAGTGTATCTAATGAGACCAAAATAACAAAACACCTTTTCGCTTCTATATGCGTTTCTATACGATGAATAAGCTTTGCTTGGGCTTCTTTCAATTCGCATGGTGTTGTTGGTTGTTTCTGTGTTCATTCACCCACAAAAAGCAAAGCAGTGTACAAATAGCAAAGCAAAACGGGTTGTTTTCGGTTCCATCTACAAAGAAAGAAGAATCTTGGATTTCACTTATTTCAAGTTCTTTGGTATAAATGCATATTGACCCAGAATTTGCAAAGTGTATGTAATGAGACCAAAATAACAAAACACCGTTGTCAGGGGTTCAGGGAGAGAGGCGCAGAGGAGGGAGGAGACCGAGAGTGAGGGAGAAGGATTCCAGGCTGACGAGGAAGAGGACGACAATGACCCGAGATGGTCCATGAGTCCGTCCAGTGAATCGGAGGATTCCCAAAAGGGAGCCCCCCTGGTCAAGCCAAGGGGAGCCCAAGGGGGAAGCAGTCAGGAGCAGGGGAACGTAGGGGGAACCGCCAGTGGGAGTTGGAGATCGGGACCGGCTTCTCCACCGGAACGGAGTGAAGAGGGTGGAGTTACCAGTGTGTCGGGAGGAACAGAACAAGGAGCAGAGGGGGGAAGGAGATCGGGGCAAGACGTCCTGCTGGAAGGGGCGGAAAGCAGTACCGGGAGCAGTGTGGCTGTTGAAAGGAAGGTCAGGAGCAATGTACGCGCGCCAAGTTCAAATGTGGAGGCGCGCGGAAGTGGGGAGAGCTCTGGGGAGGAGCCTGGTGCCAAAGCACGAAGGAGGGGGGAGCAGGCAGGAGAAGACTCAGCCTCTGGGGAGTCCCGGAAGGAGGGAACACAGGGGGGCAGGAAGACCCTGCGGAAAAGGAAAGAGAGGAAAAGGTGGAGCAGCACAAGCCTCTTAAATTGGTGCAGGGGAGGGACGGACTCAGAGGGGACTTCTAACATCTAAGGGTAACAGATGCGGAGCCACGGAGTTTGGATGTAATGACGACAATGATCTTCAATAAAACCTTTTGTATATAGCTTGGACTGGACTTTGGTCTCTTGTGAGCTGGGACCCAGGGTGGCTCTGACAGTAAGTCCCCTCCAAAGAACGCAAATTTTTTTTTTTTGCAAAGCTCACGAACGGTGACAGCCATGAGTGCGGAGGAGCAGTTGACAGCGCTGCGAACTACAGTTTCCGAACTCACTGCTGCAGTCCTTGCGTCTCAGAAGAAGCATGACGAAATGGAGAAGCGCTGCCAGGACCTGCAAACAAGGTGGGAACGTGCAAGCAGGGAAGGGTTCCCAGGGTCCAGATCAGAGGGGATTGGACTTGGACGGAGGGGGGGCAGCCTAGTCACCCACTTCGATGGGAACCTGAAGCACTACCCCAGTTTCAGAGCAGACGTTTTGTATGCATTGCACTTGCTTCGTCATGACTTTAAAGATGAGGAGGAGAAAGTGGGGTTTATTGTTTCTCACTTGCATGGGCCGGCCAGAGACTGGTTGCGCAATTTGTGGCGTGAAGATGGCCCTGCCCGCCGCGATGCAGATGAATTCATTAAAGCGATGGATGCCTGCTTCCAGTCAACTGTAGATGTGGATCTTGCACGCAGGGAAATTTTTGGATTGCGGCAAGGCAAAGCCACTGTGCGTCAGTACCATTCCAGATTTTTTGCTTTACTGACTGCGCTAAGCTGGGAGAAGGATTGTGCACCTGTGAGGGATTTGTTCTGGGAGGGGCTCAGCGGTCCCATTAAGGATGAACTTGCCAGGGGAGACAGACCCCAGACCCTGGAGGAGCTTGTGCAGAGGGCTTTGGCGATTGGGATACGGCACGAGGGACGTCCTTGGCACACTGAGGAAGAACGTCAGGTGCGTCCACCAGCGAGGACGTCTTCTTTCATCCCCAGGGAGTTCAGTCAGTCACATCCTTCGCCACTGGGAAGGCAGGGGGAGGAGCCCATGGAACTTGGTGGTGCTAAGGCTCAAGCAACAGCCAGAGCCCCAGCTTCCGGTGCAGTAAAGGCAAAGCCTCCTGGAGGGACCAGGAAGTGTTACATTTGCGACAGTGCACAGCACATGGCGAAAGAGTGTCCCCAGAGGCTGCAGAAACACACTGCAGCTTTAGCAACTGTTGCAGCAGAAATGATGCAAGCAGAGCAACCTCAGGGAAACGACAGTGCCTGGCTGGAAGCAGAGCTGCTGGGGCTCAGCCAGGCGAATCTGTAGAGCAGTCCCCAGCGCTTTTGCAACGCACAGACCCTTTACCACCCAAGCCAGCGGTGCAGCTCACTGCAACACTTCAGTTGCCGAATGGAACCACCCTGGAAGTCCCCATCACGATTGATTCTGGGAGCAACACAGATTTTGTGGGGACGCACTTTGTCAAGCAGCATCGCATAGCGCTTCTGCCAGCGACAACACCTCTGAACGTAGTCACGGTGGATGGCAGGAAATTGCTAGGAGGACAAGTTGTGCAACAGACGCCTCCCATGGTGATGAGGATTGGAAATCATCGAGAAGTCATCAGCTTCAATGTCACCCGCCTTTCAGACACGCCTATAGTATTAGGCATGAGTTGGCTGGAGAGACACAGTCCTGCTGTAGCGTGGTACCAACGGCAGATCACCTTTTGCTCATCGTACTGTGCTCAACATTGCATCCAGTCCAGCCAGGAGGAGGGAGCTGAGCAGCAGTTGCAACTTGGCATGGTGCAGGCAGTACCCCGCAAGTACGAGGGGTTCCTGGAGGTTTTCTGCGAGAAGGAAGCTGACCAGTTGCCGCCCCACAGGCCTTATGATTGTGCCATCGACCTGGTGCCAGCGGCGCAGTTGCTGACTGCAAAGCTGTATTCCATGTCTGAGGACGAGATGCAAGAACTCAGGGAGTTCATAGAGCACAATTTGAAGCGCGGATTCATCCGAGAATCGAAAGCGGTGGGGGGCAGTCCTGTTTTCTTTGTAAAGAAAAAGGACACGCCCCAAAAAAGACTCATTGTGGACTATCGATTCATAAACAGTAAGACCAAACCCAAGGCCTTCCCCATGCCCAAGATAGATGATCTCCTGGCAACCGTAAGGAAGGGGAAGATCTTCACCAAATTGGATCTGCGTGGAGCGTATAACCTCATACGCATCCGGGAGGGCGATGAGTGGAAGACGGCCATGTTCACGCCTCTGGGCACGTACGAATACAGAGTTATGCCATTTGGTCTCCAAAATGGATCTCACGTCTTCCAAGCATTTATGCATCACGTGCTAGCGGGACTTCTCTACAAGAAATGCGTGTGTTTCCTCGACGACATCCTGATCTTTTCGGAAACGGAGGAGGCCCATGAGAAGGACGTAAAGGAAGTCCTGCAGAGACTACGGGAGAACAAGCTCTACGCCAAGTTAGAGAAGTGCCAGTTTGATGTGACGGACGTGGATTTCCTAGGCTACAAGCTGTCCGACAAGGGGCTGGCCATGGACAGCGCCAAGGTCCGCGCGGTGTTGGACTGGAAGAGCCCTCGCAATCGGAAGGAAGTCCAAAGATTCATCGGCTTCGCCAACTTCTACCGCAAATTCATCAGAGGTTTTGCAAAGGAGATGGCAGCGATCACGGACACTCTCAGTTCCAAGAAAAAGAGGTTCGTGTGGACGGAACAGGCGGAGTGCTCTTTTCAGAAGCTTAAAAGCCTTTTCGCCTCCGAGGAGCAGCTGCTGCACGTGAATCCAGGCAAGCCCATACGAGTAGAGACCGACGCGTCAGACAGAGCGGTTGGAGCCGTACTCCTGCAAGAAGATCCACATGGAAACTGGAGACCCGGTGCCTTTTACTCCAGAAAGCTCAGCAAAGCGGAGCAAAACTACACCATATGGGACAGGGAGCTGTTAGCCATTCACGCAGCGTTCAAAGCGTGGCGACATTTCCTCATTGGAGCCAAGCACACAGTGCAGGTCCGCACGGATCACAAGAACTTAGAGTATTGGCGCACGGCGAAACTCCAGAGCCAAAGACACATGCGCTGGGCAGAGTTCTTCGCGGATTTCGACTTCAGGATAGAGTACGTCCCAGGGGACTCCAACGTTATAGCCGATGCGCTCTCCAGGAAACCGCAATATCTTGAGGAAGCGGCGCCAATAGCAGCCAGGCACATTTTTGCACCGCAGGCGTGGGCGTGCGCTGCCATCGCTGTCGACCTGGACGCGGTACGACGCGCGTTGCAGGTAGATCAGTTTGCACAATCCAAAATAGAGGAGCTGCGTAGGGGTTCGCTGAGAGACGATGAGTTCCAGTTACGCGACGGACTGTTAACTCACAAGGGTGCCCTCTACGTGCCGAGCGACGAGCTCCGAGCAAAGGTTCTGCAGCAGTTGCACGACGCTCCCAGTGCGGGCCATTTCGGCAGGGAGAAGACAATGGAACTGGTGGCCAGGGACTTTTGGTGGCCCCAGATGCGAGGAGAAGTAGCGGAGTACGTCGCCAGATGTGACACTTGTCAGAGGTCCAAGCCAGTACACCAGAAGCCGGCGGGCTTACTGGAACCACTGGAAACACCACAGCAACCGTGGGAGAGGGTGGCGCTGGACTTCGTCACTGACCTGCCCAGTTCCAGAGGCAAGACGGCGGTACTGGTGGTGGTGGACTTGTTCACCAAGATGGCGCACTTCATTCCCTGCGCGAAGGTGGCGACGGCGGAACAGACCGCCAAGCTCTTCATCGACCACGTGTTCCGGGCGCATGGGCTGCCGCGGGCCATCCTGTCCGACAGGGGGCGCCAGTTTATTTCCAATTTTTGGCAGAAGCTCCTAGGTATCCTGCACGTCAAGATCAACCTAGCGTCGGCAAGACATCCACAAACCAACGGCCAAGCCGAGAGGGTCAACGCGATCATGCAGCAGTACCTGAGATGTTACGCAAATCAGCGACCCGCAGCTTGGGTGGACTACCTACCGATGGCGGAGTTTGCCTACAACAACACGAAGCATGCGTCGACGGGGGTGACGCCGTTCTTCGCGAACAATGGACGTCATCCCAGGACCTTCCCGGGGTTCGTAGCACCAAGAGAGGGGGAGCCGCAAGAGGCCGACCAGTTCGCTGCAGAACTACAAGAGGTGCACGAGGAGCTGCGGAGACATTTGGAGCTAGCCAAACAAGCATATAAGGTGCAGGCAGACAAAGGCAGAAGAGTGGGAGAGGACATCCAGGTGGGGGACTGGGTGTGGTTAGCGGCCCAGGCGATGCCAGCCAAGTCGTTGGCCAAGAAGAAGCTAGGGCACAGGCAGCTAGGACCATACCAGGTGGAGGCTAAGATCAACCCCGTGGCTTTTCGACTGGCCCTCCCCGAAGGTTCCAGAGTCCACCCGGTTTTTCATAGGTCGGTGCTCACTCCCTACAAGGCCCCGCACAGGTTTCAGGAGTCTGAAACAGTACCGCAGCCACGCACAGAGTCACCTAGGAGGGAGGGATCGCCTAGGGTCGAACCACTCAACGAGGTCACAGAGATCCTGGACTCGAGATGGGGGGAAGAGGGAATAGAATACTTTCTAGTCAGAGAGGGTGCACCAGTCAGTGCCAGTGGGTGGGTGCCGGACTACGCTTTAGACGAACCTCTTTTAAAGGACGAGTTCCATGCCCTTTTCCCACATAGACCCATGCCAGCCGAGTACTTCGATGACTGGCTCTTTACCCCCACATGTTCAGGCAGCACTTTCCACGGCTTTTCTTCAGCCGAGGAAAGAACGCCGGACTCAAACTCGCCCAGGGGATCGTGTTCGGGGGTGGACACAGAGCCCTCTTATTGGTGGGATGAGCAACCAGAGGAAGCCTGGCGCAAGAAATGGCTGAAGGGGCCTTGGCCGGCAGCACCCGACGAAGTAGCAATGGAAGAGGGAACTGCGAACATTTTGGGTGAAGAACCCGAATTCGAACACACGTACACCGAGCTGCCAGCAGAGGACATGGACGTAGCCGAACTGTATCCTGCATCTACCTCTGAGGAGCTGCAGTTCCCACAACCCGCACCCGATGGGGGGGAGGGGGGAAGGGGGGGCTTCGAGGGGGGGATGGATGTCAGGGGTTCAGGGAGAGAGGCGCAGAGGAGGGAGGAGACCGAGAGTGAGGGAGAAGGATTCCAGGCTGACGAGGAAGAGGACGACAATGACCCGAGATGGTCCATGAGTCCATCCAGTGAATCGGAGGATTCCCAAAAGGGAGCCCCCCTGGTCAAGCCAAGGGGAGCCCAAGGGGGAAGCAGTCAGGAGCAGGGGAACGTAGGGGGAACCGCCAGTGGGAGTTGGAGATCGGGACCGGCTTCTCCACCGGAACGGAGTGAAGAGGGTGGAGTTACCAGTGTGTCGGGAGGAACAGAACAAGGAGCAGAGGGGGGAAGGAGATCGGGGCAAGACGTCCTGCCGGAAGGGGCGGAAAGCAGTACCGGGAGCAGTGTGGCTGTTGAAAGGAAGGTCAGGAGCAACGTACGCGCGCCAAGTTCAAATGTGGAGGCGCGCGGAAGTGGGGAGAGCTCTGGGGAGGAGCCTGGTGCCAAAGCACGAAGGAGGGGGGAGCAGGCAGGAGAAGACTCAGCCTCTGGGGAGTCCCGGAAGGAGGGAACACAGGGGGGCAGGAAGACCCTGCGGAAAAGGAAAGAGAGGAAAAGGTGGAGCAGCACAAGCCTCTTAAATTGGTGCAGGGGAGGGACGGACTCAGAGGGGACTTCTAACATCTAAGGGTAACAGATGCGGAGCCACGGAGTTTGGATGTAATGACGACAATGATCTTCAATAAAACCTTTTGTATATAGCTTGGACTGGACTTTGGTCTCTTGTGAGCTGGGACCCAGGGTGGCTCTGACAGGTAGTCTACCATCTTTAGTGACTACCTGTCTCTGTGCCTTGTCCATATTTGTAGACACCACTCCATTCATATCTCCCATCAAAATCATATTATAGTCCATATAATCCATCAGAGTCTCATGTAACTTCTTAAAGAACTCCGATTTTCCTTCATTTGGTGCATAGATGCCTACTATCAAGAACTGCTCTCCTTGTGATTGAATTTCAATTGCAACAAATCTTCCTTGGTCATCTTTGAATATAAATTTCGGTGATAGGCTCTCCTTTGCATAAAGGACCACTCCTCTTTTTTAAACTTTATCTGATGAGATAAATTCATGGCCCAATCTTTTATTACTCAATATCTTCCTGTGTAGCCTTATCACATGTGTTTCTTGTAAACAGTTCAAGTCCAATTGTTCTTTTTTCAATAAATGAGACTCTCCGCCTTTTTTCTGGGGAGTTCAGTCCATTTACATTCCAGCTCAAAACTTGCAACGCCATGATGTAATTACACTGATATTCCTCCAACTGCGCCCAATGCTTGCTCTTCTGTTGGTGGTGTTGGTGACACGTTCACTGGGGGATCCAATCCAAAGGGTAATGCTGATATATCCAATATTCCTCTATTTGGTGATCCGATGCTCTTTGCTCTAGTCCTCTATCTGGTGATCTTCTATCCGATGCTCGTGGCTCTTTTCCAAGTTCCTTCTGCAGATCTTCTTCGTATTTATACAAAACTTTACTTTATCTTCTACTGATCTTATTTTTATTTTCCTTCCTTTGAAACTGAAAGATAGACCTTGGGGAAACTCCCACCTAAAGATGATTTTATTCCTTCTCAGCAGGGCAACCAAGTCTCTGTAGTTAGGCCTAAGATCCAAGAGATATTTCGGGATGTCTTAAAAAATTTCCACTCTTGACTGTTGTACTTCTAAGTTCTTCTGGTAGTGCCAACCCAATATTCTGTCTCTCTCTTCTTTGATTTGGAGGGTAATCAAGCAATCTCTTATTCTATTCTTCTCTTTTTTCCCTCCTCTTCCAAGTCTGAAGGCCTTCACAATTCTAAACTCTTCTCGGCCCAAGTCCAAGTCCCAAAAGTTGGCAAATTCCTGCGTGAGAAAGTCTATCAAACTTTCCTTCTCCAATTCAGGTAAAGCTCTGATCAAACTTTCCTTCTCCAATTCAGGTAAAGCTCTGATCCTCAGATTTGTCTGTTTTTCTTTAAGTTCAATCATAGCAAGCTTCAACTTATGGTCATCAAGTTGCCTCTGTAGGGCTGGGACTCTCTCTCTCTCCAGTTGTGTTACTTTACATTCCACAGCAACAGCTTTTTCCCTGGCTTCCTCCGCAGTCTGCTGTATCAAAGTAGATTCCTGTATCAATTTCTGAATGGTTTCTGTATTGGTATTCACCTTTTGACCCAGATTATTTATACTAAATCAATTTTAGTGGTTGCCACATCCACTTTCTTGTTAAGCTGTTACAATGAATCATTTATCTTGCTTAATGCAACCGCTAAGGCCTCTTCTGTTGACATTCCTCTTGATTTTGAGTATGCTGGTACAGCAGCTGAAGAGGCAGGGGGGCTGATGTTGAGGCTCTCCTGGGTTGCTGCAAAGTCTTCCCAGACCTTAATGTTTTTTCAGGAATTGACTGGTCTGTTTTTTCCTTTCCATTTGCCATAACACTTAAAAGATTCAAGGTCAGTCCCAGAGTCACACAGTTTTTTATCTTGCAGCTGGAAATTCCCCCAGCCCAGCACTTGTAACAGTTTCAAAAGCTTCCTCTAGGGGGAAACAGTTTCTATTTATATTAATCCGTAATGTCCCCTTTTAAACACAGTTCAAACAATGAAGTTAGTTTCAATTTTCAGTTACTTTTACTCCTTTTTAAGAGCAGACAGAGACAGTGGAAACAATGTATTTCTCTTATTTAGCTAGCTGTCAATGAACATTCTAATCACTGTCAATGAACGTCAGTCCTGCTACCAGCCCGTTTCCAGGGTCGGAGCAGTGGTATTTTAACTCTCTTCGCTCTCTCCTGCAGACATGCTCCGTCCAAAACTCCCTCCCCCCTTCTCCGGCCTCCAAGGGGGGTTTAATGTTTTTTACCAATGGAAATTTAGTCCTTTACGATAGGCTTTCAAAGACTTCAGCTTGCAGCCTCGTTGCTTCAGTCTAGTTACAAAAGGGGAAGGCGGACTTCCTGTGTTGAACCTCCCCGTTTCGATACCAAATTAGACGTTTAAAAATTCAATTCTCCTGCTTCAGCTCTACTCATGGGTAGTTGCTTTAAAGTCAAATTGTCCACAAGAAAAAAGTCAGCGCTCTCCGGCAACAGCATAGCGGCTTCGCTCCGTGGAAGAAGCAGTCGATTCGAAGCACCGTGCCGCTCACCCCACGTCGCTCCGGATACCTGAAACCGGGTTTCCCCGCGGGTAGGGGAGGTGCAAAGGGTGCCCGCCGAATCCCATGTTCACAGGCTTCACCCACCTGTGATTTTTAATGGGTCTCCAGATTCCCAGTCAGAAGGGGCTGCGGCGGCAGCGCAGGTCTTCGAGGCTTTGACAGCCAGAAGGGGCAGCGGCAGCAGTGCAGGCCGTCGAGGCTTTGACAGCCAGAAGGGGCAGCGGCAGCAGCGCAGGTTGTCGACCCTTTGACAGCCAGAAGAGGCATAGGCAGCAGCACAGTTCATTAAGGCTTTGACAGCCAGAAGAGGCAGCGGCAGCAGTGCAGGCCGTCGAGGCTTTGACAGCCAGAAGGGGCAGAGGCGGCAGCGCAGGTCGTCAACCCTTTGACAGCCAGAAAAGGCAAAGGCAGCAGCACAGTTCATTAAGGCTTTGACAGCCAGAAGAGGCAGAGGCAGCAGCGCATATCGTCGAGGCTTGACAGCCAGAAGGGGCAGCAGCGGCAGCGCAGATCGTCGAGGCTTTGACAGCCAGAAGAGGCAGACAGCAGCGCATATCGTTGAGGCTTTGACAGCCAGAAGAGGCTGTGGCAGCAGCGCAGATCGTTGAGGCTTTGAAAGCCAGACGGGGCAGCGGCAGCAGCAAAGGTCATCGAGTCTCTGACTTCCAGAAGAACCAGAGGCAGCAGCACAGGTTGTCGAGGCTTTGACAGCCAGAAGGGGCAGAGGCGGCAGCACAGGTTGTCGAGGCTTTGACAGCCAGAAGGGGCTGCGGCAGCAGTGCAGGTCGTCGAGGCTTTGACAGCCAGAAGAGGCAGACAGCAGCGCATATCGTTGAGGCTTTGACAGCCAGAAGAGGCTGTGGCAGCAGCGCAGATCGTTGAGGCTTTGACAGCCAGAAGCGGCTGCGGCAGCAGCGCAGGTCATTGAGGCTTTGACAACAAGAAAAGGAAGAGGCAGCAGCGCAGGTCATCGAGGCTTTGACAGCCAGAAAAAGAAGAGGCAGCAGCACAGATTGTCTAGGCTTTGACAGCCAGAAGAGGCAGAGGCAGCAGCGCAGATCGTCGAGGCTTTGACAGCCAGAAGCAGCAGAGGTAGCAGCGCAGATCGTCGAGGCTTTGACAGCCAGAAGGGGCAGCGGCAGCAGGTCGTCGAGGCTTTGACAGCCAGAAGCGTTAGCAGCGCAGGTTGTCAAGGCTTCGACAGCCAGAAGAGGCAGAGGCAGAAGTGCAGGTTGTCGAGGCTTTGACAGCCAGAATGGGCAGCAGCAGCAGCGCAGGTTGTCGAGTCTTTGACAGCCAGAAGAGGCGGAGGCAGCAGTTCAGCTCATCGAGACTTTGACAGCCAGAAGAGGCAGATACAGCAGCGATGATCGTTGAGGCTTTGACAGCCAGAAGCGACAGAGGCAGATGCACAGGTCGTCGAGTCTTTGACAGCCAGAAGGGGCAGCGGCAGTAGCGCAGGTCGTCGAGGCCTTGACAGCCAGAAGCATCAGTGTCAGCAGCGCAGGTCGTCAAGGCTTTGACAGCCAGAAGAGGCGGAGGCAGCAGCGCAGGTTGTCGAGTCTTTGACAGCCAGAAGAGGCGGAGGCAGCAGTTCAGCTCATCGAGACTTTGACAGCCAGAAGAGGCAGAGGCAGCAGCGCTGATTGTTGAGACTTTGACAGCCAGAAGGGGCAGCGGCAGCAGAGCAGGTTGTCGAGACTTTGACAGCCAGAAAAGGAAGAGGCAGCAGCACAGTTCGTTGAGGCTTTGACAGCCGGAAGAGGCCGAGGCAGCAGCGCATATCGTTGAGGCTTTGACAGCCAGAAGAGGCTTTGGAGCAGCGCAGATCGTTGAGGCTTTGACAGCCAGAAGGGGCTGCGGCAGCAGCGCAGGTCTTCGAGGCTTTGACAAGAAGAAAAGGAAGAGGCAGCAGCGCAGGTCGTCGAGGCTTTGACAGCCAGAAAAGGAAGAGGCAGCAGTGCAGGTCGTCCAGGCTTTGACAGCCAGAAGAGGCAGAGGCAGCAGCACAGATTGTCGAGGCTTTGACAGCCAGAAGAGGCAGAGGCAGCAGCGCAGATCGTCGAGCCTTTGACAGCCAGAAGCGGCAGAGGCAGCAGCGCAGATCGTTGAGGCTTTGACAGCCAGAAGCGTCAGCAGCGCAGGTTGTCAAGGCTTTGACAGCCAGAGGAGGCGGAGGCAGCAGTGCAGGTCATCGAGGCTTTGACAGCCAGAAGAGGCAGAGGCAGCAGCGTAGATCGTTGAGGCATTGACAGCCAGAAGGGGCAGCGGCAGCAGCACAGGTCGTCAAGGCGTTGACAGCCAGGAGAGTCAGAGGCAGCAGAACAGGTCGTCGAGGCTTTAACAGCCAGAAGGGGCAGTGGCACCAGCGCAGGTCGTCGAGGCCTTGACAGCCAGAAGAATCAGTGTCAGCAGCGCAGGTCGTCAAGGCTTTGAAAGCCAGAAGAGGCGGAGGCAGCAGTGCAGGTTGTCGAGGCTTTGACAGCCAGAAGAGGCAGAGGCAGCAGTGCAGGTCTTCGAGGCTTTGACAGCCAGAAGAGGCAGAGGCAGCAGCACAGGTCATCGAGGCTTTAACAGCCAGAAGAGGCATAGGCAGCAGCACAGTTCATTAAGGATTTGACAGCCAGAAGAGGCAGCGGCAGCAGCGCATATCGTTGAGGCTTTAACAGCCAGAAGGGGCAGCGGAAGAAACGCAGGACATCGAGGCTTTGACAGCCAGAAGAGGCAGAGGCAGCAGCGCATATCGTCGAGGCTTGACAGCCAGAAGGGGCAGCAGCGGCAGCGCAGATCGTTGAGGCTTTGTCAGCTAGAATTGGCTGCGGCAGCAGCGCAGGTCATCAAGGCCATGACAGCCAGAAAAGGAAGAGGCAGCAGCACAGGTTGTCGAGGCTTTGACAGCCAGAAGAGGCAGAGGCAGCAGTGCAGATCGTCGAGGGTTTGACAGGCAGAAGGGGCAGTGGCAGCAGCGCAGGAAGTTGAGGCTTTGACAGCCAGAAGGGGCAGCGGCAGTAGCGCAGATCGTTGAGGCTTTGAAAGCCAGAAGGGGCAGCGGCAGCAGCACGGGATGTCAAGGCTTTGACAGCCAGAAGAGGCAGAGACAGCAGCGCATAACGTTGAGGCTTTGACAGCCAGAAGAGGCTGTGGCAGCAGTGCAGATCGTTGAGGCTTTGACAGCCAGAAGGGGCTGCCGTAGCAGCGCAGGTCATCGAGGCTTTGACAACAAGAAAAGGAAGAAGCAGCAGCGCAGGTCATCAAGGCCATGACAGCCAGAAAAGGAAGAGGCAGCAGCACAGGTTGTCGAGGCTTTGACAGCCAGAAGAGGCAGAGGCAGCAGTGCAGATCGTCGAGGCTTTGACAGGCAGAAGGGGCAGTGGCAGCAGCGCAGGAAGTTGAGGCTTTGACAGCCAGAAGGGGCAGCGGCAGTAGCGCAGATCGTTGAGGCTTTGAAAGCCAGAAGGGGCAGCGGCAGCAGCACGGGATGTCAAGGCTTTGACAGCCAGAAGAGGCAGAGACAGCAGCGCATAACGTTGAGGCTTTGACAGCCAGAAGAGGCTGTGGCAGCAGTGCAGATCGTTGAGGCTTTGACAGCCAGAAGGGGCTGCGGTAGCAGCGCAGGTCATCGAGGCTTTGACAACAAGAAAAGGAAGAGGCAGCAGCGCAGGTCGTCGAGGCTTTGACAGCCAGAAGTGGCAGAGGTAGCAGCGCAGATCGATGAGGCGTTGACAGCCAGAAAGGGCAGCAGCAGCAGGTCGTCAAGGCTTTGACAGCCAGAAGCGTCAGCAGCGCAGGTTGTCAAGGCTTCGACAGCCAGAAGAGGCGGAGGCAGCAGTGCAGGTCATCGAGGCTTTGACAGCCAGAAGGGGCTGTGGCAGAAGAGCAGGTCGTTGAGGCTTTGACAGCCAGACAGGGCAGCGGCAGCAGCAAAGGTCATCGAGTCTCTGACTTCCAGAAGAACCAGAGGAAGCAGCACAGGTTGTCGAGGCTTTGACAGCCAGAAGGGGCAGAGGCGGCAGCACAGGTTGTCGAGGCTTTGACAGCCAGAAGGGGCTGCGGCAGCAGTGCAGGTCGTCGAGGCTTTGACAGCCAGAAGAGGCAGACAGCAGCGCATATCGTTGAGGCTTTGACAGCCAGAAGAGGCTGTGGCAGCAGCGCAGATCGTTGAGGCTTTGACAGCCAGAAGCGGCTGCAGCAGCAGCGCAGGTCATTGAGGCTTTGACAACAAGAAAAGGAAGAGGCAGCAGCGCAGGTCATTGAGGCTTTGACAGCCAGAAAAAGAAGAGGCAGCAGTGCAGGACCTTGAGGCTTTGACAGCCAGAAGAGGCAGAGGCAGCAGCGCAGATCGTCGAGGCTTTGACAGCCAGAAGCAGCAGAGGTAGCAGCGCAGATCGTCGAGGCTTTGACAGCCAGAAGGGGCAGCGGCAGCAGGTCGTCGAGGATTTGACAGCCAGAAGCGTTAGCAGCGCAGGTCATCGAGGCTTTGTCAGCCAGAAAAAGAAGAGGCAGCAGTGCAGGACCTTGAGGCTTTGACAGCCAGAAGAGGCAGAGGCAGCAGCGCATATCGTTAAGGCTTTGACAGCCAGGAGGGTCTGTGGCAGCAGCGCAGATCGTTGATGCTTTGACAGCCAGAAGGGGCAGCGGCAGCAGGTCGTCGAGGATTTGACAGCCAGAAGCGTTAGCAGCGCAGGTCATCGAGGCTTTGTCAGCCAGAAAAAGAAGAGGCAGCAGTGCAGGACCTTGAGGCTTTGACAGCCAGAAGAGGCAGAGGCAGCAGCGCATATCGTTAAGGCTTTGACAGCCAGGAGGGTCTGTGGCAGCAGCGCAGATCGTTGATGCTTTGACAGCCAGAAAAGGAATAGGCAGCAGTGCAGGTCGTCGAGGCTTTGACAGCCAGAAGAGGCAGAGGCAGCAGCGATGATCGTTGAGGCTTTGACAGCCAGAAGCGACAGAGGCATCAGCACAGGTCGTCGAGTCTTTGACAGCCAGAAGTGGCAGCGGCAGCAGAGCAGGTCGTTGAGGCTTTGACAGCCAGACGGGGCAGCGGCAGCAGCAAAGGTCATCGAATCTCTGACTTCCAGAAGAAGCAGAGGCGGCAGCACAGGTTGTCGAGGCTTTGACAGCCAGAAGGGGCAGAGGCAGCAGCACAGGTTGTCGAGGCTTTGACAACAAGAAGGGGCTGCGGCAGCAGTGCAGGTCGTCGAGGCTTTGACAGCCAGAATAGGCGGAGGCAGCAGCGCAGGTCGCTGAGGCTTTGACAGCCAGAATGGGCAGCAGCAGCAGCGCAGGTTGTCGAGTCTTTGACAGCCAGAAGAGGCGGAGGCAGCAGTTCAGCTCATCGAGACTTTGACAGCCAGAAGAGGCAGAGGCAGCAGCGCATATCGTTGAGGCTTTGACAGCCAGAAGAGGCTGTGGCAGCAGCGCAGATCGTTGAGGCTTTGGCAGCCAGAAGGGGCTGCGGCAGCAGCCCAGGTCTTCGAGGCTTTGACAACAAGAAAAGGAAGAGGCAGCAGCGCAGGTCGTCGAGGCTTTGACAGCCAGAAAAGGAAGAGGCAGCAGTGCAGGTCGTCCAGGCTTTGACAGCCAGAAGAGGCAGAGGCAGCAGCACAGATTGTCGAGGCTTTGACAGCCAGAAGAGGCAGAGGCAGCAGCGCAGATCGTTGAGGCTTTGACAGCCAGAAGCGTCAGCAGCGCAGGTTGTCAAGGCTATGACAGCCAGAGGAGGCGGAGGCAGCAGTGCAGGTCATCGAGGCTTTGACAGCCAGAAGAGGCAGAGGCAGCAGCGTAGATCGTTGAGGCATTGACAGCCAGAAGGGGCAGCGGCAGCAACACAGGTCGTCAAGGCGTTGACAGCCAGGAGAGGCAGAGGCAGCAGCACAGGTCGTCGAGGCTTTAACAGCCAGAAGGGGCAGCGGCAGCAGCGCAGGTCGTCGAGGCCTTGACAGCCAGAAGCATCAGTGTCAGCAGCTCAGGTCGTCAAGGCTTTGACAGCCAGAAGAAGCGGAGGCAGCAGTGCAGGTTGTCGAGGCTTTGACACCCAGAAGAGGCAGAGGCAGCAGTGCAGGTCATCAAGGCTTTGACAGCCAGAAGAGGCAGAGGCAGCAGCACAGGTCGTCGAGGCTTTAACAGCCAGAAGGGGCAGCGGCACCAGCGCAGGTCGTCGAGGCTTTGACAGCCAGAAGCATCAGTGTCAGCAGCGCAGGTCGTCAAGGCTTTGACAGCCAGAAGAGGCGGAGGCAGCAGTGCAGGTTGTCGAGGCTTTGACAGCCAGAAGAGGCAGAGGCAGCAGCACCAATCGTCGAGGCTTTGACAGCTAGCAGGGGCAGCGGCAGCAGGTCGTCGAGGCTTTTACAGCCAGAAGCGTCAGCAGCGCAGGTTGTCAAGGCTTTGACAGCCAGATGAGGCAGAGGCAGCAGCGCAGATTGTTGAGGCTTTGACAGCCAGAAGGGGCAGCGGCAGCAGCACAGGTCGTCAAGGCTTTGACCGTCAGAATGTGCTGCAGCAGCAGCGCAGATCGTCGAGGCTTTGACAGCCAGAAGGGGCAGCGGCAGCAGCACAGGTCATCGGGGCTTTGACAGCCAGAAAAGGAAGAGGCAGCAGCGCAGATCGTTGAGGCTTTGACAGCCAGAAGGGGCAGCGGCTATTGCGCAGGTCGTCGAGTCTTTGACAGCCAGAAACGGAAGAGGCAGCAGTGCAGGTCGTCGAGGCTTTGACAGCCAGAAGATGCAGAGGCAGCAGCGCAGATTTTCGAGGCTTTGACAGCCAGAAGGGGCTGCGGCAGCAGCTCAGATCTTCGAGGCTTTGACAACCAGAAAAGGAAGAGGCAGCAGCGCAGGTCGTCGAGGCTTTGACAGCCAGACAGGGCAGCGGCAGCAGCGCAGGTCATCGAGGCTTTGCCCGTCAGAATGTGCTGCAGCAGCAGCGCAGGTCGTTGAGGCTTTGACAGCCAGACAGGGCAGTGGCAGCAGCAGCAGCACAAGTGGTCTCACTGGCAGAGCCTAAGTGACACCAGATAAAGTTGAGCAATGGACTCAATCCTGATATTCACCTGAGATGGTGGTGCTTTGTTTTGACCCCCAGGCTTGTTGTGACCCATGGAAGGTATAGAGCTGCTGCCCCCCCCCCTTATCAGACAACAAATATCATGTATTTCATAAGCATATATTTTCATGGTTTTACAGTTTTAGTGTGAGCTCAGTTTCTAAAAAGCACCTCTTGAACGGGTTATTTTGGGATTGATTCAGGTTGGCCCCCAAAGCAGCTCACTTCAAATCAATGGTCTCCAGCAAGAAGCACCCACCACGCATGACCCCTCCTGCCCCTTCTCATCCCAACGTGGCTGCAGCAGAAGCTAGGCTGGTGCTTCCATTTGGAACTATGGAGTTCTCTGCTGGTTTCTGGTGGGCCTGGACCCCGCCTTCCAACCTCTAGGGCTGGGCATGGCCCTCCCAATCTAACTCACCTCTGCTCTCACAGTCAGGTACATTTTGGTTGGAAAGGGAAGGAAAGAGTATGAGCTGGTTGGAATCATGCTGAACCAAACACATCCTAAGCTGGGTCTGAACTGCAGGAGGGTTTGGACTTGGCTCATAAAGAGCATGAGATGACGCTTGAAACTGGAGAAATCTCTTCAGTTCAAAGACTTAGTGGCCTCAATAAATATATGAAAAAAGCTTATTTGGACGAGCAAAGAATTATTATTGTTGTTGTTGTTGTTGTTGTTGTTGTTGTTGTTATTATGTCTCCCCACGCCGATACATAGCGGAACAAAGAGAAAAAAAGATATATAATAAACCAGCAGACATACAAAAATCAATCTTTAAAGCAGGCAAAAATAAATACATATGAACTTATACCAGCCTTCCAAAGGTGAAGACTTGCTCATCCATTAACGGAATACCTGTATGATTGCTGCCTGCAGTAACTTGCGCGCTAGGTCACGGAAGTGTCTGTATCAGAGTCGGACATCCCCTAAGTTGGAGCAAAGCCACTGTAAGTGCATCTTTTATTATGTATACATTCATCTTCTATCAAAAAAACACTGTCCATATATATTAGACATGATAGCAGTGAATGCAGTTGAAGTTGTACAATTAAATAAAAAATGTGTAAATACTAAAGAACATTTGACAGTTAAATTGTGAGGAATAAAGAAACCATTAGAAACATTAGAACAGGCATTCCCTGTTTCCAGTTCCTACCTCCAAGTAAAACGCCATGCCAATGGCTTTCTTCTTGTTGTTCGGACAGCACATATATTTCCGTGCCAATCGGGCAATCCTATTATACTGTTCTGTTGAGGAGGTGAACAAAGTCCTGAAACATAAGAGTAAGAGACAAAGAATTCACAAGTCTGAAGCTGGCAGGAAGAACCACCCAGCGTTCCTGCACAACAACAACCACCACCAGGTTACTTGAACGCTGAGCAGAGCCTCCCGCCTGCATTCGCTCCCTAAGATGCACACACATTTCCCCTTACTTTTTAGGAGGGGGAAAGTGTGTCTTATAGAGTGAACAATATGGTACATTTTCTGAAATAAATAAGAAGTTTATCCCCATTTCCCCAGAAAGCAGGCCTTGCTCTTCATGCCTCACCTGCCAGTCCTTTTCACCTTCTTACCTTGCCAGAAGACGAATGCCTTTGAAAAAGCTTTCTGGACTTGACAGCATATCCCAGCAGCTTTGCAACCCCAAAACCTCAAATTCGTCAAGGTATTCAACACGCCCAATCAGTTGTTTCAGGGCCTGCACAGCGGTCCTGAGTCAAGTGAAGGAATTAAGAATATTATATTTTAAAAATTTGTATACTGCCCTTCACCCGTAGATCTCCGGGCAGTTCACAACATAAAAATGCAAGTTAAAAAGCACAAAATACAGAATAAAAACAAGAACCAAAGCAAACCAATAACTCCTCTCCCTCTAACAAACACAGTTGAAAGGGCATAGGAGGTTAATCAGCCAATGGCCTGATTGAAGAGGACCATTTTTGCCTGGCATCTAAAGGCACCAGGCAAGCCTCCCTGGGGAGAGCAACCCACTAATGGGGAGCCACCACAGAAAAGGCCCCTTCTTGTGTGGAGGAGGCATGTGAAGAGGGGCTTCCGATGATGAGCGCAAGGTCTGGGTAGGTTCATCTGGGGAGTTTTAGGTCCTTGACATCTTGCAGTCCAACCCCAACCATCACCCCCTGCAGCCTCCCCCATGTTTCCAGCACAAGCGGCAACCTTTCGGCTGTGATGGAGACTTAAGGTTTCATGACACGTGAGTCCCACCACACCCAAATCAGCCCATCGTGCGGGAGAGTCTCCAACATCCTCTCCCATCCTAGTGTCCTTCAGATGTTTTGGGCTACAATAACTCCCATCTTCAGCCCCGTTGTGCTGGCTGGGGCTGGTGGGAGTTGTGGTCCAAAGTGACTGAAGAGCACAGGGGTTGGGGAAGCCTGGGTCTCCTAGCTATCTAACCTAAGCAGAACCTCCATGTCCAAATGAAGCCTATCTCTTGGGGGAGAGCTGAGCCATCACCACTATGGGTCAGAGAGAGAAGGGAGGCCCCCCCCAAATGCATTAGCAGGTCCCTTACATCAGTGGATCGAGATGCGAAGAGGGCTCCGGGATTAGACTTGCCGCCCTCGAACCTCTTCTTCTCGCCTCATGGACAAAACAGATCTGAGTGCTAAGTGCAAACAGCAGGTGGTGGAACATGCTCTTCAGGATACCTGCAGCCTCAGGGAACGACAGGATATGACACAGAGCGTTGGTAGCCTGGAGGGACAAGGACAGGAGAACGGCATTCAGCAGAGGTCATCGTCAGATCAAGATCTCAGACTCAGACGCGACTCAGAGCCCCGGTCCATTTCCCTCAGTGTTGTCTACACTGACTAGCAGTGGCTGTCCAGGGTTTCAGGCAAGGAACTCCCCGACATGGAGATGCTGGGGCCCTTCTGCATACAAAGCAGGTGCTCACAGGATGGACCACTTATTAAGATGCACCCCCCTCCCAGCAAGAAGCCCCCAGCCCCATCCAGCTCCCATTCAAAACAATCCAGGAGAGAGAAACTGAGTGGTTTCGTACCGCCATTGGCATTTGAGAAGTGCTGCGTCGCCTGGAAGTGACTTCCGCTTTGGGGTCTTCATCCTGCAGCCTTTTCAGGAGAGGTCTCAGCAGCTTGACGCTGGAATACTGATCAGCGACCAAGGCCTTCCAGATCACCGTGGCACTTCTGCAATTTTTCAAAACAGAATTTTTCCCTTTTCCTTTTCTTAAAAAAAGTCAGGCCTTTGATATTTTCTTTATATTGCACATACATTAGCAAAGAAAGAAACCACAACTCGGAGCACAATTTTTTGCAAGTACGAAATTCAATATAAATAAATATAAATTAAGAAACCCCTTAAATCTACCCCTCCCCATTTTCACATCACAAAAACTTACTCATCACACTCCATCGAACAGTCCAACAGGCTGTCTACGACCGGCTGCATGCGCTTGGTGGCTAGGCTGACAAGAGCCGAAAGTGTCACTTCCTTAGTGCGGGTGTCGGGGATCTGGTGGAGACGGTTGTAAATCTCCTTCACAACCATAGGCAGCTGGAAGAAGATAAAAGAAGACCAGGATGAGAAAGTGTGGTGAACCTGTTTCTATTTTGCTTAATGTATGTAGGGTTTGGTGTCAGCGTTACTCGTGCCGGTTCTCTGCCGTTCACTTGTGTTCCTTTGGTGGTGAGAGAGGTTGGGGTGGCCTAGGGTGTGGTTGTTTGTTTGTGATTGGCTGTGGTGATCTTTGTTTTGAATCAATTCCAGTACCCTTTTGGTACTAGATTCTGGCTCCTGCAAAGTCAATACTAAATCGTCAGCAAATGCTTTCAGTTTGTACTGTTTAGCACCCACTTGTATGCCTTTAACCAATTGGTCCTTTCTGATCATATTTAACAAAACCTCCAGGACCGATATAAAAAGCAATGGAGAGATTGGGCAACCTTGTCGTGTTCCTTTCTCAATCTTAAACTCTTCTGTCACTGCATTGTTCACAATTAATTTTGCCTTTTGTTCTGAATAAATTGCACCTATACCATTTTCAAAACCTTGACCTACCCCCATCCCCTGTAGATTCTTCTTCATAAAACTCCAAGAAATGTTGTCAAAGGCCTTCTCTGCATCCACAAAAATCAAAACTGCCTTAGTATTGATATTCACTTGTAATTTTTCTAGAATATAAATTATATTCCTCGTATTATCAGACAAATGTCTGCCCGGGAGAAAGCCCGCTTGGTCTTTATGAATTTCTTCTACTAACACCCTTTTTAATCTTTTAGCCAAAATATCTGCAAAAATTTTGTAATCTTCCATTCTATTTCCTGGTTCATCAATTTCATATATTGTACTTGATATAACTTTATCTCTTTCAGGATCTCCTGTGATTTTGGTTTTGCTCTCAGCTTCTTCTCTCCTTCCTTTATTTTTTCCAAGATTTTATCCTTTTTTTCATTTTGGGTTCTCTTCTTGTTGACGACTCTTAACGACTGCAATAGGTCTTACAGGAAAAAGCAGGAAAGAGACTGGAAAGAGAAGCTGCTGAATTGCAACTTATTACCAAACTTAAAACCATGGAGAGACCTGGTCTGAACAAAGACATTGGATTCTTATCTCATTATACATGACAAAGCCACTTTTCACCTTCTCACCCCTTGCTTTTTCCTGTAAGACCTATTGCAGTCGTTAAGAGTCGTCAACAGGCTCATCACAGCTATCTGCCAATCACCCATTCCCACCACCCTTCTGAGTAATACCCATCCCCACCTTCTCACTATATAAAAGGGTCTGGTGACTTCTGTTTCAGTGTATTTGAAGAAGTGTGCATGCACACAAAAGCTCATACCTAGAACTAACTTAGTTGGTCTTTAAGGTGCTACTGGAAGGAATTTTTTGTTTTGACTATGGCAGACCAACACGGCTACCTATCTGTAACTCCCCCACAACAAACACTCTGCGAGGTGAGTGGGGCTGAGAGACTTCAAAGAAGTGTAACTGGCCCAAGGTCACCCAGCAGCTGCATGTGGAGGAGCGGAGACGCGAACCCGGTTCCCCAGATTACGAGTCTACCGCTCTTAACCACTACACCACACTGGCTCTTCTTACTTCCCACACAATGCCTTCTTACTTCCCAGAAACAAGCTAATTCTAAGTCCGAAGAGAATGTTTGATTTAGAGGAAACCTGCTCCCCCTGCCTCCGTTTTGAGCCTTACGTCCTCCATTTCCATGCCGCATTCCTCAAGGAAGGACCTCAGGAGCTTTCCTGCAGCCTGAGAGACGGCTCTGTCTTCCACTGTCAGGTTGTCAATCGCCTTCAACACGACTTCGTTGATCTGGCTGGGCGTGAGGTGCTCCCCAAAAGCCTGGCACAAAGAAGAAAGAAGAGGGAGTTTTCTTCTGCTCCACACTCTGACCACGTTTCAGTAGTCCAAGGGTGCCTTCACAAACCAAGTGAAAGACATCTCCACTCTGCCTTGAGAGGGTTGAACTAAGTGACCCCCACGTCCCTTCCAACTCTACAATTTGGTGATTCTATTTATGTGTTTATTTAAGTAGCTGAAAGATTTTACAACAAACCAAACTAAAAGTCAGGTGACGCCTTGCTATTTTCGATCCACATCTTAAATTGGTTATGACATTGGAACATGAAGAGGTTCAATCTAAAATCAGACTAGAAAATTTTAAAAAAAAATCCCTCCAGGAACAGAGAGGGTGAATAATAGTGGCTATCCGTTATATAACCAATGCCTAACAGACTGGGTGGGAACCTGCCGGCTGTGTGTTTAGTTCTTAATATACAACAAAAACACCCACCACAAGGTTGGCATAGTCCACTGGCTTGGCAGTGCCTTGTGAAAGATGCATCGAATGAGTCAACTTTTCCTATTCTTTTTCCGCCCTGAGGAGCCCAAGGTGGCAATGCATGGTTCTCTCTCCTCCCCGTTTTAGTCTCATGAGGTAGGTTAGACTGAGAGACTGTGACTGACTCGTGAGTGGGGATCTGAACCCTAGGTCTCCCAGCACCTGGTAGAATTTCAATAAGTAGAATTCTGCATGCAGTTTAGGCTACCGGGCACTTGTCTTTGAGCAATTTATTCTAATACAATGCATTTCTGAATGTTATTTACACTAATAGCTCACGCATGGATTTTTTTACACACTGTTTGGCATTGCGAAATTCAAGGACATGTGAATTTCAAAGGCGGGTTGTGTTTCAGTTCTCCTGTTGTTTCTGAAAGCCTTGATCTGATAGCTTTGGCTTCCAGTGTGAACTGCTCTGAATCTCTCCCTCATCCCTAGAAGGCGTGGGCTGCCTGAGGGCAGGCTGAAGTTGGTGGGGCAGGGCCCCGTTGGCCCGAGTGAGCAAATCTTTGCTAACTGGGAGTGGCTGCGGTCTTAGCAATAAAGAGTACAAAAGGCCACCCCTACCTTGGCCACTTTTGCGATGTTGTAGTGGAAGAGAGAGGGCCCAGGGATGAAGAAGTCTTCTCGGACCCATCTGACCATGTTGCCTTTCTTATTTTTATTCCTCCTCTTCTCCAGTTCCTTACCTAAGCAGGGTCGGGTTTTGGAATATGCATGCAAAAGAACCCAGCATTAGTGCTCCCTGCTCAAAACCTCCAGTTTTCCCGCTGGGACCAACAAAAACAATTATTGGTTTCACCTCAAAAATTATAATTCGGAATTGGAAAAAAGGTTCAGAAGGGGGCAACCAAAAGGACTGGGGTGCTTGTGGAGCAAATGCTGGTTGCAGCATTTGGGGGGCGGTTCCGTTTAGAAAAACGGCGAGGAAGAGGAGACACAATGTATGGCTTGGAGAAAGTGGAGAGAGAAAGCTTTCTCTCTTGCCCTCATAACATGAGAACAACTGGACCTCCAATGAAACTGAAGTTTCAGGATGGTCCTTCTTCTTGCAATGCACAGCTAAACTCTGGAACTCCCTGCCACAGGAGGCACTGATGGCCACGGACCAAGATGGCTTTCAAAGAAGATGAGGCAAATTCATGGAAGAGAAGGCTACCCATGGCTATTAGCCAGGATGGCTATGCTCTGCCTCCATGGTCAGAGGCAGCAAAGTACAGGAGTAGAAAGAGCTTGAATTCTGCTTGCTGGATTCCCACAAGCATCTGATCAACCCCTGTGGGAACAGGATGCTGGACTGGGCTGGGCCACTGGTCAGGTCCAGAAGGCTTTTCTGATGAACATCAGCAGTGAATTCCTCCCCCAAGACTGCCCTCTCATCTCTGGCCAACGGGGTGTTGGCGTTAGGCCAGTGCTAGCACAATTCTGGCCCTCCTGAACTCCCTGATCAACCCCAGCAGCAGCCAGCATGGGCAACACTCAGGGATGATGGGAGTTGGAGCAGCCTCTGGAGGGCTACAGATCTCCCACCCTGCGGCTTACAAGAAACAAGCCATTTCCCAGCATCCCCCTCACCCATTTTGGCTATCATGATGTAATGGAGATGGTACAAGGCCTCTGCTGACTGCAGGCCAATCTCCTTCACGTTGTCTGCGAGGTGAAGGGACAAGAGCGCCACCAGCTGTCCAAGAAGGGGGAAATCCTGGGATACCTAAGAAGTGGAGAGAGAGAGATGCACAGTCAGCCCTTGTCCCACAGAGCCCAGCAAGAGAAAACCGCCTGGCATGCTTTCAGAAGAAGAAGAAGAAGAGTTTGGATTTGATTTATTTATTTTTTAATGGATTTTTATTAAGATTTTAAAGGTTAGGGAAAAAAAGATAAACAAATATCAATTTAAACAAAAAAAAAAAAACAAACAAACCCAGACAATTAAAAAAAACAAATCAAACCTTTACATAACTGTCAGAGCTGCCTCTAGGTCCCAGCTCACAGAGGACCAACGCTAGGCTGATGTTATGTACAAAAGTCTTTATTGAAGTTTAATTTCCATTTCAAAGCCAGGGCGTGCAGCCCTACGTCTAGACTCTAGATCGGCGAAGTCCCGTCTGAGTCTCCGCCCCTTCCACACCAGTTTAAGATCCTAGCACTGCTCCACCTCCTGCGCTGCACTCTTCTCCTCTGGGTCCTCCTGCCCGCTGGGGCATTGCCCTTTCTAGACTCTTCCGACGCTGAGTCGCTTAGCTCCTCCCCCTGCCTCCGGCGTGCTTTAGGACCCGGTTCCCAATCCTCACTCTCTGCTGTCCCGCGCTCCTGTACATTTGAACTTGCTTCTCGCGCCAACCCAGTGACCTTTCTCCTAACCATTACACTACCACAATAACTGTCAGGGGCTCAGGAGCAGAGGCACAGGGGAGAGAGGAAATGGAGAGCGAAGGGGAAGAATCGGAGGGCAGCGTAGGGGAGTATGAAAGTGGCCCGAGAGATTCCATGAGCTTCTCCAGCGAATCAGAAGATTCCCAGAGGGGGGCGCCGATGGCCAGTGCAAGGGGGGTCCCAGGGGGGACACACCAGAAGCAAGGGGCCAGCGGGGACTCCCAAAGCAGCAGCGGGAGATCAGGACCAGCTCCTCCACCAGAGCGTGGTTTGGGGAAAGAGTCCCATGTATCAGGGCCAGCTTCTCCTCCAGCAGGGAGAGAAGATGAATCAGGGCTGGCCACGCCTCTATCGCAGAGTGAGGGAACGGAGGGGAAGTCAGGTCCAGCTAGCCTCTCCGAAGGGGGAAGCAGTGACAGGAGCAGTGTAACGGTCAGGAGGAAGGTTGCCGGCTGGGCGCGCGCGCCAAGTTCGAATGTACAGGCGCGCGGAACAGCAGGAAACCCGGATTGGGAACCAGGTCCTAAAGCCCGCCGGAGGGAGGGGGAAGACTCAGGGGACTCAGCGTCAGAAGAGTCTAGAAAGGGCGAGACCCCAGCGGACAGGCGGGCCCAGAGGAGAAAAGAGCAAAGGAAGAGGTGGAGCAAGGCTAGAGTCTTAAACTGGTGTCGGGGGGAAGGAGATTCAGACGGAGCTTCAGCGGTCTAGAGTTTGAGACGTAGAGCTACGCGCCGCGGCTTTGAAATCGAAACTGAACTTCAATAAAGACTTTTGTATATAACAACGAACTGGCGTTGGTCCTTTGTGAGCTGGGACCTCGGGCAGCTCTGACAATAACTTTCTTTCCTTTACTTATTTCCTTGACTTCCTCACACCTCCCTTTTTTGTATTCTAGTTCAATTAGATATTTCAGCAAATCCTTTCCATCTTCGTTTTTATCCTAATAATTTATCTTAACATACTATAATTTTACATTCTCTTCTTTCACCAATTAACAATCCATTTTTACTTAGACCTTTATATCATTTCTGCTAAAACCACATAACTTCATTCCAACATCCTTCTAACATTCCTTAATTTTACAATGTTTCTGTAGATAAACTTTAAATTTCTTCCAATCTTCTTCCACCAACTCTTCTCCTTGGTCTCGGATTCTGCCAGTCATTTCTGCCAGTTCCATATAGTCCATCACCTTCATCTGCCATTCTTCCCAGGTGGGTAGACCTTGTGTCTTCCAATATTTTGCAATGAGTATTCTTGCTGCTGTTGTGGCATACATAAAGAAAGTTCTATCCTTCTTTGACACCAATTGGCCAACCATGCCCAGGAGAAAGGCCTCTGGTTTCTTCTGTTTTTTTTTTTTTAAATAATTTTTATTGGGTTTTTACATTTTATAACAACAGACACACACACAAAGACAAAGACAAACAAACACACAAATACAATTACATACCCTAAATTTCTTTACCCACTTTCATTGACTTCCCCCCACCCCCTTCTCTTACATCCCAATTCCAAAATTAATTCAGCAAGTTCTTACCTAACCTCTTAAAGATATTCACATTGCTTTTAAAGATTAAATTCTTTTGTTTATCTATATTCAACTATCCAATTCTCTTATAATCATTAATTTCTTTTTTTTTTTAAGGTCGATCTAACTTCCCCTTCACAAATTTTCCCTTTATTATATTAATTATAGGTCACATTGACCAAGTAAAACAAAACATAACATTTTATAGTTCTATTCTCTCCCCCCCCTGCCCCGGTTTCTGTCCCTTCCTAGACAAATGTCCAGAAAACAAGCAAAAAGTAGTTCTAGCCCGGATTCCTCACGTCCGAGGCGTCTGATTCTCTGTCAGTCCCTCTCTGCCAGCTATATTGGTAGTCCTCTTTGATGGTCCTAAGACCCCGAAGGAGTTCAGTCAGAGTCACATCATATTTTCTTTCATCCAGAATGTTGAAGAGTGTTTGCTGCGAAAGACCATCTAGTTTTCCATACTCAAGAGAAAAGTCCCAATCATGTTGCTTTGTTCTTTCTAGTTTTAATATTCCAAGTACTCCAGGGGCTTCTCTCTTCTTCTTTCTCATCTTTCGCAGGTCTGTAATCCAGAGGTCTTCTTGCTCATACTCTAACACTGCAGATTCCTGGTTGATATTTTCCACTTGTAGTGTCTGAACTCCTTCTTTTTTCTCTGTCAATTCCAAAGGCATCTCTTCCTGCTCAGCTGCAGAAATTTTATCATGCGTCTCCTTTGTGCATTCAGCAGAGTTGTTTGTTTCAGGATTCAAGGTCATAAAAACTTTACTCAGAGCCATACTCTGCTCCTGCAGGATTCCCACGAGAAAAAACATTTTTTCTATCTCCGCCAGTAATTTTCCCTCTGCAGCCATTGTAATGTCACTAATTCCCCCTAGGGGGCTTTCAGTTATTTAGTAGTCCTTTTCCAATAATCTGTTACTTTGTTATTATCAATACTTTGTTTCCAATCGCCTCAGTCCAAATGTATCAGCTTTAATTCCAAGAGTTGTTAAATAGCAAAATTCTTTACTTTGTCCGCCCGTTTGACAGCTTCTTTGACAGCTGTCAAACTCCTTTCACTTCTTCCTCCGGCACCCAAATAGGACACTCCCGGGTTTTTTGGGGGGGATACACACAAAGTTCCAAATTCCCTTTCTCTCCAGCACAAAAATCTTGTTCTATCAAATTTGTGAGAAACTTTTAAATCATCAAAACAGTATTCATTCCGCCTTAATTCTCCGTTCCTTGCTTTGAAACGTCTATAAGTAGAGGGGGTGCGGACTTCCCTTTAACACATCCCCCGATCGTACCAAATTCACAGGATAAAAATTTTAAAGTCCAAATTCCACTACTCACGGGTCCTTTGTTATCCAGTCCAAATTTTGGGAAGAAAGTCAGCGCTCTCCGGCCATGGCTTGCGGCTTCGCTCTACTGAGGTAGCGGTCTACTCTCAGCACCACGCCACTCTCCGTACCCTCTCCGCAGCCTTTAAAAAGGCTCTTCGTGGGTCGGGGAGGGCGCTTAAGGTGCCCACCGAGTCACCAAGTCCGCAGGCTTCCGCGCCTGCGGTTTCTGAGGGTCCCCGTGTCGCCGGCACGGCAAGACCCGTCCTCAGTAGAGCCGATTCCCTCCGGAGCTCGGAGGGAATCCGCCATTAGCCGTTCGCGCTAACCCGGAAGTCCAGGCCTCTGGTTTCTTCTGAAAGGTATACTTAAATACCTTTTCATTTCATTATAGATCATCTCCCAGAAAGTCTTAATCCTTGGGCATGTCCACCAAAGGTGAAAAAATGTACCCTCAGTCTCTTTACATTTCCAACATTTATTATCGGGCAAATGATAAATTTTTGCAAGCTTGACTGGTGTCATGTACCACCTGTAAATCATTTTCATTAAGTTTTCTCTTAGGGCATTACATGCCGTGAATTTCATGCCTGTGGTCCATAACTGTTCCCAGGCAGCCATCATAATGTTATGTCCAACATCTTGTGCCCATTTAATCATAGCAGATTTCACCATTTCATCCTGAGTATTCCATTTCAACAGCAAGTTATACATTCTTGACAAATTCTTAGTTTTAGGATCTAACAGTTCTGTTTCCAATTTTGATTTTTCCACCAGAAAGCCAATTTTCTTATCCAAATTGTAAGCCTCCATTATTTGGTAATAATGAAGCCAGTCTCGTACTTTGTTTTTTAGTTTTTCAAAACTCTGCAGTTTTAATCTGTCCCCTTCTTGTTCCAAAATTTCCCAATATTTCGGCCACTTGGCCTCCATATTGAGCTTTTTCTGAGCCTTTGCTTCCATTGGTGACAACCACCTTGGAGTTTTGTTTTCAAGCAAATCCTTATATCTTATCCAGACATTAAACAGTGCTTTCCTGACAATATGGTTTTTAAACGCTTTATGTGCTTTGACCTTGTCATACCACAGATATGCATGCCACCCAAATACATTATTAAAACCTTCTAGGTCTAAAATGTCTATGTTTTCAAGAAGCAGCCATTCTCTCAGCCAACAAAATGCGGCTGATTCATAATAAAGCTTAAGGTCTGGCAGGGCAAATCCACCTCTTTCTTTAGCATCAGTTAGTATCTTAAATTTCTTGCCCTGCCAGACAAATCTAGAGATATCTTTCTGCCACTTCTTGAAACAATCCATTTTGTCCAAAATTTGCAGTGTTTGAAACAAAAACACCATCCTTGGCAATACATTCATTTTTATCGCAGCAATTCAGCCTAGCAATGATAACTTCAAATTTGTCCATATTTCTAGATCCTTTTTCACTTCCGTCCAACATTTTTCATAATTATCTTTAAATAAATTCACATTCTTAGCAGTCATGTTAACCCCTAAGTATTTCACTTTCTTAACCAATGTTAATCCTGTCTCCTTCTGAAACTTCTCTCTCTCAATCACTGTTAGATTTTTCTCTAAAACCTTAGTTTTCAACTTATTCAACTTAAATCCTGCGAGCGGTTGCCGAACAACTCCAGGCACGCCTGGAAGAAGCGGACCATTTGGATCCCTTCCAGTCGGGATTCAGGCCTCATCATGGGACTGAAACTGCCTTGGTCGCACTGGTTGATGATCTCCGGCGGGCTAGGGACAAAGGTGAGAGCTGTTTCCTAGTTCTGCTGGATCTCTCAGCGGCGTTTGATACCATCAACCATAACATCCTTCTGGACCGTCTTGAGGGGCTGGGAGCTGGGGGCACTGTCATACAGTGGTTCCGCTCCTTCCTCCTGGGCCGTGTTCAGAAAGTGGTGGTGGGGGATGAGTGTTCAGACCCCTGGGCTCTCACTTGTGGGGTGCCTCAGGGTTCTGTCCTCTCCCCCATGCTTTTCAACATTTACATGCAGCCGCTGGGAGAGATCATCAGGAGGTTTGGGCTGGGTGTTCATCAGTATGCGGATGATACCCAGCTCTACCTCTCTTTTAAATCAGAACCAGTGAGGGCGGTGAAGGTCCTGTGTGAGTGTCTGGAGGCGGTTGGAGGATGGATGGCGGCTAACAGATTGAGGTTGAATCCTGACAAGACAGAAGTACTGTTTTTGGGGGACAGGAGGCGGGCAGGTGTGGAGGATTCCCTGGTCCTGAATGGGGTAACTGTGCCCCTGAAGGACCAGGTGCGCAGCCTGGGAGTCATTTTGGACTCACAGCTGTCCATGGAGGCACAGGTTAAATCTGTGTCCAGGGCAGCTGTGTACCAGCTCCATCTGGTATGCAGGCTGAGACCCTATCTGCCTGCGGACTGCCTCGCCAGAGTGGTGCATGCTCTGGTTATCTCCCGCTTGGACTACTGCAATGCACTCTACGTGGGGCTACCTTTGAAGGTGACTCGGAAACTACAACTAATCCAGAATGCGGCAGCTAGACTGGTGACTGGGAGCGGCCGCCGAGACCATATAACACCGGTCTTGAAAGACCTACATTGGCTCCCAGTATGTTTCCAAGCACAATTCAAAGTGTTGGTGCTGACCTTTAAAGCCCTAAACGGCCTCGGTCCAGTATACCTGAAGGAGCGTCTCCACCCCCATCATTCTGCCCGGACGCTGAGGTCCAGCGCCGAGGGCCTTCTGGCGGTTCCCTCATTGCGAGAAGCAAAGCTACAGGGAACCAGGCAGAGGGCCTTCTCGGTAGTGGCCCCCGCCCTGTGGAACGCCCTTCCAGCAGATGTCAAAGCGATAAACAACTACCTGACATTCAGAAGACATCTTAAGGCAGCCCTGTTCAGGGAAGTTTTTAACGTGTGATATTTTACTGTATTTTTGGTTTTTATGGAAGCCGCCCGGAGTGGCTGGGGAGGCCCAGCCAGATGGGCGGGGTATAAATAATAAATTATTATTATTATTATTATTATTATTATTATTATTATTATTAACATGACCAAATTCTTGAATCAATTCCAATACTCTTTTGGTACTAGATTCTGGCTCCTGTAGTGTCAATACCAAATCATCAGCAAATGCTTTCAATTTGTACTGTTTAGCTCTGACTTGTATACCTTTAATCAATTGGTCCTTTCTAATCATATTAAGCAGAACCTCCAGGACCGATATAAAAAGCAATGGAGAGATTGGGCAACCTTGTTGTGTTCCTTTCTCAATCTTAAACTCCTCTGTGACTACATTGTTTACAATTAATTTAGCTTTTTGTTCTGAATAGATTGCACCTATACCATTTTCAAAACCTTGACCTACCCCCATTCCCTGTAAATTTTTCTTCATGAAACTCCAAGAAATATTGTCAAAGGCTTTCTCCGCGTCCACAAATATCAAAACTGCTTTGGTGTTAATATTCACTTGTAATTTTTCTAAAATGTTAATTATATTCCTCGTATTGTCAGACAAGTGTCTCCCCGGGAGAAAGCCCACTTGATCTTTATGGATTTCTTCTACTAGTACCTTTTTTTAGTCTTTTAGCCATAATATCAGCAAAAATTTTGTAATCCACATTGAGCAAAGATATGGGGCGGTAGTTCTTAAGCTGTGTCTTCTCAGACTCTGTTTTCGGTATAAGTGTAATATAAGCTTCCTTCCACGACTCTGGTGCCTTTTTCCCTTCCAGTATTTCATTGCAAACTTCCTTTAAAGGCTGTACTAGCCATTCTTTCAAGGATCTATAATATCTTGAAGTGAAACCATCCAGCCCTGGGGTTTTGCCCAATTGCATGTTCTGAATGGCTCCTTCTACCTCCTGTTCTGTTATTTTATAATTCAACATTAGCTTATTTTCTTGAGAGATTTTTTGTAATCCATTTATTTTCAAAAATCGATCAATGTCCATTTCTTTCTGAGTCTCCTGTGTATATAGATGTTTAAATACCTCTGAAAGCACTTCCTGATCTCCACTGGATTCTGTATATTCTTTCCCTCCACTTCCAAATTAGTAATAGTATTAAGTTTTTGTCTTTTTTTCATTTGCCAAGCCAGCAGTTTCCCACATTTATTTGCCGATTCAAATGTCTTCGGTCTCATCTGTTTGATCTTCCATTCTATTTCCTGATTCATCAATTTCATTTTGCATAAAGTATTACTCCTCTTTTCTTAACTTTGTCTGATGAAATAAATTCATGTCCCAATCTTTTATTGCTCAATATCTTCCTGTGTAGCCTTATCACATGTGTTTCTTGTAGACAAATCAAATCCAATTGTTCTTTTTTTAATAAATGAAAGACTCTCGCCTTTTTTCCGGGGAGTTGAGTCCATTCACATTCCAGCTTAATACTTGCAGTGCCATGATGTAGTTACTCTGCTTATCCTCCAACAGCACTTAGTACTTTATCTATTTCTGTCAGTGGTGTTGATTTCCCTCTTTTTGGTGAACTTCTGTCCAAAACTCCTGGCTCTTTTCCAAGTTCTTTCTGCAGATCTTCTCCATGGTTTCCCCAAAACTTATCTTTTTCCTCCACTGATCTTATCTTTATCTTTCTTCCTTTAAAGCTAAAGAATAGGCCTTGGGGAAATTCCCACCTGAAGATGATTTTGTTCCTTCTCAACAGGGCAACCAAATCTCCAAAGTTGGACCTAGGATCCAAAAGATGTTGTCAGGGACCTGACATTGGAGCGTGAGGTGGAGGCTGGGCTCCAAAGCGATGCAGGAGAGGGGACCAGCAGGAGGGAAGGAATTCAACGTAACACCAGTAGAGAAGGGAGGGAGATGGAGGATTCAGAGAGAGGTCTCCGGGACCCTTCATCTGAGACCAGTGGAGAGAGCACGGGCACGCCTCTGCCCACTCCTTCCTTGCACAGAAGAGTCCCACGCAGGGAGATAGGCGGAGACTTGGCGTCAAACAGCTCTTATGCTGGAAGAGGTTCAAGAAATGCCCACTGACGGATTCTGCAAGCGACTGAACGGCCACGGAGTGAGGGCTTTCAGCCAAAAGCATGGTTAGCCAGGCAATCTAGCCAAAAGTGACGGCAACTTACGCACAAGTAACCCCTTATAACCATTACAGATGTTTCGGTATATCTTTAAAGATTTCCACTCTTGACTGCAGAATTGTCAAAGAATTCTGAAAGTGCAGACCCAAAATTTTATCTCTCTCTTCTTTAGATCGGAGAGTAATCAGACAGTCCCTTATTTTATTCTTGTTTCCTCCTCTTCCAAGTCTGAAGGCCCTCACGATTTTGAATTCTTCTTGTTTCAAATCCAACTTCCAGAACTCTGCAAATTCTATCAAACTGCCCTTCTCTAATTCAGGTACAGCTCTAATCCTTAAATTCGTCTGTTTTTCCTTAAGTTCAATCATAGAAAGTGTCAATTTATGGTCCTCAATTTGCCTCTGTAGATCTGGGACTTTCTCTGTTTCCAATTGTGTTATCTTAAATTCCACAGCAGCAGCTTTTTCCTTAGCTTCATCTGCAGTCTGTCGGATCAAAGTAGATTCCTGCAACAATTTCTGAATAGATTCTGTATTAGTGTTCACCTTTTGTCCCAAGCTATTTAAGCTTTCTGTATTTAAGTCAATTTTAGTGGTTGCTGCGTCTACCTTCACTTTTGCCTCGTCCACTGTCATCTTTGTCTCTTCAACCGTCTTATTTGTCTCTTCGACCCTCTTATTAAGTTGCTCCAAAGATTCATTAATCTTGGCCAGTGCAATCGCTAAAACATCTTCTGATGACATTCCACTAGGCTTAGATTGTGTTGGTACAGTCGCAGATGGGGTAGGGAGACCAACGGCTGATGGTCTTCACTGCCAAATCTTCCCAGACCTTGTTGTTTTGTCTGGGAATGACGAGTCTACTTTTTCTTTCCCATGTGCCATAACACTTAAACAATAGAAGAGCCAAGGTCAATCCCAGCTACACAGTTTCTCTTTGCAAGTGGAAAATTCCCCTAGTATCGATTTCAGAAACTTCCTCTAGGTGGAAACAGTTGCAATAGTCCAAAATGACACCTTTTAAACTCAAATAAAAAAATAAACACTTCCAATTTTTTGTTACTTTCCAGTTACTTTCCCTCCTTTTTAAGAGCAGAAGAGGACAACTAACCACAATGTATCTCTCTTGCTGAGCTATCTGTCAGCAAGTCGTCTATTCACAGTTAATACGCAGTTCAAAGCACAACAGTCTTTGTCTATTGGCAGCCCGTTCCCAAGTTTTGAGCGGTGGATTTTAACTTCTTTCCCTCTCTCTTGCAGGTATATATAGTCCAAAACTCCCCCCTCCTTCCCCTGCTTCCTGGGGGGGGGGGGTTTGATACTTTTTGTGTTAGGAAATTAATCCTTTCCAGTCGGATTTCCAAAACTTTAGCTTGTAGTCTCTTTGCTTTGATCTATTTACAAAAGCGGAAGGCGGACTTCCTGTTTAAACCTCCCCGCATCGGTGCCAAATTAAGTCTTTTTCGTCCTTTTATACTTCCAATTTTTCCTATTCACGGGTAGTTGCTTTTGAGGTCGAATTGTCACAGGAAGAAGTCAGCGCTCTCCGGTAACGGCTGTGCGGCTTCGCTCCAAGGAAAAAGCAGTTGATTCACAGCACCGCGCCGCTCACCCTGCTTCGCTCTGGAACCGTAATCGGTATTCCCTGCGAATTGGGGGGGCCCAAAAGGTGCCCGCTGAATCCCACGCTCACAGGCTTCTCCCGCCTGTGACTTTTGAAGGGTCTCCACTTCGCCATAGCGGTACAGACCCGATTTCCTCGAAGCAGATCCTCCTAGTCAGAAGGATTCCGCCATTACCGATGGCGCTAACCCGAAAGTCCCCAAGAGTTTGGATTTGATATCCCACCTTTCTCTCCCTTTAAGGAGTCTCAAAGCGGCTAACATTCTCCTTTCCCTTCCTCCCCCACAACAAACACTCTGTGAGGTGACTGGGGCTGAGAGACTTCAAAGAAGTGTGACTGGCCCAAGGTCACCCAGCAGCTGCATGTGGAGGAGCGGAGACGTGAACCCGGTTCCCCAGATTAGGAGACTACCACTCTTAACCACTACACCACACTGGCTCTCAGTCGGCAAAGGTGGCAGAGGGGCACAGGGCAAGAGAGCTGTGCTTAGGTGGCCCACCCTAGGCTTGCCCCAGGGCTTTTTCCCCAGCCAGAACTCACTGGAACTCAGTTCTGGCTGTTGAATGGTTGAATGTTGAATGGTTGAATGTTGAATGGCTGTGTCAGCATTTGGGTGTAGTATATAAGGAGCAGCACCTAGCTCTCCCATTACCCTGGGGGATTGGTTGGTGGTTGGGTCTGGTTTGTTGTTGATGTATTTAGTGTTTTTGTTTTTGTTATTAAAACCTTGTTTAAGTTATTTTTGAGTCCTTTTTTAATGCATGGTCTCCCCAGCAAGCTCTCTGCAGTGCTACTATACTGCAAATAGCTAACATCTTTGGTTATGGGCCCAGCTGCTGAGTGGATGACTGCCTTATTTTGGACTCTGAGAAAGCTTTGAAAACTCCTTCTCCTGCTAGTGTAGTTTCTGTGGGTCTGGAAGAGTTCCAGAATGGTTGACCGGGTTCCAGAAGCTGAGAAGGCTCTGGTGTTCCCACAGCTAACAGATGAGAACTATAGTTTATGGTCTTTTCGGGTGGAGGCGCTTTTGACCTCTAGAGAAGTATGGACCTATGTAACTGATGACCCTCCTGACCCTGTAACTAATGCTTGGTCGAAAGGAGATGCAAAAGCCAGGGCAATAATTAATTTGGCAGTCAGTGACCAGCAAGTAGTCTATATAAGAAATAAGAAAACTGCCAAAGAAATGTGGGACAGTCTTGCAGCAGTGCATATTAGAAAAGAGTCAGTGTCTGCATTGACGTTTTTCAAGCAGCTGTACCAGACCAAGTTGCAGCCTGGTAGTGATTTGGCAGCACACTTGAGACGTCTGGAGGCAATACACTGCGAATTAATTCGAAGGGACATGGAGATACCTTATATTCAGTATGTTTTTATCATTCTTTCTTCCCTTAATGAGGACTTTGATGGTGTAGCTAGCCAGATATCTGCCGTTCCACCAGCACAATTAACCGTGGAAGGGGTAACGGCATGATTAGCGGACTTCCGGGTTAGCGCCATCGACAATGGCAGCATTCCTCTGACTGAGAGGAACCCGCTCCGTGGAATTCGGGTCGTACCGCCGCGGCGAAGGCGGAGACCCTTTAGAAATCCCAGGTGGATGAAGCCTGGGAACGTGGGATTCGGTTGACACCAGGAGCGCTCCCCTACCCACAGGGAAACCCCTTTTCGGGGGTTCCGAAGTGACGTGGGGTGAGCAGCGCGGTGTTTTGAATCGACCGCTATTTTTACGGAGTGAAGCCGCGTAGCCGTTGCCAGAGCGCGCTGACTTTTTCTTGTGGACAAATGGATTTTAAACAACAACCCGTGAGTAGAACGGAAATTGGAATTCTAAAGTATTTAAAGTTTTTTTTTTTTTTAAAAAAAATAATTGGTACCGATCAGGGAAGGTCCAAACAGGAAGTCCGCCTCCCCTTTCTGTAAATAAACTGAAGCAAAGAACCAGTTAACTAAGGTCGTGGAGAGTTTTGTGTAAAGGACCTAAATTCCATTGATTGAAACTATCATCAATATCTTTTTTGAAAGCAGGGGAACCTGCAGGAGAAGGTTAAAATCCGTGAAATTGAAGTGCCACATCCCCAGACCCGGGAGTGGTCTGTGTGAGCCCGTTGACAGTGATTTGACAGCTGTCAAGTTAGCTGTTAGGATACAAAAGAAGGACTTTGTTTCTACTGCCTGTTTTTGTTACAACTTTATGTTTAAAAGGAAGAAAGGAACTGTTATAATTCAATGTATGGGACCTTTGGGTCTGTGCTGGAAGGAGTGAAAAAGAATTTGAATCCCTCTAGAGAGAGCTTTGGGTTATTGTCGTAAGGATGCAGCTAAAGATAAAAGCCTTGAGAAACTAGTTTTTGACCTTGGACTATTTAAGTATGGCTGTTAGGAAGGAAATCGAGTGTGAACTGAACAGGACATTTTATCTCTTGGGAAAGCTGCAAGACCAGATAAATGTTATGGCTACTAACGTGGTAATCTTGGAAACAAAAGTAGGTTTTGGCAAAGAAGTGGACAAGAACCAAGCACAGGAACCTCTTTCAACTGAACAAATTGAAAAATTTGAAAAGGAGAATCTTGTTGTGAGCAAAGTGAGGAAAGGGGGAGCCGTAACCCTACAGAGGCCAATAGTGGATTACTACTTGAGGCCCTACATGATGACAACTAGGAGAAGTAAATATTTGGAGATGGAAGCCTGGTTTGGCCTGGAAGATGAAAGATGGAGAGATCACCCTATGTGGAGATCAAATGACCTTTGGAATATAAATCCGAGCCAGGTGGAGATTGGAAGATTGGAGCTTTGGGGGCCTTTGGATTTGAAAAGAGTGTGAAACAAGATTTGGAATACTTTATAGGCCCTACTTTTAACTATGGAAGTTTGGCAGGAAGTAATATGATGACTGTTGGGTTGGGGCTTCCCCAAGATCTGATTTTCAACATTAAAGACTATCAAAAAGACTGGCAGAGGGGACAGACTTAGGAGCCTCGGATTTAAGATCTCCGGGCTGATGGTTTTCTGAGATTAATGGAACTATTGAGGGGCTGAAACCGGGGAGGGGATTTGGTGAAAGAAAATTGGGAATCTAAAGTATATATAATATAAATTTGTTTTTTTTTAAATGAGAGATGGGAAAATCGCGGAATTGAATTTTTTCTTTGACCTTAGGGGAAATGTCTTAAGAATAAGTACAGATATATAAGTTTTAATGGGAAATAAGATTAAACAAAGTTAAAGTGGATGATAACTTGGTGAAGGAAAGAATGGAAAATTACAGTATATTAAGATAAGATATGAGGATAAAATTAAGATCAAGGATGTGTTGAAATATTTATATGAATTAAAATATAAAGAGGGGAAGTATAGTATGTTAAGATAAACTATTAGGATAAAAACAAGGTTGGAAGGATTTGCTAGAATATCTAACAGAATTAGAATACAAAAATGGGAGGCACGAGGAAGTCAAGGAAATAAGTGATTGCAACTAAGCGAGTTAAAGGTTTGATTTGCTTTTTTACTTTTTTTTCTTTTTACCTTTGTTTTTTATCTTTCTTTTTTCTGTATTTTGATATATGTATTTTTTTATTCTTATTTTCTTTTTTGACTGTATTTTTTCTTATTTTTTTGTAACCTTTAAAATCTTAATAAAAAATTATTTAAAAAAAATAACGGCACGATTAATGGGCGAGTTGGATAGAAGGGAGGCTTGTGCCATAAGCACTCCTATTTCCAGAAACAATGAGGAACGCCATATGCAAACTTGTGTTGATACGACTGCATTTAAAGCTGCAAAGCGTTGTTGGTTCTGCAATAAGCAGGGACATTTTGCAAAGGACTGCAGATCCAAAAGAAAGCAAAGTACTCCCAAGTCTGTTTCTGTTCGTCAGTCACAGTCATCAGCCCAGCAGCCGACATTGTACCGTAAAGACAGAAACGAGCCGCGAGCTTTTCATGCTCGGACTACAGATCGTAAAAGAATTAAAGGTGCCAAGTGGAAGTTTTTTATTGTGGACTCAGGAGCATCTCAGCACATTTGCAACAATCGAAGCTTGTTTATTTCTTTCGAAGAGGAAATTGGTAATGTACATTTAGCCAATTCACAAGTCTTGCAGTCGCTTGGCAGGGGTACTATTAAACTTGACTCTTTAAACATTACGATAGCGAACTGCATTTACTGCCCGTCAGTGGACAATTTATTGTCAGTAAGAAGTTTTGCTCGTCAAGGCATAACTGTGCGTTTCTTAAAGTCAATGTGTGAGTTTTTCAATGGGAACAAATGTCTATTGTATGCCCGGGACTCTGATTATATAGACTGTATTTTCACACCTACTCCCAATCGCCTATAAATTGCAGAGCAGCACAGTCAAGCCAGGGGTTGAGGAGTGTAAGGCCACATTCCGGGTGTGTCCATGAAGCACACAGAATTCTGGGACACCTGAATTTTGCTGATGTAATTAAGACAAAGAATATTGTTAATGGCCTAAACTTAAAACCATGTAAATTCTTTATGCAATGTCTATCCTGTTGCAAGAATAAGATTAAGGTTGCACGCAAGGGTAGGTGCTCAGATAGGAAAATAACTGAGCCATTTGAGCATGTACATTGTGATTTAGTTGGGCCACTCCCACCATCATTAGGAGGTTCTAAGTACTGGCTTACCCTGATAGACCAGTATAGTAGATATTGTTGGACTTATGCAATAGCTGAGAAGTCCCAAGCATTTGAGAAATACAGAGCTTTTTGCAACTGGGTAAAAAATGCATTTTAACAAACAAATTAAGTATCTGTTTTCTGACCGGGGCGGGGAATTTTCTTCTGAGGCACAGGGGCCTACTCACGAGTTATCTTGCCCCTGAAGTCCCTGGCAAAATGGGCTTGTTGAAGTTGTGCAGCATGACCTGCAGGCAGGGGTTAAAACTTATCTGTACGATGCTAATCTGCCCAAAGTCTTTTGGGCTGAAGCGCTCAATGCCTTTTGTTACGTTAGAAATTGCAGTTATCATTCTGGTTTAGATGTCACCCCCTATGAGAAGCTGTTTAAAAAATGCCCTAATCTGAAATACCTACGCATTTGGGATTCAGATGTAATTATGCATTATCCCGCTAAGCAGAAATTGGGTGAGTGTAGTGTTCTGAGAAAATTAATGGGCTACCAGAAGGGGGCGTACAGAATTTACATACCAGCAACTGGCAAATTTCATATTACCAGAAGCATGATACAAACTGTAAATTGGAATGGCGTTGCTGTTTTCCAAGATACTAACGGTATAAATGATACTGAGGAAGAAGAGGAAGCAGCAGCAGCAGCAGCAGCAGCAGGAAATGGTGCTTCTGAATTAATGGAACAAGACAAAAAGCCTGTTGAATCTGATAATTTGTTTGATGATTTAAAGTCACAGGCACCCGAGGGGAGGTTAGATTCTCTTGAGTTTTCTGACCGTGATCTTAGCCTACAGGCACCTCTTCAGTCTGACAATGATGATTTACAACCTGAAACTAGTAGTTTACTTAGTCCCATTAAGTCTGAGGAGTCTGACTCTCCTTCCGGACTGAGACGTTCAGATAGAAAGAGACAGAAGCCACAACGTTTTGCAGATGAACTTTTAAATACTGTGTATGCCAATAAGGCGGTTTTTGAGCCAAAAAGCTACGATGATGTTCAGAATTTACCTAAGCACCAAGTAAATTGGTATAAAGCTATCAACTCTGAGATAGCTTCTTTAAAAGAGCATAACACCTGGTCTCTTGTACCACAAACCCCAGAAATGAGACTTATTGATTCAAAATGGGTTTAAGAAAATGCAAATGGGAAGGAAACGCCTATGGTATGTGGTTTCACCTTTACAGGTGAAGATAAGCCATTTCCTAACAAAACTTTGTATCGTTCTGCTATAGGCAAGCTAAATTTCATTCAAAGAATCTCAAGACCAGATATAACTTATGCTTTTCACTTTCTGGCAAAATTTGTGGAAAAGCCCACTACGCAATGTTTCTCTGCTCTTAAGAGAGTTTTAATGTACTTTAAACATACCAAACATTATAGGTTGCAGTTTACATCATGTATTGACAAAGGTTTTGAAATTTTCTGCGATGCATCTCATGCAGTGGAACAAAATAATTGCAGGGGTGTGTCTGGTATGGTGTTTTGTTATAAAGGTTGTCCATTTGAATGGAAGTCCCAGACACAAACCATTATTTGTCTCTCCACAACAGAGAGTGAATTATGTGCATGCGTTCAGGCCACTTGTGATGTGGAATGGTATCTGCAAGTATTTGCAGACCTACAGATGAAAGTAACACTACTAGTAAGAGTTTACCTTGATTCCCAGAGTGGACTCGCTATCCTGTTTTCAGAGACCAATACGCAGCACACTAGAGTCTTAAGGTTACGTTTACAGTTTGTAAAGAAACTAATTGCTGATGAAATGATTGTATTTCAATATGTTCCAGGTGACAATCAAATTGCAGACATTTTTACTAAAGCACTTCCAAAGGTTACACATGAAAGACATGTACAAAATATGCTTTATGTTTTTGTTCCACAATGATGAACCGCAGGGGAAATGTTGAATGGTTTCTTTAAATGTAAAGGTTCATCATTGTTCCACCAGTTGTGTATGTCTTTTTTTTTAAAAAAATATTTTTTATTAACAATTTTTTGTAAATCACAATTCCAATAAAACAATACAATATCACATCTCTTAACATAGATCTTTTCACTGCTTTGGACTCCCTCACATCTCCCGCTCCTGCGTTCTTAGTTATAATTTTATTCAGCAAATTTGTCCCCTTGTTTTTAGTCTTCATAACTAATTTTCAATGTTATACCTCTAATTTTAACTATCATTTTATTCGAATCTTAAAAAGTTTAGATATAACCAACATATTCCAAAATTTTTATCATTTCTTAAATTTATCTTATCTTCATAATTCCCTTCCTTGAACTCAATGGTGCCAAGTTGTTTATACTCTAGCATCCTTCTTAACATTCATACAATTTACAATATTTTTGTAGGTAAATCTTAAATTTCTTCCAATCTTCTTCCACCGTCTCCTCTCCCAGGTCTCAGTTGTGTATGTCTTTAAGGGGCCAGAGCAAAATAACGAGACCCAGCTTTACAGCTGTGAAACATAGCAGGTGCTGAGTTGTATTGATTAAGCTGTGTCAGCATTTGGGTGTAGTATATAAGGAGCAGCACCTAGCTTTCCCATTACCCTGGGGGATGGGTTGGTGGTTGGGTCTGGTTTGTTGTTGGTGTATTTAGTGTATAAGGAGTTTTTGTTTTTGTTATTAAAATCTTGTTTAAGTTATTTTTGAGTCCCTTTTTATGCATTGTCTCCCCAGCAAGCTCTCTGCAGTGCTACTATACTGCAAAAAGCTAACACTGGCACCTCTCAGGTGGGCACTATTGCCATTATAAGAGAACAAGGGTGGTGAGTTCATGGTGAGTCCTGGCACCTCTTTTTCTAGAAAAATAGCACTGGCTGGCACCTTCCCCTGGAATGGCCATGCCATACAGCTTTCATCTAGTTCACACCTGAACTTTCCAACGCAATACGATTTGAAATTGCAGCGTTAAGCCTTGGTCACTCACATCAAAGTCCAAATGCTCGGAGACATATTTCAGGAGTACGTTGGTGGTCTTGACTGCTCTTTGCCTCTCACTGATTTTTGTGGAGTCAATCCAGCCATTTGTGTGCTGCGGGAGAGAAATCATCGTCATCACATGGAAGGACAACCCTTAATCCAGGTTTGCAAATTCACAAAGCTTCATAGAGGGGACAAATTGCAAAAGGGGGTTGTTTTGTAAAGGAGAAAGTTTGCTGCAATTTGTTTATTATTATTATTATTATTAATAATAATAATAATAATAATAGCCCACCTTTTTCCCAGACAGGGACTCGAGGCAGCTTAGTAGAATTAGATATTAATTGGCTCTTGGGTTGCTTTTGCTTTATCATGCATTTTCTGTTCTGATTTTGTATTTTTATGTTGTGAACTGCCCTGCAATCTGTCATTGGTGTGTTTGTGTGTGTGATAATTACAACAATACAACATACACCTCACCACAGCCATAGCAATGGAATGCAGGAAGCATCCTTAGACCAAGCCCAGCCATTGATCCACAGGTAATGAGGACTGGCAGTTGGCCCTTTGGCCTTTCAGACAGAGAGCCTTTTCACAGCCCCACCTGGAGTGCTGAGGACTGAACCGGGGACCTTGGGCATGCAAGACAGATGCTCTGCCCCGAGCCACGGCCCTTCCCCACAGGCCATCAGCAGAGGACATATCTTGTGTGCCTTGCACAAGCATTGCTAGCAGAACAGAGGCCCACTTGACCATCAGCACCCACAACCAGCGAGTTGGCCACAGATGCCCCCCGTGCAATCATTTCAAGAGGGTCTGTCCTCCGGCATGGGAGCTGCTGCTTCCCCCTGCTCTGACACCTTGGGGACTCCCTTACCACTAATATCTTCTGCAGCGTCTCCAGAGAGGGGGCCTCCGACAGCAAGCTGGTGAGCATGTTGAGCCAGATGTCGATAGTTTCGTGATAACAGTCCTGGAAGGAGAGAAGCAAAAGCAGTTAGAAGCTGAAGACCCCCATGGAAATCCCATATGCTCTGGAGCCTTCTAGTCCAAATTCGTAACAAAGCTTATGCAGGGGTTCAAGCAAGGCACACAAAGAGTCATAAACATCAAACGTTTCTTGATGTATATAAGGTTACAGGTCATGCGATATAAAGATACAGGACTCCACACTGGGCTCAACTTCCTTGGGGTGTTCCAAGGCAGAGGGCCTTCTTGGTGGTGGGGCCCACCCCGTGGAACACCCTCCTATCAGATGTCAGAGAGATACATCATTATACTTCCATCTGAAGACATCTGAAGGCAGCCCTGCATAGGGAAGTTTTAAATATTTGATGTCTGGCTGTGTTTTAATTTGTTGGAAGCCGCCCAGAGTGGCTAGAGTAACCCAGTCAGATGGGCAGCATATAAACAAACAAGCAAACAAATAAAATTAAATGCAGCGTAGGAGGGAGGCATGAGAGTCACAAAATGCAGGCATGCAGGAATCATTCGTGGATGCATTCTAGCCAAAGGTGAAATGCAATAAATATGGAAACAGGATTAAAATCAAAAATATACACCCCAAGTCTCTGGCTGTTACATCATTGTGATGGGTCAAGTGTCTCGGGCAGCATTCTTGGCAGCTTACACGGCTCAGACTCTTTGCCCTCAAATCCTTTAACCTGGCAACCCCATTTTCCTCCAGAAGCAGAAGGTCCAGTCACCTGGCTCTGTGTTGCCGGCACGGAGCTCCCGGCTTTGACCTTCGTAACCTGCAATGATGGCAATTGGAAGACCTTCCTGGTGGTTTTTTGTAGCAGCTGAGACCGGAGCAGGGGGTCCATGCGTGGTCTCAAGGCACTGAAAAGAGAAAGAAGGGGAGAGGAAAGGATCAGCACCCAGCAGTCCATAAACCTGGTGAAGAAATATGTACTGTGTCTGGCCGTACTTACGTCATGCGAATTATCGTTTCCATTGCGGGCTGTAAGATGGTGAGTGATGCCATTGGCTCCTCTTTGATGACCTCCTGTGGTGGGGAAGCACACAGCATGTCAGGGAACTGGAGGCGCCATCCCTGCCACCACCACACCAAGCCCTGAGTTGTGCTCTCTATCCAGCCCACTTGACAACTTCTTTGCAATTGGCAAGTGGGTCCTCCTAGGGGAGGAGAGTGGGCTTCCTGGATCTGGGAATAAGATCCCTTTTTCTCCTGGGCAGAGCTCTACCGCATAAGAACAGCATAAGATCAGCCTTCTGGACCAGGCCAAGGGCCCATCTAGTCCAGCATCCTCACAGCATTCTCACAGTGGCCAACCAGACGTCTGTGAGAAACCAGGGAGCAGACCATGAGCCCAAGAGCCCTCTCCCCGCCTGTGGCTTCCAGCAACTATATTCAGAAACATTGCTTCCTTCCTCTGTGGAGGTAGAACATAGCAATCATGGCTGGGAGCCATTGACAGCCCTCTCCTCCTGGGAGAACCTAGCCTCTTTTACTTAGGCACTGGTGACATCCTACTGAGGTTGCCACAATGTAGGGCTGCCTTTCAAGTGGGTTTGGAAACTTGAGTTGGAGCAGAACGTGACCACCCAGAAATGGTTTGGGGCCAGATGATCAGAACATGCAACCCAGAGCTAGACCTACACAGCTATTTTTAAGAAAAAACGCTCTGAAAAGAAACCCCAGGAGATTCCCCCTCTTTTTTTCTTTTTCTTTTTACTCACTGTGATGCAGAAGGTGAGCTCGTCTTTGTGGGGGAAGGTGACATATCCCACATTCGATTGCACAAGCGCCTTGGTTGTTAGAGTTGCTGCCTTCATAAAGCTCTTCTTCAAAGCCTCATTCTGAAAGGAGAAGGGATTTTATAAAATTGAGTTTGAATCAAAATCACAAGGAAACATAAAGCCACACTGACCCTAATCCTAATTCTAATCCTTACCCTAACACTAACCCAATCCAAAAACAAAAAATTCCTTCCAGTAGCACCTTAAAGACCAACTAAGTTAGTTCTAGGTATGAGCTTTCGTGTGCATGCACACTTCTTCAGATACCAATCCAAAAATTAACCCTAACCCAGAAGTGGTCTTGTTAGATAGTTAAATTCATGTTAAATTGCTGTTTTAGGGTTTCTTTAAAAAAAGTCTGGAACAGATTAATCCATTTTGCATTACTTTCTATGGGAAAGCATGCCTTGGTTTGGAACGCTTTGGTTTCAGAATGGATTAAGTTTGAGAACCAAGGTACCACTGTAATGCCCCATCTGGTCCTAAGTGTGGAGCCAGTATACACCCCAGTCTACAACCCTTCGGTGGATGAAGCCAAAAACCCTGCCCTAGGGCACAGTCTGAAGGCATGTGGTGCAAGGACCTTGATGGAGCTCAGGAGGTCTGCTCAGTGCCTGGATGGTGACCACGGGGGAAATGGTTGCACACCTCCTGGAGACGTATGACAGGAGAAAGGCAGAATATACCATATTTTTTCGAGTATAAGACACCCCCTATTTTGGGGGACTCCAAATTAAGAAAATGGGGGAAGGATTGCCCAGAGTTGCTGAGCTTTTCGGGGGTAGGATTACCCACAGTTGTTCAGCTATTTGGGGGAGGGGATTCCAAAAATTGCTCACCCGCTGAACCTATGCTGCCACTCACACATGTCGCAAAACCCACCTATTGTCTGTCCCTCGCCGGCAGAAACCGCCAATCGCCTTCCCAATTTCCGCAGCGACAGCCAATCAACACCACCCCTTGCTGCAGCCACCAATAACGCACACAATAGCTGTTGACTATCTCCGGCTTGCAGCGGCAACCAAACCCACGTCCCCCCAATGCACTCTCTGTGTATAAGATGACCCTCATTTTTAAACATCATTTTTTAATAATAATAAAAAAAACCCTCGTCTTATACACGGAAAAGTATGGTATAGCTGAGAGAACAAACAACAGGAGTCCGTGTGATAATCAGAGCCATACCTTCCTGCTGTTCTGGAATTGGAAGAGGAGCTCCTCTGTGATGAGGTCTATAAAAAGGGGGAGGTCATCCTGCCGTGCCCCGGATGCCATTTGACCACAGCAAAGGATGACGGTGATACTGGCATTCGTCTCGCTGGTATTCTGGAGGGAAAGGATGGGGAAAGTGAGTTTGGGAACCTTAAGTGCAATTGGAGACAAATCACCATTTAGTTGGGACCTTTTAGCAGCTGGGAAAATATTAGTAGTCAGTAAGTTGTTGTGCGAAAGGTGGAGGGCACAAGGAGAAGGGGACAACAGAGGACGAGATGGCTGGACAGCGTTCTTGAAGCTACCAGCATGAGTTTGACCAAGCTGCGGGAGGCAGTGGAAGACAGGAGTGCCTGGCGTGCTCTGGTCCAGGGGGTCACGAAGAGTCGGACACGACTAAACGACTAAGCAACAACAACTTGTTGTGCAGACTTACAAATTTTGTATTTTTTTTCCTCCAGGAAACTCAAACTGCTGGCAAGCCAGGGCTCCCCCACCCTATATATGTGCATCGGGTTCTTCCTGCCTAAATATAGAGCCTGACATTTGACCCTATTGAATTTCATTTTGTTAGTTTGGGCCCAGTTCTCCAATCTGTTAAGGTTATCTTGAATCCCGATTCTGTCTTCTGTGGCATTGGCTACCCTTCCCAGTTTGGTGTCATCTGCAAATTTGATGAGCATCCCCTCAATTCCTTCATCCAAGTCTTTTATTTTTAAAAAAGTGGAACAACAACGGGCCAGGACAGAACCCTGTGACACCCCACTGGTCACTTTTCCCCCAGGATGATGAGGAACCATGAAGGTGTTCTCTTTGGGTTCGGTCAGTCAACCAGGGAGAAAGTGCAGGACAGTGTAGGGTAGACTGACCACTGGTGCTCTTTTCCATGGGAGCTGCTTTTTAAAAATTAAAATGAACCAGGTGGATCTGCTCATCTTCTCCATAGTGAGGGTTGGGAAATTTCCTTGGTCATTTACCAACTCACAGCAAAAATCCAGAGGTACCACACTCCTGGGTTTCATTTCTCTTGGATGGCAGAGCACAAGAGAGTTCAGGGCTGCGTTCAGATGTAACAATAAACCAGAGGGCATCAACATAGGTTGGCCTCTAGCTCCCATCAGCCTCAGCCAGCATGGCCAGAGGTCAGGAGGGATGGGAGTTGCAGTCTGTAGCATCTGAAGGGCACCATTTTGGTTACCTCTGTGATAAACTATGGTTTATTATTGTGTGAATGAGCCTTGGACTCATCGGCTCCTGCTCCCTTGAGGGAAGCTTGAGGGAAGTTAACTGAAAGTGGAAGGAAAAGGATCTGATCTCCTTCCAGCTGGGTTGGAGAATTGGAGAGTCGGGGGCACATGACCCCAAGGCCCCCTCAGGTTATGGAACTGTTAGATCCGCACGCAGTTACTATGCCTTGTGAGATAAGATGGCGCCCAGTACACTTCTGCTGCGCCGATGGACGTCTGTGCCGATAGAAAACTTGAGCTCCCTTAGCTCTCTTAGCATAGTCCTTAGCAGAGTTTTGCAGCGGCAGAAACTGTTGCCTTGTGTGTGGATAATAAATCAGACTGAATGCAGGCTTCTTGCTAAACTCCAACAGTCTTTTAATGAGTAGAAAAACATCATAAATCAGCCCGGCGAAAGAGCAGACATCCTTTCGCCTCTCAGCCAAAAATGAAAGGAAACTCACACACAAAGAAAGATTCCCGTATGTGAACATAACCACGCCTCAGAATGTGAGACGTCACACAGAACTGTTTAACCCTGTAAGTTCTGATTCTCCTCACATGCCTTTGTAATAATTCGCTTAATTGACAAATATATGGAGGTGAACACAGAGAGCGACACTCAACTATGCTTTGCTTCAAGTAGGCCTGTCGAAATGAATGGGCCTAGTCATCTTCATTAAATTCAGTGGGTCTACTCTAGAACATAGTTGAATGGGGCCAGCAGGCACTCCCGTAAGGCAAAAGAACCCTTGCACGAGAGCAAATTTGGCAGGGGGTGCAGCTGAAACCTCTCCCCTCTTTCTCTCTGCCTCTCCCAGCCTGCCGCCTGCCTTCTCTCTTGGGTTCTGCTCCCTCCCCTCAGTTGGAGAGGTGTCCCCTCTTCCAAACTCTAAGAGGTTCTTCATTCAAAGCTTTCTGACAGCAGAACACTCTCCCTTGGGAGGTTGTGGACTCTCCTTCGTTGGAGGTTGGATGGCCATCTCTCAGGGATGCTTAAGATTCCTGCATTGGAGGGGGTTGGACTAGATGACCCTTGGGGGTCCCCATTAGCTTCCACTATTGAAGAAATGCCAACCAACCATCTGACAACCAACCTAAAAACAGGGGTCAGTGTACTTTGGGGGGTGACCAATGGTTTCTAACGAATCTGTTTGTTTGTTTGACTGACTGACTGAGCCAAGGGATCAGATCAGATCTAGGATCTGGAGCCACAGAGACAGGACTGCTGGAGCCCACTTCAGAAGGATGACTGAGACATACCCACAGAGGAAGCTGTCTGGCTTCCATACTGAGAGCAGATCCAATTGCCTTTTTGGAATGGTAAGGATCCCATCCCTTGAAAAAGAGCATGTTTGGAAATGGGGCAGGATTCGTTCTTTTCCAACATGCTTTGGTGTGGATGTAAAGAGCCGCTAAGGATCCAATCCGCCAGGATCTTCGTCTAACCATTGGCCATGCTGTCAGGGGCTGATGGGAGTTCCAATTCAAAACACACGGATGGGGAAGGGGCACCAGGCTGGGGATGGCTGACCTACACTCTTGCTACGCTCCTTCCTCACTTCACACCCTTACCTCAGACGTCTCAGTATTCCTTGCAATGGCTGCGTGGCCGAAGTCCCGCACTGCCATCAGCACCTGTGAAATATGGGTGCTTGAAGCCACACCGATAGCCTCAGAAATTCCCTAGGGAGAATGAGGCACGTCAAACATGTCATTTTCTTGATTGCAATTAGTGATAATAATAATAATAAATTTTATTTATATCCCGCCCTCCCCAGCCAAAGCTGGGCTCAGGGCGGCTAACAACAATTAAATAGTACAACATTCTAAAAACATTTCATTATAAAAATTAAATAAAATCAATTAAAATGAAATTGATGGCAACCATTAAGATAAGCTGATCATGAGGGATGGAGGATAAATGTGATTCTGTAAGCAGATTCCTGTGAAATGTGGGGAACCAAATTTAAGAATGGAGAAATGAGACACTTAGAGAACCAATTTGAAGAGATCCTTTCATCCCGGATAATAATAGGGGTGGTTTGAAGAACGATATTTCTGTGGATTCTGATGTGAACTGACCAGACCACACCTCCCAGACTCGTGCAGCTTGCAACGCAAGGATGCCTTGCATTCTGACATTTTCAAATCTTGTGATACAGTTCTTGGCTTCATTAAATACTCAACTACATTAAAATGCATCATTTATTCCCTGGAAGTATTTGTAATCCACCGCTCACCCAAAGGCGCCAGAGCAGGAATATGCACCATCTAAACCAGGGTGCTCCAGTTTCTCATACCAAGTGGGCCACAAGAGTAGTTCAGCACAGAACCTGTGGGCCGCACACTGACTTGTCGTGTGGGAGAGGGGAGCAAGGCCAAAATTTGACACACACGCCCCGGCCCGCATGCTGCCTTCCCAAAGGTAGGCAGGTGAGGCGCTGGGTTTTGGGAAGGAGGCACGAGGCTCTGGCGGGACCTAGAGCCTTCCCACCTTCTTGCCAAAGGTGGGAAAGAGCTAACTGAGGACCCTAGGACCCTGACAGATCATACCTGCCTCCTTCCCCAAGCCCAGCACCTCCTTACCCAGCTTTGGGAAGGCAGTGCAAGGCCTACAGGTGTGTAGGGGTGCCTCCAAGCTTGCTGAGGGCTGCCAAGAAAGGCATTGAGGGCCACTTGCTGGCTGCTCTGATCTAACCCAAAACTAAACAAATCTGCCCAGATATGTTGAATGCTGAAAAGCAGTTGCTCCTGTAAGAGGCTTTGAGGGGGTGAGTGGGTGGGTACAAAATCTTTGGAGGGAGGAAGGTCATGAGCAGAGACCAATCCGGAAATCAGGACAGAGGGCTGGTGGGGTAATGTCAGGGACTGGCTGGATGAGTAAGAGTGGGGGACCCTGGATTGTGGTGGTGGGACACTGGGGAGCAGCCTGGGGAGGCGCTTGAATCAAGAGGGTTCAGAAGGAGGAGGCTCTTCCAGGACAGTCTCCGTGTGAGCGCAGTCCCAGTCCCGCTGGCTCTCCTCCCCCCTGACATCCCACACATTCACTCACCTCTCTGTCTGCTTCCTCTTCGAGAGGCAACCTCAGGAGTAAGTGCAGGTACTGGTGGACTGTCTCTGCGCTCCTGGAATCCCGCAGCTTGAGTCCATAGTATCTATAGAGGGCGTTCTAAGGGTTGGGGAAGGTTTGGGTGAGTCACAGGGAGGAGACCCCACCAGCTACATCAACTGCTTTTGGAAAACCAAAAAAATTCAATTTTACCGTCTGAAAATGTCGGGTAATACTAAATAATAATAATAGATTGCAAGTACTAGGCAATTGTTTTAATGATTTGTATGCAATTTTACACATCTTCTGAATTCCCAAGTCACGTTACAACTCTTTAAAGGTAAAGGTAAAGGGACCCCTGACAATTAAGTCCAGTCGCAAACGACTCTGGGCTTAAAGCTCATCTCGCTTTAAGGCCGAGGGAGCCGGCATTTGTCCGCTTCCACAGACAGTTTTTCCAGGTCATGTGGCCAGCATGACTAAGCCGCTTCTGGCGAAACCAGAGCAGCACACGGAAATGCCGTTTACCTTCCAGCCGGAGCAGTACTGGCTTCAGCTGGGGAGGGTGGGATATAAATAAATTATTATTATTATTATTATTATTATTATTATTATTATTATTATTATTATTTTATTTACTTGCACTATGTGCTTTTGAACTGCTAGGTGGGCCGAACAACGGGAGCTCACCCCATCGCAGGGATTCGAACCGCCGACCTTCCAATCGGCAAGCCCAAACGGCACAGTGGTTTAACCCACAGCACCACCCGCGTCCCTATTACAACTCTTTAGTACTCCTCATTTGGGGAATTTGAAAGTTGACAAGTTCAGCATGTCCTAATTGCTCTGCCTCCACTGTTGGAGGCAGGAATGCTTCTGAATACCAGTTGCTGGAAACCACAGGAAGGGGAGAGTGCTCTGTGTTCGAATTCTGCTTTCCAGTTTCCCATGGGCATCTGGTTGGCCACTGTGAGATAAGGATGCTGGTCTAACCCAGCAGCCTCATCTTTCATTCTCATGACACACTTTTGTCCTAGATACGCTGACCCTAGGCTCTTCCCACTTTTTTAGAGGACTAATACCTGCACCTGCAGCCTCTTACAGGTGTCCCCAGCCTCCCTCCACAGTAATGTGGTTGGCTGTCACCGGTTTAAAAGGGAAGCCTGTCCAATAGTGGTGGAGTGGTGTAGATGAGTGTGGAGTCTTCTTTTGCCTCAAGGCGCAGGTACTCTGTCTGATTAGATGAACTGCTTTTGTAGATATTTGTATATATATTTAGCTCACAATAATAAATACTGCACTAAAGAACCTAGGACTCTGAGCTTTCTGCTAAAAGCGCTGCGAGGAATTCGTGACAGGGTTATGGGCCCAGCACACTTCTGCTGCGCATGAGTACAGGTGGCTGTTATCTAGCCGTGGGTGCTGGAGGGGAGCTGCAGCAATGGAGCAGTCCAGAGCTGGCGTGCTGCTGGAGAAGCTGACGGCCATGAACTACAGCATCTGGTCAGTCCGCATGCAACACTTCCTCAAGCGTGAGGGCCTGTGGAAAGTGGTGGAAGATCCACCGCAGCCCCCTGAGGAGGATGAAAAGGATGAGAAAGCCTTGGCTATGATCATCCTTGGAATGGACGACAGCCAGCTAGTCTACGTAGCTGATAAGGTGACAGCAAGTGAGGCGTGGGATGCGCTCAAGCTGTCCATGTGCGAGAGACATCTGGCTTGCTGATAACACTGACCAGGAGAACGTACCGGTGTCGGAAGACACCGGGGGACTCCCCGGTGAACCACCTAAAATTCCTTTGGACTTGCTGTGGACTTGATCACGCAAGTACCTTCTGCTATCCGGAGAGCAGAATAAACTCTTTCTTCTTTGAATCAACCTTGGTGTCATTTGGCTTCCTTCCTCCTGTCCCGGAGCAACGCAGACCCAATCAGTGAACTCCAATAAGGCTACAGATCCAATACTCTCTGTGGAAGTGCTGGGTCAGAATGACGCAGCAGTAATGTGATTGGCTGTCACCGGTTTAAAAGGGAAGCCTGTCCAATAGTGGTGGAGTGGTGTAGATGAGTGTGGAGTCTTCTTTTGCCTCAAGGTGCAGGTACTCTGTCTGATTAGATGAACTGCTTCTGTAGATATTTGTATATATATTGAGCTCACAATAATAAATACTGCACTAAAGAACCTGGGACTCTGAGCATTCCGCTAAAAGTGCCGCGAGGAATTCGCGACAAGGACTTACCTTGTTGTGTCCAGGCTTGGATGTCTTCTGCTGGGAATAAAATGAAGAAAAGTGTCATGTTTCTTGTCTAGAGAACAGTTGCCATCTATCTGCCACTTGTCTTCTCTAAAAAAACCCCACATGCCTAGAAATAGACTTCTTGCAAAAATCATTTGGAGTAAAATCTATTGCAATCAATTCTTCTTCTTTTTTAAAGTAACACTCCAAAGAAGATTCAATAAATCCTCTGGACTGGGAGACACACCATTCATTTAAAGCACTTTGTTTCTTGCCATGAACAAACAGAATCTAGGCATTGTGGCTATTACTATTATTTATTAAATTTCTGTACTGCCCTTCATCCGAAGATCACTGGCCAGTTTACAATATAAAAACTCAAAAATACATACCATAATAACAAACAGACAATACCACTCCCAGTATGATTATTTATTAAATTTTCTGTTGCAGAAAGTATTTGCTTGCCTGCTCTGCCAAATGCCCAGGCCTGGCAAATTAACTGCTCTTGAGAGCGAAGAGGAAATATTGGCCATATCAGGCACAATACAGTCACAAAAACTTTTACTGCACAATATCGGATTCTCAAACGTTCCAAGATATCGGGAACGATCAGTTGCAAAAGTTAAAGAAAAAAACATGCAACATTTCCTGGGGTCCAAGTCATCCCACCAAATCAAGTTCATGGATTGGTTCTTCTTCCGGTCTACAGATGCTGCACTGATCGCCTTCTCTGCTTCCCCAAATTTGCCTGGTCCTCTTTTCAAGCCCCACCAGGAGAAAGTCGTCTCTTGCATCTGCAAATAGGACCTTCCTCCAAGCTGGGCTCCCAATAGTTCAGGCGGAGGCAAACACGGCCCTCCAGCTGTTTGGGGACTCCAATGCCCATCACCCCTGACCCGCTGGTCCTGTTTGCTAGGGATGATGGGAGCTGTAGTCCCAAAACAGCTGGAGGGCTGGGTTTGCCTTTGCCTGTGATAGTTCATGGCAGTTCCCCTTCTACATGCTCCCACCAGCCCCAGGCAGCATATGGTCCAGAACATTTAGAGGGCACCAGGTTGGGGAATCCTGGTTCACGCTGCGCAACATCAGACCAGGGTGGCTAAAAATCAATGACCCCCTTTTTAAAAAATGGATTTCTTTGATTTAAATCACATTTTTTAAAAAATTAATTTGGATTTCTAAAATAAAATGCTTTTGGAGGAAAAATCTTCCAAAATATATTTTCTTTTAAAGTTGCATTATAGTCCAACGGCTATTCACTGGGAAGTAAGGATTTATTTTAAGTTTTTCATATATGCTAAAATTCATTCTAAGAATTTTTTTTAAAAAAGTTAACCACATCAGTTAACAAACATGGATATATATGCTATAATGTTATTGTTTTAGTTAAATAAATTGTTTAAATTCTAATTAAGAAAATGGTTATTTTTCTTCCAATAAGGTACAGCAGAAAAGTTGTCCAAATATACAGTGGTAGCTCAGGTTAAGAACGTAATTCTTTCCGGAGGTCCGTTCTTAACCTGAAACTGTTCTTAACATGAAGCACCACTGTTAGAGGTACCGGTTGGTTGCTTGACAGCAATCAGGAAATATGGCTCAAGAGTCGGTTTTCCAGCTTTCTTCTTAGTGATCAAAACCTTCAGAATGCAGAGCACCTCTATTCCATGTCTTGCTCATTCACGGGCAGAATCTGAGAGTGGGCGGCCCTTCAACCTTCCCCAGCAGAGTAATTTCTTGGCGCCCAGTCTGCGCCTCCCCTCTCTGCGCGGAAACCTACTGCGCAAGGAAGGCTTGGGTAATGGGGGACCCCCCTCCTCCCCGCTTTGCTCAGGCAAGGTGTCCTGGCACCGCCTTGCCTCCTCCAACCCCTGCATCTCCTCTCCTTCCTCCGCTGAGGAAGTGCTGCTTCCCACGATCTTTGGGGGCTCTCTGAAATCCACCCGGCTTTTCCCCTCTCGCCCCTGAGCCGATGGCAGTTCTTAACCCGAGGTACTATTTCTGGGTTAGCGGAGTCTGTAACCTGAAGCGTATGTAACCTGAAGCGTCTGTACGCAGTTAACTTATTATACCCCACAATAATTTCATAATTATGTGTCTATGCATTCCTAACAGTATAACCAAATCAGTAGTAAAAACTACTCTGGAAATTTATTATTCCCAAAATGAAACCTTCATCTGGTTGTAAATATTAAGATTATACAAGCAAGAATGTAAAAAGATGCTTTAAATCGATTTGATTTCAATCAAATCCACCCTGCATCACACACACCTGGGGAGGTGGCTGGAGGTGTTGGAGGATGGTCTCCAAAATCTCCCTTTCATCCATCATCTCCAAAGCTTCTCTGACGGTTCTTCCTCCCAGCATTTTCTTACCCACCAACAAGTACTCTAAGTTTTCATCAGAGAGTTCTTCAGAAAGAAAGAGAGAGAGAGAGAGAGAGGTGAGTAAATGAGGCGGATGAGAGGGAAAGGTACCGTGTTTTTCTATGTATAACACGCCCCCATGTATAAGACGCCCCCTATTTCTGGGCACTCAAAATTTAGAAAATGGGGGCAGATTGCCAAGACTTGCTAAGCTTTTTTGGGGAGGGGTTGCCCAGAGTGGTTGAGCTTTTTTGGGGGGGAGGGAGCCATTAATCAAATTGCACAATTGCAGGCAGGCATCAACCACCAAGTCACCTATCGTCTGCCAGTTGACAACAGCCCTTTCCACAGCAAAGAAATCATAGCTGGGAATCTCTTCCTGGCGGCTACAATCAAGCGCCCGTCCCCCCGCAGCACTCCCCCTGTAGAAGAGGAGCCCCAATTTGACACTTGATTTGGGGGGTAAAAAACCTCGTCTTATACATGAGAAAAGACGGCAAGTTCTTTCTCAGGTGGCTTCTCGCCTGTTGCAATGAGCGGGTGCATGCCATATCTGAACAGGGATCATAGAACTGTAGCGTCTGAGGGGTCCTGCGGGGTCACCCAGTCCAACCCCCAACAATGCAGAACAGGGGCAGCCACCCGGAAGTCCCTGCTCCATGTTACACGCCTCTGAACAAGGAGGGGTGGGATGGGGGGGGGGGGACTTCCACCCAGACATCAAGGAAACCAAGAGAGACCCTGACCTTGTATCATAATAATAATAATTTATTATTTATACTCCGCCCATCTGGCTGAGTTTCCCCAGCCACTCTGGGCAGCTGCCAATCAAGTATTAAAAACAATACAGCGTTAAATGTTAAAAACTTCCCTAAACAGGGCTGCCTTCAGATGTCTTTTAAAGATAGGGTAGCTACTTATTTCCTTCACATCTGAAGGGAGGGTATTCCACAGGGTGGGCGCCACTACCGAGAAGGCCCTCTGTCTGGTTCCCTGTAACGTTACTTCTCGCAATGAGGGAACCGCCAGAAGGCCCTCGGTGCTGGATCTCAGTGTCCTGGCTGAATGATGGGGGTGGAGAGGCTCCTTCAGGTATACTGGACCGAGGACGTTTAGGGCTTTAACACTTTGAATTGTGCTCGGAAACGTACTGGGAGCCAATGCAGATCTCTCAGAACCAGTGTTATTTGGTCCCGGCGGCCGCTCCCAGTCACCAGTCTAGCTGCCGCATTCTGGATTAATGGCAGTTTCTGGGTCACCGTCAAACGTAGCCCCACGTAGAGTGCGTTGCAGTAGTCCAAGCGGGAGATAACTAGAGCATGCACCACTCTGGTGAGACAGTCTGCAGGCAGGGAGGGTCTCATCCTGCATACCAGGTGGAGTTGGTAGACAGCTGCTATGGATACAGAAGTAACCTGTGCCTCCATGGACAGCTGTGAGTCCAAAGTGACTCCCAGGCTGCGCAGGGGCACAGTTACCCCATTCAGGACCAGGGAATCCCCCACACCCGCCAGCCCCCTGTCCCCCAAAAACAGGACTTCAGTCTTGTCAGGATTCAACCTCAATCTGTTAGCCACCATCCATCCTCCAACCGCCTCCAGGCACTCACACAGGACCTTCACCGCCTTCACTGGTTCTGATTTAAAGGCGAGGTAAAGCTGGGTGTCATCTGCATACTGATGAACACCCAGCCCAAACCCCCTGATGATCTCTCCCAGTGGCTTCATATAGATATTAAAAAGCATGGGGGAGAGGACGGAACCCTGAGGCACCCCACACGTGAGAGCCCAGGGGTCTGAACGCTCATTCCCCAACACCACTTTCTGGGCACGGCCCAGGAGAAAGGAGCGGAAGCACCGTATAACAGTGCCCCCAGCTCCCAGCCCCTCTAGACGGTCCAGAAGGATGTTATGGTCGATGGTGTCAAAGGCCGCTGAGAGATCCAGCAGAACTAGGAAACAGCTCTCACCTTTGTCCCTAGCCTGCCGGAGATCATCAACCAGTGCGACCAAGGCAGTTTCAGTCCCATGGTGAGGCCTGAATCCCGATTGGAAGGGATCCAAATGGTCTGTATCCTCCAGGCATGCTTGGAGATGTTCGGCAACCACCCGCTTAACCACCTTGCCCAAGAATGGTAAATTTGAGACTGGGCGATAGTTGGCCAAATTGGCTGGGTCTAAAAAAGTTTTTTTAAGAAGTGGTTTAATGACCGCCTCTTTCAGTGGGTCTGGGAAGGCTGCCTCACAGAGAGAAGCATTCACTACCCCGCAGAGCCCATCGCCCAGCCTTTCCCGGCTCGTTTTTATCAGCCAGGATGGGCAAGGATCAAGGAGACAGGTGGTTGGTTTCACTTGTCCAAGCAGCCTGTCCACATCCTCGGAGGTAACAGATTGGAATTGATCCCATGTAACAGCACTAGACAGAACTAGACAGTGCTACTCTCCCGCCCTGTCCCTGCTCCCACGGTGGAGTCTACCTCCTTCTGAATCTGAGCGACTTTATCTGCAAAAAACTTTGCAAAAGCACTGCAGGAGATCTTGGGGTCCCTACCAGGCCCTGGTGGTGCAAGTGGTTCTGATAGATTGTGAACCACCTGAAAAAGTCTCCCGCTGCTGTTTTCTGCATTGCCACTTGGTAGGCTCGACGTTGAGCTCTAGCCCGTGTCCAGTCTGATTCAGAGTGAGTTTTCCGCCACCGGCGCTCTAGCCGTCTCAACGATTCGCCCTCAGCTCTGGGGAAAACCACGGGGCTGTCCAGGCTCTGCAATCAGAGAGGGCGCTTCGGAGCCAGACAGTCAATAGCCCTGGTTAACTCCGCATTCCAACGGGCCACCAGGGAATCAGCCGAGAGGCCACCAACTTGGGATAATACATCCCCTACCGCTCTCTGGAAACCAGTTGGATCCATTAAGTAGCAGGGGCGGACCATCCGAATCGGTCCCACCTCCCTGCAGAGGGGAAGGGTCGCGGAGAAGTCCAGTTGCACCAGGAAGTGATCTGACCATGGCACTTCTTTTGTTTCGCTTTTAGTTAGTGTCAGATCACCAACATCCGTAGAGGTAAACACCAGGTCTAAGACCAAGGGGAACAACCCAAGAGGGATCTGGTTCTGCCTACTCACCTGGGAACGCTGGCCCAGAGTCCTCAAGGCTCTTCTTTTTTGAGGGCCGCTGCTGGCTTGGGTCTTGCTTCACCAGCCCTGGCAAGACTAGGGGTCTGGCCTCTGCCGGTCTGGCCTCTGCCGCTGATGGGGTAGGCTTTGCCAATGCCGGCAGTAGGGCAGGGGCCTCTTCCTCATATGAGGGGTAGATCTTTTGATTTCTCCTCCTGCCCTCTGTGGCTGATGTTGAAGGCTTTGCCAATGCCGGCAGTAGGGCAGGGGCCTCATCCTCATATGAGGGATAGATCTTGTTCTTCTTTTTTCTTTTTAGAAAAAAAGCCATCCTGCAAGATGCAAAAAGATTAGGAATTATTGGGAAATGATTTATAATGAATTGAAAAAACTGTTTAAAAAGACTTTTGTTAAGAAACCAGAAGCATTCCTTCTAGGAATTTTAGACCAAGATGTAAAAAAAGAAAATTGGAAATTATTTATGCATGCAACAACAGCGGCAAGAATTTAATTAACACAAATTTGGAAGACAGAAGAAATACCAACGAAAGAACAATGGCAAGGGAAACTTATGGAATATGCAGAACCGGCAAAACTAACAGAAAAATTACATGAAAAGGACAACAAAGACTTTAAAAGAGAATGGGAACCATTTACAATATGAAGAGGCAACATAAAGAAATGGACTCATTGGCAGTGAACAATCACAACTGTCTACAACAAAAAATAAGACTATATGTATTGAGGAAATTTTGGGGAAACATCAAATACGCAATGTGAACAATAGGGAAATAAAACAAAATGTGAGTACGAGGGAAGTCCAGGGGAGGAGGGTCGAAATATGAAAAATTGTTAAAGATATATTGTTAGAAGTAGAATCCATGGAAAAATCAATACAAAATTATTTTTTAAAAATAAATAGAATCTCTGGATAACAAGTGTCATTTTTAGGTAATCTATTAAGACTGGAATATGATATTCCAGTTTTGATTGCTGGAAATTTAGCAATTGGGAAATATTATCCTGGATATTGACAGAATCTGGGAATGATTCAAAGTATTTGGTATTGTATTTTTATTTGTAAACATTGAAATGAGGAAGTCTTTTTACTCAGAGTGAGAAGGATGACCAAATATTTGACAGACCTGGAAATAGCAAGCTCATGTAGATCCAAGGGGGGAGGAAGTGGATACAGCAGAAGAATATTGTAAAATTTGTGGAGGAAAATGATCTGACATGATCTACTATTCCAGCCTGGTTATCTCTTCCTAATTTTGGGTGCTGTGTTTTATATCTCTTGTGAAAAGGTATTTTAATGTACGGTCAGTAAAAGCCTGGATGTAAGGCCTGCCTTTTGTGTGAACAGTTTTGTTTTCGTTTTCTCATTATGGGTGGATCCCAAGACAGACTAGGTCTGGCTGAAGGTCTGCCCTGAAACCTTGCTGGAAGGATCTCCCCTTGCTGGGCCACTTTGCAGGAGTCGACTCCTGCAGGCGGCTTGTCTTGTGTGCGGGTGGAGGCGCGCTGCCTGCAGAAGTGGACCCTGGGACTAGCTACCTGGAAAACCTCTGTGCCTGAGGATGCCACAACTCCTGTAGCCTCTTCAGGCTTTGCTCTCGGATGGGAAGAGCATTGCACCCGGGAGAGGGAAAGGGGAGTCAAACAGGCACTCAAGGGATAATTTCAGAGAAAGAGCTTTATTTCTATCATCTGGGCTTGGTAGAAGGAGCTAGTGTGATAACTTCACAAACAAGCACAAGTTCACAGCCATTTGCACAGAGCATATATTCCCCTCCAGTTCCCTCCCCCTTCTCCCCCTCCTCAGGAGTCCTGCCTCATGAGTTTCCCTGAGCATGAACAGAAAGCTCCTGTCCTGGGACTCTTGGGACTCTTGGCGCCCTTCCCAGGAAAGGGGGATGAGAAGCCAAGGGGGTTGAGAAGCCTTGCGTTCAGCGTGTCCAAGATGTGTTGCAACTGGATGAGATAAGACTCAGTTCCCAGACCTGCTTATTCCTGGCATTGACAGAGCCTATTCATTAGCTTTTTGAAGGCTTCTTGTACTGATAAAAAATAACCTTTTGCTTATGCAGCAGCATCTTGTGAGAAAGCAGAGAACAGCAGAGAAAAGCTGTTGTAGACGAGAGAAAGGGGAAATTTGGTTTTGAGGCCTGGGGTGACTTTGGGCCTAGGGGGGTCACCTGTCCTCACCTCCTTCACTCCCTGGCTTCTCTCCCCCCCCCCCCCGGAGAAAGGGGAAGGCATGGACAACAGACAGTCGCTTCAGGACACCGATCCGCTTTCAAGAAGCCGGCGCATGGGAAGAGCCGCACCCCATCAGCTTCGAGCAGTACCTGTTCCGCCTCCAAATAATCATTTGGGCTTCTGTGTATATTCCCAGGTTGTACTTTCAGTTAGTTGGAAGGGGGGGGGCGGTTCTCCAGCAGATGCAGGAGTGAAACGCTATCCCTTTTGTTGTGTTGAAAACAACAACTCATCAGTGGGAGCCTCAGCTTCTGATCCTAAGGATGAGGCTAATGCTTCTGGTCCTATCCCTGAAGTTCTTTTATAGGTACTGAAGATTGACTGGATATTCTGTTTATTGGTTTGGTAATGCTGTGTGTCATTTAAAATGTGGTTGAACAACTCACACCGCTCATGTGATGTCTCTGGGAAGTCAGCCCAAATCACGGCCTGTACCGCATCCCAGACAAAAAGGGTACGTGAGCCTTAAAAACCCTTTTGGATCTCTATCCCAACAGAACAGCTGCATTATTTCTCTGGGAAGGTTTTAGTTTAGGTTTTAGGATCCCAGTTGCCTTGCCCCCCAATTCAGGTGACCCACCATATCAGAAGTCAGTTAGAGAGATGCCCAAAGTGGCGCGCAAGAAAATACTTAAAGAAATTAAGGCAGGGAGGGCAGCCGGCCCCTTTTCTGTCCCTCCCATAGAGGGTTTGCATATCTCCCCATTAGGCATCGTCCCCAAAAAGGCACCCAGTGAGTTTCACATGATTCACAACCTATCCTACCCAAAGGGAGGGTCCGTCAATGATGCGATACCTCAGGAACTTTGCTCTGTGAGGTATGCCTCATTTGACCAAGCGGTTAAACTTATTCGCAAATTTGGAAAAGGCGCGTTGCTGGCGAAATGTGATATAGAGTCTGCTTTCTGACTCCTGCCAGTCCACCCGGAAGTTTTCCGGTGGCTGGGTTTTAAATCTGACGGGGCATACTTTGTAGACACAGAACGCGGGTGGCGCTGTGGGTAAAACATCAACACCTAGGACTTGCCGATCATATGGTCGGCGGTTCGAATCCCCGCGGTGGCGTGAGCTCCTGTCGTTCGGTCCCAGCTCCTGCCCACCTAGCAGTTCGAAAGCACTCTTAAGTTAAAAAGGAAGTCCGCCCCCCCCTTTGTAAATAACCTAAAGCAAAGGACCTGCTAACTAAGGTCGAGAGAATCTTTTCTTTCTTTTTTCTAAAAGACTTTAACTTTCACGTTCTGACATTATAAGAAATTTTACTGGAGGATAAAAGATTAACTTTGGGAGCTGAAGTCCCCCCCCCCCCGGACCCGGGAGCGTCCTGCAAGAGAGCCTGTTGATGAAGTATTGAAGAGTTTGACAGCTGTCAAGTTAGCTGTCAGAAGGAAAAAGAGAACTTTGTTTCTGTTGTTTCTGCTGGTTATATTTGTTACAATTTGTTGAAAATAAGGAAGGGCTGATACAAACTAACTTGATTTTTGGATTTGAGCTGAAAGGAACATTAAGGAACCAAAATCCCCCTAGAGGGGGTTTAGGGACATTACAAGAATGGCTGGAGGAGGGAAAATCGAGGCTGAATTGGATAGAACATTTGTTCTCTTGGGAAAGTTACAAGGCCAAATCGATGTTTTGGCTATAAACGTCACAACTTTGGACTTAACAGTAAATAACATTGTTGAATCTGATAAGGATTTGAAGCAGGAAGCCCATTCAATTAAACAAATAGAGAAACTTGAGAGCCATGAGAATATGGAGGAGATATATGTTGCCCCTGAAGAAAAGGTAGGAGCAGCTGTAATTTTGCAGATGTTAAAGGAGAGCTGCAATTTGAGGCCTGACATGATGGCAACAAAGGAAAATAAAAACCTGATGTGGAAAGTCTGGCCTGAATTGGAGAGCGGAAAACTGAGAGATCTCCTTGTGTGGAGATCTGAAGACCGAAGGATTATAAATTTGATTAAGATGGAAGTTGAAGCTTTGGGGACATTTGGATTTGAAAGGAGTATGAAACAAGATTTGGAGTACCCCATAGACTTTACTTTTAAGTATGGGGATCTGGCTGGAAGAAACATGGATCCTGTTGGGCCGGAGCCTCTCCGAGATTTGGGGTTTAACATTAAGGACTATCAAAAAGACCAGCAGAGAGGAATTGAAAGAGATTTAAGAGCCTCGGATGTGAGATCTCCAGGCTAAACAGTATATTGAGACTGATGGACACTTGTTGGGGACTGAAACCGGGAAAGGGGTGGGTGGAGTTTGGGAATCCAAAGGGTATATAATTATAACTTGCTCTGTTTTTATTTTGTTTTGCTATCTGTATGGAAATTGGGAAAGTTGTGGAAGGGAAATTTTGGTCGACTTTAGGAAAAATGTTTAAGAATGAGTAATGATGTATAAGTATTGAGGTTTAAGTTTGGATAAGTTAAAATTGGTTTCTAAAATGGTCTAAATTAAATGAAAATAAGGTTTGCAAAAATAAATTGAGGAAATGGAAGGAGGAAAAGTAAAATAGCAACATGCTAAAATTAAATTATTAAGTTAAAGTTGAGAAATAAGTAATAAGGACTTGCTGAGTTAATAATTTAAATTGGAATACAAGAAGGGGAGGTGTAAGGAGGTCTGAGAAACAAGTTAAATGAAAATATGTAACTGAAATTTTATGTGTTTTTAATTGTTTTTTTAAGAATTGGATTTTTGTATTTTTGTTATTTTTGTCTACTTTTGTTTTTGTGTGGTTTTTTGAAAATGCCAATAAATATTCATTAAAAAAAAAGAAAAGAAAAGTTACGCTCAGGCAGATTCAGCCGTTGTTAGGCCATTTGAACATTGCTTGCCGGGTGGTTTCCCCAGGCCACCCATTTTGCGGCTGCCTCGCGAGGTTGTCAGCAGGCTTGCGGTCACCCCATCACAGGGTTCGCCTATCTAAAGAGGTAAAATCCGATCTGGAAGTCTGGCTGAAGTTCTTGGAAAGGTATAATGGTGAAGAAGCAACCGTTGGAACGCAAAGGCAACGCGGCCAGTACCAAATGCAAAGGGGTAGCGACAAAGACGTGTCCTTTTAAGCCTCCCTCCTTTTGCTCCACCAAGCCCCCCCCAAACGTTAAAGGTGCCCCACCACCCTGCGAATGCGGCTAGAAATAAGAACCCCCAGCCAAACCTGATCTGTCGGGCGAGCTGTGCGCTTCCAAGTAAAAGGACTAAATGGCGATGGGCTGGCGTTGAACGTGCAAACCGCGTTCCGCAAAGCTCCGCTGCAGAGAAGCCACCCAGAGAGAACAGAACACCCGGTCGATGGGGTTTTCCAGCGCAGTTTCAGCCCTGCTGTTTCGGAGCTAAATGGCTCTGGTGCCGAAGCGGCTGCCTGGAACACGGGTGGGCTTGAGGCAGGCAATCTGATGGGAGGCACAACACCGATGCACGGGTAAATCCAAGTGAAAATCGATCACCGAAGGAATTGAGATACACAGCCTAAAGAAAAGGTAAGCAAGAGACAAAACAACATTAATACAAACCAAAGCGGGATGGCTGGCCAGGTGAAAAGAGGGTGAGCCCCGGCCGCGCCGGCCCTAAATAGGGCAGGCTACGCCCCCCCAGCCACCCAACTGGCTGGCTGGGTTGACGACGCAGCTGGGATTCCCTCAGTCTCACGGGGGCTGGAACCAGCCCCCGCGCACAAGGAGTGGGCATGAAACCCACAACCCCAACTCCTCGCCAGGTTCGGAAGTGGCTTTGTTGTGTTGAAAACAACAACTCTCATTTGTGGGAGCCTCAGCTGAAGGTTGACTGGATATTCTGTTTATTGGTTTGGTAATGCTGTATGTCATTTAGAATGCAGTTGAACAACTCACACCCCTCATGGGATGGTGTGATAGGCGCACATACAAGATCAGCACAGGAAGACCGACCTGAAGCCATTTTGTTTTGTTTTTTTAAAATATATTTATTTGTTTTTACAGAAAAAGAAGAAACACCAGAAAAATACAGAACAGCAAAAGCAATCACAGATACACATCAAGAAAAAATAAAAAATAAAAACTCCAATTTTTAAATTCATGTTTACAAAACTTTCTTTCTTGACTTCCTCACGCCTCCCTTTTTTGTGTTCCTCTTTGTCCAATCAAATACAGCAAATCCTTACCCTCTTTAAAAACTCATTTCTAATTATTAAAATCACTTCTATTATGTCTCCGATCTTTCCTCCTTATGTTTAAACACCTTTAGCATATTGTTTACTTTTGACATAATATAACTTTAGTCTTTCACCCTATTTCTATTGCATTTTTGCATACTTTTTAACACTGTATCACTAATGCCATATTATTTTTATGTCCAACAACATTTTAGCATTCATAAACTTTGCAGTGTTTCTGCAGGTAGTTCTTTAACTTCTTCCAGTCCTCTTCCACCGCTTCTTCTCCCAGGTCTCGGATTCTGCCAGTCATTTCTGCCAGTTCTGCCAGTCTATTACTTGCATCTGCCATTCTTCCAAGGTGGGCAAATCTTGTGTCTTCCAATACTTTGCAATAAGTATTCTTGCTGCTGTTGTCGCATACATAAAAAACGTTCTATCTGTCTTTAACACCAATTGGCCGACTATACCCAAGAGAAAGGCCTCTGGTTTCTTAAGGAAGGTATATTTAAATACCTTTTTCAGTTCATTATATATCATCTCCCAGAAAGCCTTAATCTTCGGGCACGTCCACCAAAGGTGAAAGAAAATACCCTCAGTTTCTTTACATTTCCAACATTTGTTATCAGGCAGGTGATAAATTTTAGCAAGCTTGACTGGGGTCATGTACCACCTATAGATCATTTTCATAATATTCTCTCTTAGGGCATTACATGCCGTAAATTTCATACCGGTGGTCCACAATTTTTCCCAGTCAGCAAACAAAATGTTATGACCTATGTCCTGTGCCCATTTAATCATGGCTGTTTAACTGTTTCATCCTGAGTGTTCCATTTCAACAGCAAGTTATACATTCTTGAAAGGATCTTAGTTTTAGGTTCTAACAATTCTGTCTCCAGTTTCGATTTTTCCACCTGGAAGCCCAATTTTTTATCCAAATTATAGGCCTCCCTTATTTGATAATAATAAAGCCAATCTCGCACTTTGTCTTTTAATTTCTCAAAACTCTGCAAATTCATTTTATCTCCTTCCTGTTCTAATATCTCCCAATACTTCGGCCATTTGGCCTCCATATTGAGTCTTTTCAGAGCCTTTGCTTCCATGGGTGACAACCACCTTGGGGTCTTATTTTCCAATAAATCTTTGTACCTAATCCAGACATTAAACAATGCTTTCCTGACAATATGGTGTTTGAAGTTTTTGTGCACTTTAACCTTGTCGTACCACAAATATGCATGCCATCCAAAAGCATTATTAAAGCCTTCCAAATCCAAAATGTCAGTGTTCTCAAGAAGCAGCCAATCTTTCAACCAGCAGAATGCTGCTGATTCATAATAAAGTTTAAAGTCCGGCAGGGCAAACCCCCCTCTTTCCTTCGCATCAGTTAATATTTTAAATTTTATTCTGGGCTTTTTGCCCTGCCAGACAAATCTAGAGATTTCTCTCTGCCACTTCTTGAAGCAATCCATCTTGTCCACAATCTGTAAAGTTTGAAACAAAAATAACATTTTTGGCAATACATTCATCTTTATAACTGCAATTCGACCCAACAAGGAAAGCTTCAAATTAGACCATATTTCTAAATCTTTTTTAACTGGACCTGAAGCCATTTTGATTCCTAAACTGAGCAAATGTTTTCTCTGCAAGGTCAAATTGGAAAAGCCTCCCCATTGTCTTTTCCTTCACAAATCCTGTCTTAAGGGTATGTCTGTGTTTGAATAGGGTGAGCCTGTGACCTGGCTCAGGAACTATTTATCATTACAAAAGACTGGCCAGGCTCCCCAGGCAATTCAATCAAGTAACCTGCCAGACAGGAGATAAACAAGGACAAAAACAACATTAAATTTCTGTTTAGGCCGCCTTTTCTGTGATGTAGGTGTGATGTATCTGAGGGGTGGCCTTAGGTTACACCCCTTCTGTGATGTATGTATGATGTTCCAGGGGTGGTCTTGGTCTACAGGGTGGCAATTTCAAGAGTCCATGTAAGGCCTTGCGCACCATTGTTCTGGGTTCCTCGTCTCTCCTGCGGGTGAGGGGAGCACCCTGTTGCAACAGATCAATAAAGATCAAGCTTACTAGCTGCCTTGCTTCTCAATATTCTCTGGTTGGCCTCTGTTATCTTCTCCTACCAATAAGGAACCCATGTAAGGACTCTATATGGGCTCTTGGATACCCCATAAGGAAAAAGGGCAATTTTTATTTACAACAGAGGCTCTCTGGGAAGTCAGCCCAAATCACAGCCTACACCGCATCCCAGAGAAAAAGGGAACGTGAGCCTAAAACGTACAGGGGAGGGAACCAAGCAAGCTGTTAAGGGCCAATTCTCATTTACTGCACCCTCATGGTAAGACCTTGGGAAAATGCCACCTTTTCCCAGACATGAGCTATATAGAGCATGGTTATTCCTCTTGTGAAATCAGGGAGACTTTAATTAGTAAGGAATTCCATGAGTAGTAATGATACCACCACAAATAGCTCTGAACAGGCCTCTGTCTCCAATTTCTACATTTTACCCTGGCCAACCCCTGAAAGAGCTGAATGGTTCTGGCTTTGGAACAAAATTCTGCCTAAAAGGTCCTTCCTGGGGTTTTTTTATGATGTTAGCCGCTCTGAGCCCGGCCTCAGCCGGGGAGGGCAGGATACAAATAAAAAATTCTCATTCTTATTCTTATTAAAAGGGAACACAAATGTCAAGTTAAAACTAAATATACCACACTGACTTGGGGGAGAAAAAGAAAACACACTCACTCTCTATGGAGGTCGCTGTGTACCAGCGTTGCTAAGGGCCCCCAAGCCCCTGGAGACATGAGGTCACAGCACTATGACAACAGAATGCAATGATGATGTCAGTGGAAAGGAGACCTCTTGCTCATCTCTTTTTCTATTGACATTATATTTGCTGATTTATGATCCGGCAAACCTTCATCGAAGATGAACTAAGAACTTCTTAATGGATTGAATATTTTAAAAATTAATTCTCCATTAGTAACATTCCAATGATAACAAATCAAATCAATTCTTGCCACATCATAATACAAACAATAAAGCAAATTATACATTCCAAACTAAAAATTTTGGGGAGGCCTTTCCAAGTTCTCGCTGTCGGGAGAAAGTTTCTTTCACTTGTTCCTGCGTTCTTCTCTCTTGTTTCCCCCCAGATTCAGCTAGGTAGACCAACTACCTACCTCTAAGGGGCTACGGTACAATTTTTTAATTTTTTGGAAAGGATTCTTTTAAATACTTTTCAGGACTTTTTTTTAAAAAAGACTTGATTCTTTTAAAGGGATTTTTGGAAGAGTTTTTTAAATATATTCCTCCCCCCCCCATTTCATAATTCTGATCTTCCAGTCATTTTAAAATATCCTTCCTTCCAGAACACTCTCCTGTTTCTTAGTCCAAATTCTAATAATTTTTGAAGAGCTGAGTCCAGGGTGTCGTACATTGTCCTGGGCAAAGGTGGTTGGCATTGCAGGGTAAATATTAGGCTCAAGTGGCATCGCAAATTTTGCACACAGTGATCTCTAGGATAAGCCAGGCATGTGTTGCACTGGGACCTATAGCACTGTGTTTAGAGGTCAACTACAGTTCCCATGATTCTCGGGGGGAAGGAGTCATGTGCTGTAATGTTATGGCATGTCCACAGCCACTAACAATAACCAAAGTGAATAGTTTCTGATTAATTTCTGATTAATTGTCTTGTCTCAATTATATTTTTAGAGTTTATCATTGCAATGGTGAGCTAGATACTGCAGTTTTTGGTTGTGGTGACCTGCTATTTGATATAATTAGTTAAAGATGTTTCTATATGTAACAACAGCAGCTAGGATTCTATATGCGCAGAAATGGAAGGAAAAAGAAGTTCCAAAGAAGGGATAAGTGAGATAATGGACTATGCAGAACTGGCAAAATTAGCAGTTTTGTGGGCAAATAGGCCTTTTTCGGATTATAGTACGCTGAACTCGTAAGGAGGATTTGAGCTATGAGCAACGTAAGTAATTGGATTATAATACTGGGGTTATGATTTGACAAACAGAAGACGGGGTGCAGCAGGAGAGAAACAACTCCATGGAAAACAGGGTGGGAAGTTGACGAAAATTAAGAGAAAAGTCAAAATTGTGTTTTGACTGTATATGATTTTTAAAATATTGAAACAATAAAATATAATTGTAAAAAAAGAAGAAGTTGTAACCATTTTTATGCTTCTGGGTAGGCAGCCTCAGAATGGCTTGCAAATGTACTTTGAAGAAGCCAGCTTTGGCAGAGGCCACTGTAACTTCAATGCCAGCCCATAATAGGCCTTATGGTAGATGGAAGCTGGGCTCTCTCCTGGCACCTCGGAATTCAAAGAGGTCAGCTCAAGCCCTGCTGTTTCCTAGCTCAGGGCGCCATATCACCAAAGTCTACCCCTGGGGGTTTTTTCATAGAATCATAGAATCATAGAATCATTGTGTTGTGACGTGGGGTTTGTGATTTCAGCTCTCTTGACATAATATGCTGGCGACAGTTCTCTAGTAACACTTCTTTATTAAAGCAACAAGGCTAAGACCTGAAGAGGGGAGAGCTACATTTATAGGGACAGGGAACTAGCTAGAAAGGATACATTTTGGAGGGAACAATATCAGGCACTCACAGTCCTGCCTTTTGGAGGCAACCAATAAGACAGAGGATCCAAATACAGCAGCTTAAATGAACCAATAGTAGCTGTACCCTCTGGAACCAAAAGGCAGTTACTTTACCCTAATGCAATTACAGACAATAATAATACAGATATAAAATCATTTGACTCAATACACAACACATAGAATCATAGAATCATAGAGTTGGAAGAGACCACAAGGGCCATCGAGTCCAACCCCCTGCCAAGCAGGAAACACCATCAGAGCACTCCTGACATATGGTTGTCAAGCCTCTGCTTAAAGACCTCCAAAGAAGGAGACTCCACCACACTCCTTGGCAGCAAATTCCACTGTCGAACAGCTCTTACTGTCAGGAAGTTCTTCCTAATGTTTAGGTGGAATCTTCTGTCTTGTAGTTTGGATCCATTGCTCCGTGTCCGCTTCTCTGGAGCAGCAGAAAACAACCTTTCTCCCTCCTCTATGTGACATCCTTTTATATATTTGAGCATGGCTATCATATCACCCCTTAACCTCCTCTTCTCCAGGCTAAACATGCCCAGCTCCCTTAGCCGTTCCTCATAAGGCATCGTTTCCAGGCCTTTGACCATTTTGGTTGCCCTCCTCTGGACACGTTCCAGTTTGTCAGTGTCCTTCTTGAACTGTGGTGCCCAGAACTGGACACAGTACTCCAGGTGAGGTCTGACCAGAGCAGAATACAGTGGCACTATTACTTCCCTTGATCTAGATGCTATACTCCTATTGATGCAGCCCAGAATTGCATTGGCTTTTTTAGCTGCCGCGTCACACTGTTGGCTCATGTCAAGTTTGTGGTCAACCAAGACTCCTAGATCCTTTTCACATGTACTGCTCTCAAGCCAGGTGTCACCCATCTTGTATTTGTGTCTCTCATTTTTTTTTGCCCAAGTGCAATACTTTACATTTCTCCCTGTTAAAATTCATCTTGTTTCTTTTGGCCCAGTTCTCTAATCTGTCAAGGTCGTTTTGAAGTGTGATCCTGTCCTCTGGGGTGTTAGCCACCCCTCCCAGTTTGGTGCCATCTGCAAATTTGATCAGGATGCCCTTGAGTCCATCATCCAAGTCGTTGATAAAGATGTTGAAGAAGACCGGGCCCAAGACAGAACCCTGTGGCACCCTGTAGCACCCTGCTTGTGGTTAACGCTTAGCTGGAATGAAATATTCAACGCAGCAATAGAGAAATTAAAATAGTAATTTATTTGTCAGACAAATAAATAAGAGGCACAGTGGTACATGGTTACCAAGCTCTGGCCTGGCCTCCTGCCATTCTGGCCAGCACTTATATTCCCTTAATCCAGCCCCCTTTGCTCCTCCTGTGGCTGCCTCTGTCCAATCAGCCTGGTTGAAATTCCTATTGGCTGTTTGCTAGAACCAATCACAAAAAATACACCCACAAAAGATACACCCACTTCCTTGCCCTTATAAGGGAGACAAAGAGCTATATATATGACATATAAGTAATAATATATCTTACATGGAATCTTAATTACCAGCTCACCTCTTGCCCTTCTCGCCCTATTGCCTTCTAAAACAAATGTTTAATCTTACATTTTTATGTTCAACAGATGTCAAGGATCTTGAGTTTCACATCAACATTGAAAGATTTCCTTCATTTAATGTTTCTAAACAAATGCCTGACAACTATATATCAAGACTGCTTGGATGGCGTCTTCTGTCTGGCAGGGGGGGGGGCTAGGCTCATTTGCCCCTCTGGTCTCCTATTGCAATATGACTCTATGAAATAAGAATCTAGCATTCCTTAAATCCTTTGCATAATTACATTTAAGCCAATATATTTAAGCTAATATATTTCATACATTTATCATAGGTAGCCTCTTAAAAGAATAAAGCTTTTCAAAGTAAAAAGGAAGAAACTCAGTAAAACAGCTTTTAAAAGAAGCCTCTTCAGTTTAAGAAAGAATGGCTTTAGAAAAAGACTTCCCCAAAAATGCTCTCTTTCTTCTAGCTAAATGTTTTTTTTTCCCATTTGCTCCTGGCCTTTCAACCTTAGAAAGAAGATCTGGCTCATTTTACTGGGAGGCACATTAGTATTATCTTTCCCCATTCCTAATGGTGTTTTTTCAGCCTTGGGGCAGCATATGTAATTCTCCCTTTTTATGACTTTGAGAATTGTTTTTCTACTATAAATCAATGGGGCCCTCTTGTCTTAGGAGAATGGCCAAGGTTTTCTCTGCCTGGCATGAAACATTTGAAAATCCTTTTTTTAAGCTCATTTTTAAATACAAGCCTTGATTGAAATATATAGAAGCTTTGATAAAAATGCAGGCTTATGGTTAGGTGCCTCATTCCCCCCTTTCAAGCTCAAGGACCTTCATCCCAAGTGTCCTTGATAGCTTGACCTTCATCATATTCCTGAGGTAAAGCTCTGTATAGGGCCATGATATGAGGTAGAGTTTCATTTGAAACCATCTTGCTAATTGTACTTCTAAAACATGAAATGATACATGGCATCATACATAAAACCAATACTACTACTGTCAAGAAAAACAAGCAAGACAATAGTATCCCTTTGAGTCCTGTGACATTAGGTAACCAATTGGTGAGCCATCCCATATCCCATCCTTCCCATGTTTGTACTGGGACATGTGCTATATTCTCCATCTTTGTGGCCAACACACGGATTGCCTCACCATTATCAGAAATGTTAAAGCAACAGGCATTCCCTGTCAAGTTCAAGACTCCACATAGGCCTCCTTGCCTGGCAAGTACATAATCCATTCCCATTTTCAGCTGCAAAATGGCGGCTCTACTTTCATCCAACTGTTGTGCAATAAGTCTCAAACTCTGGGCCGTTGCATTGGTTACAAGTTCCACTACTGCTTGCAATCGAATTATTCTGTTTAGATTATAAATAGGATCCCGTGCCCCTTGTATGAGCTCACCAGGATTCCAGGAGGCAGGATCATAATAGGCTATAATGCGCTCTGGTGGCCAATCATCAGTACCGCTCCAACTTTGGGTACTTCCTCCTGCTATATGAGAAATATCAGCATTCCTTCGTGTTCGCCTGGCCGAACTAGTGGGCATAATCCACATTGGTGGTAATACCCAACCCAAGAAACAAGTCCCACTCCATTTGGAAGGGAGTTTCTTGTACGCCCATTCTCCACATATCCACCACAACCATCGGGTCTGAGGTTTTTGGTACGGGGAATACAGAAGGCGAAATACCAAAAGGGGTAGAGAGTTCACAGTGCAGTATGTTAGATTGCCTTTCTCTGTCACAGTTATGTTCCACACCACTTTCCATGCATGAATAAAAGGAGGTGCACAGGGCAAGGTATTCCGAGTTCGATAGGTAGTACCGTGTGCCCAGGTATGACTATTCTTCTTATAATCCCAAGTATAGTGACAATGAGAAGAGCCTATCATGGGAGAATCAGCTGCATCTGATGATTTATGTACACAGAATTCCCCTTGTACAGGTATAACTCGTAATGGTTTAGTTGAGTTCCATCCGGGGAAATTCTGTATTTCAGTTTGGTGTGGCATTTCGCTTACCATACCAATAGCATCTAATGGTATCGGTAATAAGGGCATACCTCCCTCTGAATCATCTGGCCCAAGAGAGCAAACAAGGCAATTGGTCCTATTTGCAACATTAGCTACCATTTCAGCTAAACCTACCCACATATTGTGGTCATGGCTGAATCCATATTTAGCCAATTTGGTCAGATTCAAGGACCCTTCCCCTTCCCAAGGGATCAGGATTAATAATAAAATCATGTTGATGTCTAGTATATGCATTCCTTCCACAAAAGATTACCTTATTGTGATAGCAAATAATTATTAGCCCCAATATAATTCCCCCAGTGACAGAAATGGGGAACCACCAAGACCAAAACATATATCCCGAGGATCCCCAATGAGTAATATCTCTGATAATTGTTCCACAAGGGGGGGCAGTCAATCAATTGTATTAGAGAATCTTTCCGTTCAGTCGCTGGTTCAGACGCTCCTCAAGCTTCAGGCGTGCGCAGGTCAGCCAGCTTCCAGGTTGTGGCTGCAGCAGGCCGGTCGTCAAATGTTGCCCGTGACCTAGCCCGTTCCCGGTAGGGCTAGATACAGGGGTTTTTGGAGAGAGTTAGTTTTAAAGGATTAGAGGGGTCACCTTTGCACGTCCAACTGCCTTCAGACTTCTTCAAACGAGAGTGATGAATCCAGGGGGTCACCTCAGCTACCTTCACCGCTGTTGGAGTAGAGAGCAAGACGGTGTAAGGTCCACGCCACTTAGGTGCAAGTGGATCACGTTTCCACTCTTTCACCCATACGCTATCGCCAGCCTGGAACTGATGAATCAGCTCGGCAATGCTGCACGGCGTGCGCTCGAGGGCCCACCTGTTAAGAGAAACAAAAACACGGGAGAGAGATTGCACTTGTCCCTGTGTCACATGATCTCCTATTTGTTTAAGGTCAGCTGGAATATCCTGAACAAAGGAGGGCGGTCTCCCATACAGGAGCTCAAAAGGTGACAACTTAAGTCTTTTTGTGGGTGCACACCGAACACGAAACAGTGTTATGGGTAACACATCTACCCATCCCAATCCCGTTTCCTGGGTTAATTTTGCCAATTGGGTTTTCAGAGTCCGATTCATTCTTTCAGTTTTCCCTGAACTCTGAGGCCTATATGCTGTATGCAGTCTCCATTTTACTTGTAGGACTCGACATACTTCTTGTACTACTTGATCAATGAACGCTGGCCCATTATCACTTCCAATGCATCTAGGTAATCCAAACCTTGGGATCAATTCAGTGAGGAGTCTTTTAGTTACCTCTCGTGCCTTTTCAGTTCGGGTGGGAAAAGCTTCAACCCATCCGGTAAGAGTATCTACAAACACAAGGAGATACTTGAATCCCTTAGAAGGGACCAGCTCTGTGAAGTCCACAATTAGGCTTTCCATGGGGACGTATCCCACATGCTGAATTCCAGGAGGTTGTACCGGTCCCTGCCTGGGATTGTTTTTAGCACAAAGAACACATTTCTGTGAAATGCAAGTTGCTAATTGTGATAGATTAATAATATACAACTTCCGACTGAGACTCTCTCTAGTTGCAGTACCGCCAAGGTGAGTAGATTCATGATAATTTCTTACAATTGTGCCTGCCAGATGATGAGGTACATAAATCCTATTGTCCGGCAGGATCATCCAACCGTCCTTCACAACTGCTCCTTCCTGTTCAGCCCACTTCCTCTCTTCTGGGGTATAGTGAGGTTTAACATCTTCTGGAACTTCCTCTGGTATGAGGGCTGCTATAAATCCTCCCACAGGCTTTTGGGCTGCCTCTCGGGCTGCTTTGTCAGCAGCATGATTTCCTCTGGTTATTGGATCCCTTCCTCGTCCATGACCTTTGCAGTGCATTACAGCAATCTGTTCTGGAGCCCATACTGCTTCTAACAGGATTTCTACTTCAGGTCCATATTTCAAAGCCTTCCCGTGGGCTCCGATTAGACCTCTTTCTTTCCATAGAGCTCCATGTGCATGCAGGGTTAAGAAGGCATATTTTGAATCAGTATAGATGTTTGCCTTACATCCGGCTGCCAATTGCAGAGCTCTAGTTAAACCTATAAGTTCAGCCTTTTGTGCTGAGGTGCCAGCAGGCAAAGCCTCAGCTTCCACAACTTCCTCATTGGTGACCACAGCATATCCTGCTCGTCTGGCACCTTCATGCAGGTAACTGCTACCATCCGTATAATATACAACATCTGGATTTTTCAATGGCTCATCTTTCAGATCAGGTCTACTGGAATAAACTTCATCCATTACTTGGAGACAATCATGTGATTCCTCATCATCTACCTCTGGTAGGGGCAGCAAAGTCGCTGGATTGAGCATATTCACTACTCGTAGATGAATCCTGGGATTTTCACACAATAGGCCTTGGTATCTAGCCATCCTTGGGTTCGTTAGCCAATAACTACCCTTATATTCCATGAGTGTCAGAACAGCATGAGGTACATTCACATACATCGTCTGGCCAAAGGTAAATTTATCAGCTTCTTTGACAAGGCTCGCAGTGGCCGCTACTGCCCTTAGGCATGGAGGCCATCCTTTTGCTACTGAGTCCAATTGTTTAGACAAATAAGCTACTGGACGGTTCCAACTTCCTAATCTCTGGGTCAGGACTGCCGCTGCAATCCCATTCTGTTCATGTACATACAGCTGAAAGGGTTTTTCCGAATTAGGCAATCCAAGGGCTGGTGCCTCCATAAGTCGTTGTTTGATAACTAAAAAGGCTTGTTTCTGTTCAGGTCCCCATACGAATGGGTCCTTTTCTGCACCTCGAGTGCTTTCATGTAAGGGCTTGGCCAGACTACTGAAATCAGGTATCCATAGTCTACAAAACCCTGCTGTTCCCAGGAATCCCCTAAGTTGTTTTCTTGTGGTAGGTTCCTTGATAAGGCAAATAGCTTCTTTCCTCTCTGGTCTCAATGCTCGTTGTTGGTGTGAGATGTCAAAGCCCAAATATTTGACCTTTTCTAAACATAACTGTGCCTTTTTCTGGGAAACTCGGTAGCCAGCTTCCCAGAGCAAGTGGAGCAGTTCCTCTGTCCCTTCTTTACAGGTATCAAAATCCTTTGCAGCTAGTATAAGATCATCCACATATTGCAGAACCACCTTTTCTCCCGGTGTTGAGGGGTAACTTGTTAGATCCCTCGCCAAGGCAGTGCCAAATAAAGTTGGGGAATTTTTGAATCCTTGGGGCAATCTTGTCCAGGTTAGCTGGCCTTTTGTTCCTGTCAAAGGGTCTTCCCACTGGAAGGCAAATATAGGTTGGCTCTGTGGTGCCAGCCGGCAACAGAAGAATGCATCTTTCAAGTCCAATACAGTAAAAAATGTTGCTTCTGGTGGGATCAAACTCAGCAAGGTATATGGGTTTGGTACATTTGGGTGCAAGGTCTCGATAGCCTGGTTTACGAGCCTCAAGTCCTGCACTGGCCTGTATTCATCTGTCCCAGGTTTTCGAACAGGCAAAAGGGGTGTGTTCCATTCTGATTGGCAAGGTTTAAGCAGACCATATTTTAATAGGCGGTCCAAATGTTTCTGGATGCCCTCCGCTGCTCGCCGGGGTAAGGGATATTGCTTTACAGATACAGGGGTAGCCATAGGTTTTAGGGTTACTACAATTGGAGCTATATTCTTAGCCATTCCTGGTGGGCTATTTTCGGCCCATACTCCTGGTGGCACCTGTAGAGTTCGGAGGAGCTTGTTTAATTCTGTATCCAATGTGGGTTGGACTTGCAAGGCTGACATTAGGCGCCATGATTGTTCCTTAGGTACTGAGAGGGTAATTATTCCTGCTGCTTTTGATGGCAGTTTCATTTCTGGACCTCGAGGAGTGAAAGTGATTTGGGCCTGCAATTTGGACAGCATATCTCTGCCTAAGAGAGGTATTGGACACTCAGGTATATACAAAAACTGATGGGTTAAACGATGTCCCCCAATCTGGCATTCCAAAGGTTGGAGGAAAGACCTCTTAGCTGACTGTCCAGTGGCACTTTTAATGATTACACTTTTGGATGCCTTTTTCTGCAATAGTTCTGGGAGTACTGAGTATTCAGCCCCAGTATCAATCATAAAGTCTATTAAATGGCTCCCTAATTGAATCGTGACCGTGGGCTCCTGGAAGCCTAACTTTATGGAGTCCGGTCGTTCCTAGTCTTGAGTAAAATCCTCTTCTGCCAGTCCAATGAAATTGTCTCTACTCCGTCCCTGTCCTGGTCTCTGATATCTTCCATCTCGGATCATTCCCCGTCCCCGTCCCTGGTTTCTTGGGCCGGAGCCTGGGCCTGGGCCTGGGCCTGGGCCTGGGCGTACTTCTTCCAACCTCAGGGGTTCAGGACACTCCCGCTTCCAGTGACCCTCCTTCTTGCAATTTGCACATTGATTCCTTCCCAGTGGTGGATTCCTTCCTCGCCCTCGCCCTCCATTTAAGGGGCGGTGGTCTTGCTTCACTGCTGTGGCTAGCATTACCATCTTTTCCTTCTGCCACTTCTTCTTCTCTTGCTTCTCAGCCTCATCCCTATTCCGATAAACTCGGCGTGCAATGGCCATAATTTGGCTCATCAGCATCCCTTCCCATCCTTCTGATTTCTGAATTTTCTTACGAATGTCAGAAGCGCACTGGGCCACAAATGTAGCAGTAATCATTCTACTGTTTTCAGGGGCTTCAGGGTCAAAAGGAGTCCATATACGATAGGCTTCTTGCAGCCTCTCTAAAAAGTCTCCCGGACTCTCATTTGGTTTCTGTTCTACTTCTGAGACTTTAGACATATTAGTGGGCTTCTGGCATGCCCTGCGGATACCTTGCACAAGTGTCTGGCGGTAGGTGGTGAGTCTGGCCAGGTGAATTACATTGTTTGGATCCCAATTAGGATCTTCCAAGGGAAAGTTATCTTGGAGATGACGGTCAATATTATAAATATTTCCCCCTCTGGCCTGCTCACGCAAATATATCTGTGCCTTTTCAATTATGTCTCTCCTTTCCTCAGTGGTGAACAGAGTATTCAGGAGCTGGCGGCAATCTGTCCAAGTAGGACTATGAGTATTTATTATTGAAGTCACCAAGTCCATCATAGCCTGAGGTTTTTCTGCAAAAGATGGGGTGTGTGTTTTCCAATTCATCAGATCTGTAGTTGTGAATGGAATATATTGCAGGGTCGAAGTTCGAGGTGGCCGTGGTCCGGGTTGCCCATTAACCAGCGCAGGCTCCTCAAGTGCATCAAATACTCTTCTAAGAGGGGCTACTACGTGACCTTTCTCTTCACTTTGCTCTAGGGGCCTCAAATCATAGGGGATGGTATCTGTCGCAAGGCGTTCTTTTAGCAGCTTTATACGCCTGGCTGTATTGCTTGCTGACCGAGCAAGGTCTCCCTGTAACTTCTGTAATATTTCTCTGGGACTTGGATGTACAGGGGTTTGGGGTGGGCAATCAGTTATTCCACTAAAGGAGACTGTAGATGGAGGTCTATTAGGAGTCACAGGTGGAATAACCACTTCTGCTTGGGCTTTATTATAGGACTCCAATGCCTCCTGAAGATATTTATCATAATCTATCAAGGAATCAAACTCTGTGACTCCACTCCCATTATTCATTCCAGTTTCTTGCCTTGGGGTTACAACTGGTGGAGTGTTTGGATTAAGCTCCCTTCGATGTGGAGCATAGGGTGGAGGTGGAAGCACCTCTTCCTCTGGCCCCTCAAAAATGGGTTTGAGTTTATTTGGCAAGATTCCTTTCCTAGCTTCGGCTTTTACAGCCAATAATTTGCATCGTTTGACTTTGCATTCCCTTATCCATGGAGGATTTTTATTTAATGTGCTCAGCAAGGAATCTATATATGGAAATTGTTCTGGGCACCCTCCAGTTTCTTTGGCGATATCAGTCCAAAGTTTGCTCACTAAATTTATATCAAAAGTTCCCTGAGATGGCCATCCAGTATTTTGTTTTGGCCATTCTAGTTCACATAACGTTCTCAAGCGCTCTGGCGTCATTTTGACTCCATATGCCCCTGAGAAGGCTTTCTTAAAATTATTTAACATACACTCAAGAGGTGTATTTTCCCCCTTTGAACCCCCAACTCCCATTGTATGGCCCTGTGAAGTATCCACTCAGTCACTCACAGACGCGCTTCGTGGGTTTCCTTGCCTAGTGAAGTCGCCTTACTAGGAACCGAAGTACTGCCCACTCCACACTCGGGTCAGCTACAGATTGCTCTGTACTTTCTCACACATACAATGCGCTGGATACTTCACCACACTCTACCTCCCAATCCTTCCCTTTCCCTACACCAGATCACCATCTGATGTACCCAACCACCTAGCGTACTCAGTTTCCCCTTACTGAGACGCAGAAGTTTGATCAAGACTTCTCTTCCTCCTAATTAATTGGAGGGCCAAAAATCCCTTTGTGCACTTACCCTTGGTTGGTTCCCTGTTTCCCCCGGTCCGTCGCCGCCAGTGAGCAGGGTATCAGACAGACGAGTCTTCTGCGTTCCCCCTGGAAAAATTTACCAGTGCGCGCTTTGGGTAAGCAGTTGTCCTCTCTCTTGTACCCTGCCCAGTAGGGCGAAGGGGCTGCGTTCCAGCAGACCACTTATCCGAGTCACAGGGCACCATAAAATGTAGCACCCTGCTTGTGGTTAACGCTTAGCTGGAATGAAATATTCAACGCAGCAATAGAGAAATTAAAATAGTAATTTATTTGTCAGACAAATAAATAAGAGGCACAGTGGTACATGGTTACCAAGCTCTGGCCTGGCCTCCTGCCATTCTGGCCAGCACTTATATTCCCTTAATCCAGCCCCCTTTGCTCCTCCTGTGGCTGCCTCTGTCCAATCAGCCTGGTTGAAATTCCTATTGGCTGTTTGCTAGAACCAATCACAAAAAATACACCCACAAAAGATACACCCACTTCCTTGCCCTTATAAGGGAGACAAAGAGCTATATATATGACATATAAGTAATAATATATCTTACATGGAATCTTAATTACCAGCTCACCTCTTGCCCTTCTTGCCCTATTGCCTTCTAAAACAAATGTTTAATCTTACATTTTTATGTTCAACAGATGTCAAGGATCTTGAGTTTCACATCAACATTGAAAGATTTCCTTCATTTAATGTTTCTAAACAAATGCCTGACAACTATATATCAAGACTGCTTGGATGGCGTCTTCTGTCTGGCGGGGGGGGGGCTAGGCTCATTTGCCCCTCTGGTCTCCTATTGCAATATGACTCTATGAAATAAGAATCTAGCATTCCTTAAATCCTTTGCATAATTACATTTAAGCCAATATATTTAAGCTAATATATTTCATACATTTATCATAGGTAGCCTCTTAAAAGAATAAAGCTTTTCAAAGTAAAAAGGAAGAAACTCAGTAAAACAGCTTTTAAAAGAAGCCTCTTCAGTTTAAGAAAGAATGGCTTTAGAAAAAGACTTCCCCAAAAATGCTCTCTTTCTTCTAGCTAAATGTTTTTTTTTCCATTTGCTCCTGGCCTTTCAACCTTAGAAAGAAGATCTGGCTCATTTTACTGGGAGGCACATTAGTATTATCTTTCCCCATTCCTAATGGTGTTTTTTCAACCTTGGGGCAGCATATGTAATTCTCCCTTTTTATGACTTTGAGAATTGTTTTTCTACTATAAATCAATGGGGCCCTCTTGTCTTAGGAGAATGGCCAAGGTTTTCTCTGCCTGGCATGAAACATTTGAAAATCCTTTTTTTAAGCTCATTTTTAAATACAAGCCTTGATTGAAATATATAGAAGCTTTGATAAAAATGCAGGCTTATGGTTAGGTGCCTCAACCCCACTAGTCACTCTTCTCCAGGATGAAGAGGAACCATTGATGAGCACCCTTTGGGTTCGGTCAGTCAGCCAGTTTTGTGTGTGGGGGGGGTATTTTGTTGAGTGCTCTCTTGTTGCCACACCTGCTCCTTGTATTTGCTCCTGACCTGAGCACAAGGAGACCCTTTTGTTTCTGGCGGACCACCTGATACAAGCGTTTCCTCACATGTGCAAGCAGACAAATACCTCTGCGCATGCGAAATGCTTTGCTCTGCCTCCATGCTTCTGAATCCCAGTTGCTGGAAACCTCAGGAGCGGGGAGGGCTCACGCGCTCGGGTGCTGCTTGCTGGTTTCCCACGGCCATCCGGTTGGTCACTGTGATAACAGGAGGCTGGACTAGATGGGCCATTGGCCTGACCCAGCACAGCCTTTTCTTCTGTTCTTAAGCAACCATAAGGCCTGATTGAAGTGGAAGAAGGTTGCGCTCCATAGACAGAGGGGCATGGAGCTGAGCGTGGCTGCGAGGCAAAAGGCAAAAGGCTGGGGCAAGGTTTTGGAAAATGCTCCATTCAGTTCTGCCAAGCTTCACCTGCCGTGCCGCTTGCCTGTACATTTGAACTTGGCGCGCGCGCCCAGCCGGCAACCTTCCTCCTGACCGTTCCCCCGCTCTCCGATGGAGGCGTGGTCAATTCCGACTCATCTTCTCTCGCTGGTGGTGAATGCGCTGTCCCCGATACCTGGGACTCCTCCCCCCCACTGCGCTCTGGTGGGGAAGCTGGTCCTGATTTCCAGCTGCTGCTCTGGGAATCCCCGCTGGCCCCTTGCTCCTGGGGTTTCCCCCTTGGGGCCCCCCTTGCCCTGACCACTGGCGCCCCCTTCTGTGAATCTTCCGATTCGCTGGAGAGGGACCTAGAGGCAACTCTGACACATACACTTTGCGTTTTCAGGCTCAATGTGCGTTTACACCAAAGAAGACTTGAAATAAGCGACATCCAAGATTCTTCTATGTAGATGGAACCTAAAACAGCCGGTTTATGCTTTGTTTAGGCTCATTACACTTTGCTTTGATATGTGTGTGAATGAACACCGAAAGAACAATTAAAGCTTATTCGTCCTCTTTCTATTGAGATGGAACCAAAACTCCTATGCTTAATTTGGGCTGATAAGATATTTTTCACTTTGTGATTTTTGGGTGAATGTGTATTCTAACCCCAAAAACAACAGTTGGAAATGAGCTTTATCATCTTCTTTTTATGTAGATGGAACCCAAAACTCTTTTGCTTTGGTTGGGGGAGATTCTGGTGCACACCCAATAAACACCATGCGAATTGAAAGAAGGCCAATCAAAGCTTATTCGTCTTCTTTCTATGCATATGGAAGCAAAAAGACGCTTGTTATTTTGGTCTCATTACATACACTTTGCGATTTCTGTGTTAATGTGCATTTACACCAAAGAAAACGACTTGAAATACGCGACATCCAAGATTCTTCTTTCTATGTAGATGTACCCCAAAACAACCTCTTTTGCCTTGTTTAGACTTATTATACTTCGCTTTGCTATTTGTGGCTGAACAACGAAAGAAAAATGAAAGTTTATTCGTCCTCTTTCTATTGGATTGGAACCAAAAGACCTATGCTTTATTTGGGCTGATAACATATTGTTCACTTTGTGATTTTTGGGTGAATGTGCATTCTAACCCCAAAAGCAACAATTGGAAATAAGCCCAATCAGAGCTTTATCATCTTCCTTTTATGTAGATGGAACCCAAAATGCCTTTTTGCTTGGGTCGGGGGCGATTCTGGTGCACACTCAAAAAACACCATGAGAATTGAAATGAGCCCAATCATAGCTTAGTCGTCTTCTTTCTACGCATATGGAAGCGAAAAGACAGTGTTTTCTTATTTTGGTCTCATTACATACACTTTGCCATTTCAGGGTCAATGTGCATTTACACCAAAGAAGACGAAATCCAAGATTCTTCTTTCTATGTAGATGGAACCCAAAACAGCCGGTTTTGCTTTGTTTAGGCTCATTACACTTTGCTTTGATATGTGGGTGAATGAACACCAAAAGAACAATTAAAGCTTATTCGTCCTCTTTCTATTGAGATGGAACCAAAACTCCTATGCTTAATTTGGGCTGATAACATATTTTTCACTTTGTGATTTTTGGGTGAATGAGCTTTATTATCTTCTTTTCATGTAGATGGAACCCAAACCTCCTTTTTGCTTTGGTTGGGGGAGATTCTGGTGCACACCCAATAAACACCATGCAAATTGAAAGAAGGCCAATCAAAGCTTATTCGTCTTCTTTCTACGCATATGGAAGCAAAAAGACGCTGTTTTGTTATTTTGGTCTCATTACATACACTTTGCCATTTCAGGGTCAATGTGCATTTACACCAAAGACGACGACTTGAAATAAGCGACATCCAAGATTCTTCTTCTATGTAGATGGAACCCAAAACAACCGGGTTTGCTTTGTTTTAGCTCATTACACTTTGCTTTGATATGTGGGTGAATGAACACCGAAAGAACAATTAAAGCTTATTCGTCCTCTTTCTATTGAGATGAAACCAAAACTCCTATCTTGGATGTCGCGTATTTAAATTCGTGTTCTTTGGTATAAATGCACATTGACCCAGAAATCGCAAAGTGTATGGAAAGAGACCAAAATCACAAAACACCGTTTTTTCGCTTCCATAAGCATAGAAAGAAGAATAAGCTCAACACCATGCGAATTGAAAGAAGGCCAATCAAAGCTTAGTCGTCTTCTTTCTACGCCTATGGAAGCAAAACAACAGTGTTTGGTTATTTTGGTCTCATTACATACACTTTGCGTTTTCAGGGTCAATGTGCATTTACACCTGTCAGGGCTGCCCCAGGTCCCAGCTCACAAAGGACCAACGCCAGTTCTTGTTATATACAAAAGTCTTTATTGAAGTTCAGTTTCTATTTCAAAGCCATGGTGTGCAGCTCTACGTCTTAAACTCTAGACCGCCGAAGCTCCGTCTGAGTCTCCTCCCCCCAGACACCAGTTTAAGACTCTAGCCTTGCTCCACCTCTTCCTCTGCTCTTTCCTCCTCTGGGTCCTCCTGTCCCCTGGGGTCTTGCCCTTTCTGGACTCTTCTGACGCTGAGTCCCCTGACTCTTCCCCCTGACTCCGGCGGGCTTTAGGACCTGGTTCCCAATCCGGGTTCTCTGCTGTCCCACGCGCCTGTACATTTGAACTTGGTGCTTGCGCCCAGCCAGTGACCTTCCTCCTGACCGTTACACTGCTCCTGTCACTGCTTCCCTCTTCGGGAAGGCTAGCTGGACCTGACTTCCCCTCCGTTCCCTCACTCTCTGATGGAGGCGTGATCAGTCCTGCCTCATCTGCTCTCCCTGCTGGGGGAGACGCTGGCCCTGATACATGAGACTCTTCCCCCTCACTCCGCTCTGGTGGGGAAGCTGGCCCTGATCTCCAACTGCTGCTTTGGGAGTCCCCGCTGGCCCCTTGTTTCTGGTGTGTCCCTCCTGGGACCCCCCTCGCCCTGGCCATCGGTGCCCCCCTTTGGGAATCCTCTGAATCACTGGACAAGCTCATGGAATCTCTCGGGCCACTGTCATACTCCCCCACGCTGCCCTCAGATTCCTCCCCTTCGCTCTCCGTTTCCTCTCTCCCCTGTGTCTCTGCTCCTGAGCCCCTGGCATCCATCCCCCCTCGAAGCCCCCCCTTCCCCCCTCCCCCTCTTCGGGTGCGGGTTCCGGGTGCTCCAGCGCTGTGGGGGTGAGCGCGGGGTACAGGTCTTCCCCTCTGGTGTGCAGCTGGCCGGCTGGGTCCGGCCAGTCCGGAATGGGCTCGTCGACGTCGATCTCCTCTGCTTCCATCTCTCTGCAGCTGTGCTCGAACCCAGGATCCTCCCCCAACACGTCCATGTCCGTCTCCCCCCCGTTGCCTCGGGGGATGCTGCCTGTAAAGGCCCCCTCCAACCCACTTCCGGTTGATCGTCCCACCAATAAGAGCGTTCTGTGGCAAACCCCGAGAGTGATCCTTCTGGGGAGCTTGTTTCTGGCGCCGTTTCCTCGGCTGATGAGAATCCCTGGAACGTGCTGGCTGAAAGTGTGGGTGTGAAAAGGTAGTCGTCGAAATAATCTGCCGGCATAGGTCTGTGTGGGAAGAGTGCATGGAACTCGTCTTTGAGGTAGGGCTCCTCTACGGCATAGTACGGTACCCACCTGTTGGCGCTGGCTGGGGTACCTTCCCTGGCGAGTAGATATTCAACCCCCTCTTCCCCCCATCTCGAGTCTAAAATCTCTGTGACCTCGTTGAGTGGCCCCGCCCCCGGTGACCCCCCCTTGTTGGCGATTTGCGGGGTGGGTCTGGTGCGTTCCCTGGCGCCTGAAACTTGTGGGGTTCCTTGTAGGGTGTGAGCCGGGTGCATTCTGGAGTCCTCCGGGAGTGCCAGCCGGAAGGCTACCGGATTGATCTGTGCCACGACTTGGTAAGGCCCTAGCTGCTTGTGTCTGAGCTTCTTCTTAGCTAACATTCTGCCCGGCACTGCCTGGGCTGCTAACCAGACCCAGTCCCCCACCTGGATGTCTTCCCCCACTCTCCTGTGCCTGTCTGCCTGCATTTTGTAGGCGTGTTTTGCTAGTTCTAAGTGCCTTCGGAGTTGCTCGTGGACCTCCTGTAATTCCGCTGCCAAGGCTTCTGCCCCCCGTGGCTCCCCCTCCCTCACTTTCTCTAACCCCGGGAAGGTTCTGGGATTCCGCCCATTGTTGGCGAAGAACGGTGTCACCCCCGTGGATACGTGCTTCGTGTTGTTGTAGGCAAACTCGGCCAGCGGTAGGTAGTCCACCCAGGTCGCGGGCTGTTGATTCGCGTAGCATCTCAGGTACTGCTGCATGATGGCGTTGACCCTCTCCGCTTGTCCGTTGGTCTGCGGGTGTCGTGCCGACGCTAAGTTTATCTTGACGTTCAGGATGCCCAGCAACTTCTGCCAGAAGCTTGAGATGAATTGGCGACCTCGGTCGGACAGGATGGACTGCGGCAAGCCGTGAACCTTGAACACGTGGTCTATGAACAGCTTGGCGGTCTGTTCCGCTGTGGCCACCTTCGCGCAAGGAATGAAGTGCGCCATCTTGGTGAACAGGTCTACGACCGCGAGTACCGCTGTTTTGCCTCGCGAGCTGGGCAGATCTGTGACAAAGTCCAGGGCCACTTTCTCCCACGGCTCGAGCGGCGTCTGTAGCGGTTCCAGCAGCCCCGCCGGCGGTCTGTGTACTGGCTTAGCCCTTTGGCATGTGTCGCACCTAGTGACGTAATCCGCGACTTCTCCCCTCATCTTGGGCCACCAAAAGTCTCTGGCTACTAATTCCGCCGTCTTGTCCTTGCCGAAGTGCCCGGCGCTGGGCGCGTCGTGTAACTGTTGCAGTACTTTCGCGCGGAGGTCGTCTCCCGGCACGTAGAGGGCCCCTTTGCGGATAAGCAGTCCGTCGCCTATCTGGAACTCGTCGTCCTTCGCTGTGCCTCTCCGCACCTCCTCCATCTTGGATTGTGCGAACGAATCTGTCTGCACCGCGCGCCGTACCGCGTCCAGGTCCACGATGGCTGAGGCGCACGCCCACGCTTTCGGCGCGAAAATGTGTTTGGCCGCCACTGGTGCCGCTTCCTCGAGATACTGCGGCTTCCTGGATAGCGCATCCGCCATGACGTTGTTGTCTCCCGGGATGTATTCTATCCTGAAGTCGAAATCCGCAAAGAACTCCGCCCAGCGGATGTGTCTCTGGTTCAGGAACCTCGCCGTGTGCCAGTACTCCAGGTTCTTATGGTCCGTGCGGACCTGCACTGTGTCTTTGACTCCGATGAGGAAGTGCCGCCACGCCTTGAAGGCTGCATGAATGGCCAGCAACTCCCTGTCCCAGATGGTGTAGTTCTGCTCCAACTTGCTGAGTTTCCTGGAGTAGAATGTGCATGGCCTCCAGTCCCCTTGCGGATCTTGCTGCAACAGGACTGCCCCCACCACTCTGTCCGAGGCGTCCATCTCAACCCTCATTGGTTTGCAGGGGTTGACGTGTAACAGCTGTTCTTCGGACGTGAAGAGACGCTTGAGTCCCTGAAAGGACTGCTCCGCCTGGTCCGTCCAGGTGAACTTCTTCTTCTTAGAGCTGAGGGTCTCCGTGATGGCCACCGTCTCCATGGCGAACACCTTGATGAACTTGCGGTAAAAGTTGGCGAAGCCGACGAACTTCTGGACCTCCTTCCGATTGCGCGGGCTCTTCCAGTCCGACACCGAGTGGACCTTGGTGCTGTCCATGGCAAGTCCCTTGTCGGACAGCTTGTAGCCCAGGAAATCCACCTCCATCATGTCGAACTGGCACTTCTCCAGTTTGGCGTAGAGTCTGTTCTCCCGTAGTCTCTGCAGGACCTCCTTGACATCTCTCTCGTGAGCCTCCTGCGATTCCGAGAAGATCAGGATGTCGTCCAGGAAGCAGACGCACTTCTTGTAGAGGAGTCCTGCTAACACGTGATGCATGAAGGCTTGAAAACAATGGGAGCCATTTTGTAAACCAAACGGCATAATTATATATTCATAGGTGCCTAAAGGCGTAAACATGGCCGTCTTCCACTCATCGCCCTCCCGCATGCGTATAAGGTTGTATGCCCCTCGAAGATCCAACTTGGTTAAGATGCGTCCCTTCCTCACCGTCGCGAGCAGGTCGTCGATCTTGGGCATGGGGAATGCCGTGGGCTTTGTTCTGGAATTAATGACCCTGTAATCAACTATCAACCTCCGCTGGGACGTGTTTTTTTTCTTCACGAAAAACACGGGACTGCCCCCCACTGCTTTGGACTCTTGGATGAATCCCCGCTTCAAGTTGTGATCTATGAACTCCCTGAGTTCTTGCAGTTCGTCTTCAGACATGGAATACAGTTTCCCAGTCGGCAACGTCGCCCCCGGCAGGAGGTCAATCTTGCAATCGTAGGGCCTGTGGGGAGGCAACTTGTCCGCTTCCTTCTCGCAGAAGACCTCCAAAAACGCCTTGTACTTGTTGGGTACTGCTTGCACCATGCCTAAGTGCAGCCGTGGGTCATCTTCTTGCCCTTCATCTTCCTGGCTGGGCAGGATGCAGTGTTCTGCGCAGTAGGAGGAGCAGAAGGTCAATTGACGCTGGTACCATGCTAAAGCCGGGCTGTGCCTGTCCAGCCAACTCATGCCCAACACTATGGGCGTGTCCGATAGGTGGGTGACGTTGAAGCTGATGACTTCACGGTGATTTCCAATTTGCATCACCATTGGTGGTGTTTGCTGTACCACCTGTCCTCCCAGTAGCTCTCTGCCATCGACCGTGATGACGTTTAGGGGCATCGTGGCTGGTAGGAGCGCTATGCGATGTTGCTTGATGAAATCCACCCCTACAAAGTCTGCATTACTACCGCAGTCAATGGTAATAGGGACTTCCAGGGTGAGTCCATTGGGCAGCTGGAGCGATGCGGTGAGTTGCACCACTGGTTTGGGCGGGAGGGGGTCTGTGGGCTGTAAAATCTCTGGGGGCTGCTTCACTGACTCGCCTGGCTGGGCCCCAGTGCCTCTGCCTCCAGCCAGGCTTTGTCGTTTTCCTGCAGCTGTTCCCCCTGCTGAACTGCTCCCTTTACTGTCACTGAGGCTGCAGTGTGCTTCTGGAGCCTCTGGGGACACTCTTTGGCCATGTGCTGTGCACTGTCGCAGATATAACACTTCCTGCTCCCTCTAGGAGTCTTCGCCTTGACTGCTCCTGGTGTTTGGGCTCTGGCTGCTGTCTGAGCCCTGGCACCACCTATCTCCATCGGCTCTTCTCCCCCTCCCACTGGAGGCGTGGACTGTGCGCGCGCTGTCTCTCTGGGTAGGAAAGGAGTTGTTCTGGCTGGTGTGCGTCCCATATGTCCCTCATCCCTGCTCCAAGGGCGTTCTTCCAGATGCACCCCTATGGCCAGCGCTCTTTGGACGACTTCAGTGGTGCTGTTGGGTCTTTCCCCTCTCACTATTTCATCTTTTACAGCCCCATTTAGCCCCTCCCAGAACAGATCTCGGACGGCAGCGGAGTCCTTCTCCCAGCCCAGCGCATTTACCAACGCAAAAAAGCGGGAGTGATATTGTCTCACAGTGGCTTTGCCCTGTTTCAGCCCATGCATTTCCCTCCTGGCCACGTCCACATCTACCGTTGATTTAAAACAACTGTCCATAGCCGCAATAAAGGCTTTTGAATCTTTGAGGGAGGGATCATTTTCGCGCCATAAATTGCGCAGCCACGATTTAGCTTCCCCATGCAGATGAGTTATTATGAAGCCTACTTTCTCCTCCTCATCTCTAAAGTCTTTCCCAAGCAAATTGAGCGCGAAAACTATGTCTGCTCTGAAGTTAGGATACTGCTGCAGGTTCCCATCGAAGTGGGCTACTATGCTGCCCCCCCTTTTCCCGAGGCAAACTCCCTCCGGCTTGGGTCCCGGCAGCCCCTCTTTGCCCAAACGTTCCAACCTGGCTTGCAGATCCCGGCAGAGCGCTGTTGCTTCTTCCTCTCTCTTTCTGGAAGCTGCTACGTCTGCGTAAAGTGCCGTGACTGCTGCTGTCAGCTCTTTCACCTTGTCCTCTGTAGTCATCCTTGCCAATCTTCGTGAGCTCGCAAAACACCAAGTTTTGCCCCTCGCTGCGCCAACTCATGCTGCGAGGGTTTTATTGTCAGACGGAGCTTACTGTCAGGGCTGCCCCAGGTCCCAGCTCACAAAGGACCAACGCCAGTTCTTGTTATATACAAAAGTCTTTATTGAAGTTCAGTTTCTATTTCAAAGCCATGGTGTGCAGCTCTACGTCTTAAACTCTAGACCGCCGAAGCTCCGTCTGAGTCTCCTCCCCCCAGACACCAGTTTAAGACTCTAGCCTTGCTCCACCTCTTCCTCTGCTCTTTCCTCCTCTGGGTCCTCCTGTCCCCTGGGGTCTTGCCCTTTCTGGACTCCTGACGCTGAGTCCCCTGACTCTTCCCCCTGCCTCCGGCGGGCTTTAGGACCCGGTTCCCAATCCGGGTTCTCTGCTGTCCCCCGCGCCTGTACATTTGAACTTGGTGCTCGCGCCCAGCCAGTGACCTTCTTCCTGACCGTTACACTGCTCCTGTCACTGCTTCCCTCTTTGGGAAGGCTAGCTGGACCTGACTTCCCCTCCGTTCCCTCACTCTCTGATGGAGGCGTGATCAGCCCTGCCTCATCTGCTCTCCCTGCTGGGGGAGACGCTGGCCCTGATACATGAGACTCTTCCCCCTCACTCCGCTCTGGTGGGGAAGCTGGCCCTGATCTCCAACTGCTGCTTTGGGAGTCCCCGCTGCCCCTTGTTTCTGGTGTGTCCCCCTGGGACCCCCCTCGCCCTGGCCATCGGCGGCCCCCTTTGGGAATCCTCTGAATCACTGGACAAGCTCATGGAATCTCTCGGGCCACTGTCATACTCCCCCACACTGCCCTCAGATTCCTCCCCTTCGCTCTCCGTTTCCTCTCTCCCCTGTGTGTCTGCTCCTGAGCCCCTGACAACACCAAAGAAGACGACTTGAAATAAGCGACATCCAAGATTCTTCTTTCTATGTAGATGGAACCCAAAACAACCGGTTTTGCTTAGTTTAGGCTCATTACACTTTGCTTTGATATGTGGGTGAATGAACACTGAAAGAACAATTAAAGCTTATTCGTCCTCTTTCTATTGAGATGGAACCAAAAGTCCTATTGTCAGAGCTGCCTCTAGGTCCCAGCTCACAGAGGACCAACGCCAGGCTGATGTTATGTACAAAAGTCTTTATTGAAGTTTAATTTCCATTTCAAAGCCAGAGCGTGCAGCCCTACGTCTAGACTCTAGATCGGCGAAGTCTCCGCCCCTTCCACACCAGTTTAAGATCCTAGCCCTGCTCCACCTCCTGCGCTGCTCTCTTCTCCTCTGGGTCCTCCTGCCCTCTGGGGCATTGCCCTTTCTGGACTCTTCCGACGCTGAGTCGCTTAGCTCCTCCCCCTGCCTCCGGCGTGCTTTAGGACCCGGTTCCCAATCCTCACTCTCTGCTGTCCCGCGCTCCTGTACATTTGAACTTGCTTCTCGCGCCAACCCAGGGACCTTTCTCCTAACCGTTACACTACATCTATCACTGCTTTCCCTACCTCCCTTCCGTTGTCCGACTCTCCGAGGGAGGCGTGGTAGACTCTGCCTCGTCTCCTCTCCCTGGTGGGGAAAGCACTGGCCCCGATGCCTGGGACTCTTCCCCCCCACTCTGCTCTGGTGGGGAAGCTGGTCCTGATTTCCAACTACTGCTCTGGGAGTCCCTGCTGCCCCCTTGCTCCTGGGGCGTTCCCCTTGGGACCCCCCTGCCCCTGGCCACTGGCGCTCCCTTCTGTGAATCTTCCGATTCGCTGGAGAGGCTCATGGAATCCCTCGGACCACTGTCCCCTCCTACGCTCCCTTCGGATTCCTCCCCCTCGCTCTCCATCTCCCATCTTCCCTGTGCCTCAGCTCCTGAGCCCCTGACAATGTGCATTTATACCAAAGAACACTACTTGAAATACGCGACATCCAAGATTCTTTTTTCTATGTAGATGGACTCCAAAACAACCTCTTTTGCCTTGTTTAGACTTATTACACTTCGCTTTGCTATTTGTGGGTGAATGAACAACGAAAGAAAAATCAAAGTTTATTCGTCCTCTTTCTATTGGATTGGAACCAAAAGACCTATGCTTTATTTTGGCAGATAACATATATTTCACTTTGTGATTTTTGGGTGAATGTGCATTCTAACCCCAAAAGCAACAATTGGAAATAAGCCCAATCAGAGCTTTATCATCTTCTTTTTATGTAGATGGAACCCAAAACTCCTTTTTGCTTTGGTTGCGGTAGATTCTGGTGCACTCCCAATAAACACCATGCGAATTTAAAGAAGGCCAATCAAAACTTATTCGTCTTCTTTCTACACATATGGAAGCAAAAAGACGCTGTTTTGTTATTTTGGTCTCTTTACATACACTTTGCGATTTCTGGGTCAATGTGCATTTACACCAAAGAAGACGACTTGAAATAAGCGACATCCAAGATTCTTCTTTCTATGTAGATGGAACCCAAAACAACAGGTTTTGCTTTGTTTAGGCTTATTACACTTTGCTTTGATATGTGGATGAATGAACACCGAAAGAACAATCAAAGAACAATTAAAGCTTATTCGTTCTCTTTCCATTGAGATGGAACCAAAACTCTTATGCTTTATTTGGGCTGATAACATATTTTTCACTTTGTGATTTTTGGGTGAATGTGCATTCTAACCCCAAAAACAACAATTGGAAATGAGCTTTATCATCTTCTTTTTATGTAGATGAAACCCAAAACTCCTTTTTGCTTTGTTTGGGATAGATTCTGGTGCACACCCAAAAAACACCATGCGAATTGAAAGAAGGCCAATCAAAGCTTATTCGTCTTCTTTCTACGCATATGGAAGCAAAAAGAGGCTGTTTTGTTATTTTGGTCTCATTACATACACTTTGCCTTTTCTGTGTCAATGTGCATTTACACCAAAGAAAACGACTTGAAATACGCGACATCCAAGATTCTTCTTTCTATGTAGATGGAACCCAAAACAACAGGTTTTGCTTTGTTTAGACTTATTACACTTCGCTTTGCTATTTGTGGCTGAATGAACAACGAAAGACAAATCAAAGTTTAATCGTCCTCTTTTTATTGGATTGGAACCAAAAGACCTATGCTTTATTTGGGCTGATAACATATATTTCACTTTGTGATTTTTGGGTGAGTGTGCATTCTAACCCCAAAAGCAACAATTGGAAATAAGCCCAATCAGAGCTTTATCATCTTCTTTTTATGTAGATGGAACCCAAAATGCCTTTTTGCTTGGGTTGGGGGCGATTCTGGTGCACACTCAAAAAACACCATGAGAATTGAAATGAGCCCAATCATAGCTTAGTCGTCTTCTTTCTACGCATATGGAAGCGAAAAGACAGTGTTTTGTTATTTTGGTCTCATTACATACACTTTGCCATTTCAGGGTCAATGTGCATTTACACCAAAGAAGACGACTTGAAATAAGCGACATCCAAGATTCTTCTTTCTGTGTAGATGGAACCCAAAACACTTTGCGATTTCTGGGTCAATGTGCATTTACACCAAAGAAGACAACTTGAAATAAGCGACATCCAAGATTCTTCTTTCTATGTAGATGGTGGGCTCATTGTTAGCCAAAGGAAGCCAAATCTCATCACCTGACTCGCCTCAGGCTCCAGACATGCAAAGGAACTTCTATTGTACTTTTGGGTGGTGGGCACTTAAGACATATTTGTCTATGCTTATCTTATACCTGAGTCTTGCCCTGCCATGTCTGCTTATGCTAATCTTGTACCAAGGACTTGTCTGAACATGTTTGCCAAGGTTAACCCCTCCCCTTCGAACTGTATTCTGGGATGTGGTGGGAAAGTTTTAAAAGTCTTTGTCACTCCATCCTCGGGGTTCAAAATTTGCTCTTTGAACCTATTGCGCAATAAACTTTGGTCTACAGCTATTTCCTCCGGTTGGTGGCTGGACTCCTTCCTTTATTCCGCAGGGACCCGCAGGCTCTGCCCGACGAGCTGGGCGACTGAGCAGCCTCACACCTAGATTTTTCCTTAACAGTACAATCAGGAGCCAGGATCAAATGCGCTCATTAGCTTATTTTTGCTACTGTTTGCAATTGTATTTGATTATGTCATGATCTGTGATGTTGTAAAGAAGAAGAAGAGTTTGGATTTGATATCCCGCCTTTCACTCCCTTTAAGGAGTCTCAAAGCGGCTAACATTCTCCTTTCCCTTCCTCCCCCACAACAAACACTCTGTGAGGTGAGTGGGGCTGAGAGACTTCAAGGAAGTGTGACTGGCCCACGGTCACCCAGCAGCTGCACTACACCACACAGTCACTACACCACACTGGCTAAAGGTACCCCTGCCCGTACGGGCCAGTCTTGACAGACTCTGGGGTTGGTGCGCGCATCTCACTCAAGAGGCCGGGGGCCAGCGCTGTCCGGAGACACTTCCGGGTCACGTGGCCAGCGTGACAAAGCTGCATCTGGCGAGCCAGCGCAGCACACGGAAACGCCGTTTACCTTCCCGCTAGTAAGCGGTCCCTATTTATCTACTTGCACCCGGGGGTGCTTTCGAACTGCTAGGTTGGCAGGCAAACTGCTAGGTTGGCAGGTGATGTTGTACTCAGGTATAAAACCCCAGAGTGACAGAGCTTGGGGCCCAGTCTTTTTTTTTTTAAAAAAAATATTTTTTATTGATTTTCATAAACAAAAACACACAAAAATAACAACATACACAAACAACACATGACTTCCCCATACCTCCCCTTCACTGCACCCTTGTTTCCAATTTTTTAGCAATCCTTCCTTCCATTTTTATATTTAACTTCCCTCGGATTATCTTAACTTAAACATTTACAGCTGTAATTCTCTGTTTCTTACCCCTTGACATTTTATCAATCTGAAATTTTACAACAGTTCTTAAGATATATTTTAAATTTCTTCCAGTCCTCTTCCACTGTCTCTCTCCTCTGGTCACGGATTCTGCCGGTCATCTCTGCCAGTCCCATAAATTCAGTCACCTTCGTCTGCCATTCTTCCAGAGTAGGTAGTTCTTGCATCTTCCAATACTTTGCCAAAAGGATTCTTGCTGCTGTAGTCGCATACATAAAAAATGTCCTATCTTTCTTTGGTACCAATTGGCCGACCATGCCCAAGAGAAAAGCCTCCGGTTTCTTTGCAAATGTCCACTTAAGGATCTTCTTAATTTCATTATAGATCATTTCCCAGTAGGCCTTAATCTTTGGGCAGGTCCACCAAAGATGGTAGAAAGTTCCTTCACATTCGTTACATTTCCAGCATTTATTATTGGGCAAATGGTATATCTTTGCAAGCTTGACTGGGGTCATGTACCACCTATAGATCATTTTCATTATGTTTTCTTTCAAGGCACTTACATGCCGTAAATTTAAGGCCTGTGGTCCATAACTGTTCCCAGTCAGCAAACATAATATCATGACCTAAGTCTTGTGCCCATTTAATCATAGCTGATTTAACCGTTTCATCCTGTGTATTCCATTTCAGCAACAAGTTATACATCTTAGACAGATTCTTAGTATTGGTCTCTAACAGTTCTGTTTCCAATTTTGACCTCTCCTTCTGAAATCCTAATTTCCTGTCCTGCTTAAAAGTCTCATTTATCTGATAATAATGTAACCAATCTCGAACTTTGGATTTTAATTTCTCAAAGCTCTGTAATTTAACTTTTTCACCGTCATATTCTATAATTTCACAATATTTTGGCCATTTAGAGTCCATATTAAGTTTTTTCACCGCTCTAGCTTCCATTGGTGACAACCATCTGGGTGTTTTACTTTCCAACAAATCCTTATATCGATTCCAAACATTATACAAAGCTTTCCTGACAATATGATTTTTAAAGCCTTTATAAACCTTTGCCTTGTCATACCATAAATATGCATGCCAGCCAAAATTATTATCATACCCTTCCAGGTCTAAAATATCTGTATCTTCAAGAAGTAGCCATTGCTTCAACCAGCAGAAAGCTGCAGCTTCATAGTAAAGTCTTAAGTCCGGCAGAGCAAAACCCCCTCTATCTTTTGCATCAGTCAAAATCTTAAATTTTATTCTGGGCTTTTTGCCCTGCCAGACAAATTTAGATATATCTTTCTGCCACTTCTTGAAACAATCCATCTTATCTAGAATTTGTAATGTCTGAAATAAGAACAACAATCTCGGCAATACATTCATCTTGATAACAGCAATTCGGCCTAACAAGGATAGTCTCAACCTAGACCATATGTCAAGATCTTTCTTCACTTCCAACCAACATTTCTCATAATTGTCTTTAAATAAATTCACATTCTTAGATGTTAAGTTCACCCCCAGATATTTCACTTTTTTTGTTATTTCCAAACCAGTTTCCCTTTGGAAACTATCTTTTCCCCCCATCGTTAAGTTTTTTTCCAGCACCTTTGTCTTCTGTTTATTTAATTTAAAACCTGCCACTTGACCAAATATTTCAATTAGTTCTAAAACTCTTTTTGTGCTAGCTTCTGGCTGTTGCAAAGTCAGAACTAGGTCATCTGCAAATGCTCTTAACTTATACTGTTTTGCTCCGAGTTGTATTCCTTTAACCAGCTGGTCCCTTCTAATCATGTTTAACAACACCTCCAGGACCGATATAAACAATAGAGGGGATATTGGGCATCCCTGTCGTGTCCCTTTTTCTATTGGGATCTCATCCATAACTGCACCATTCACAATTAATTTAGCTTTTTGCTCAGAGTATATTGCACTTATACCGTTTTCAAAGTTTTGGCCCAGCCCCATCCCCTGGAGATTCTTCTTCATAAAGCTCCAGGAGATATTGTCAAAGGCTTTCTCCGCATCCACAAAAATCAAAACTGCTTTTCTATTTATGTCAGTCTCCAATAGTTCCAAAATATCTATAATGTTCCTTACATTGTCTGACATATGTCTCCCTGGGAGAAAGCCTGTTTGGTCCTTATGAATCTCCTCTAGCAACACTCTTTTAAATCTTTTTGCTAAAATGTCTGCAAAAATTTTGTAATCCACATTCAAGAGTGATATAGGGCGGTCGTTCTTAACTTGATGTTTCTCAACTTCTGTCTTGGGTATAAGTGAGATGAATGCTTCTTTCCACGATTCGGGAGCCTTTTTCCCCTCCAAAATTTGATTACAAACTTCTTTCAATGGTTGTATTAGCCATTCCTTCATTGCTTTATAGTATCTCGCCGTCAGCCCGTCTGGTCCTGGTGATTTTCCCAATTGCATATTCTGGATGGCACCCTCTATTTCCTGGTTCATAATTTTCTCATTTAGAGTCCTTTTATTTTTTTCCGAAATCTTTGACAGTCCATATTTTTTAATAAATTCTTCTATCTCTTGTTCATTTTTTGGCCCTTGTGCATACAGTTTCTTAAAAAAACTTTGAAAACAATTACTAATTTCATTTGGTTTGTTGATAGATTTTCCATCTATTTCGAGGGATGTTACAGTATTCAATTTTTGTCTCTTTTTCAATTGCCATGACAGCAGTTTCCCGCATTTATCTGCTGATTCAAAAGTCTTTTGCCTCATTTGTTTTATTTTCCATTCTATTTCTTGGTTCATCAGTTCCATGTATTGAGTCTGGTAATACTTTATTTCTCTTAAAATCTCCTGAGATTTAGGTTTTGATCTCAGTTTTTTCTCTCCTTCTTTCATTTGATTCCAGATTTTTTCCTTCTTCTCATTCTGTTGTTTCCTCTTTATCGAATTCTGCTGGATTAGAAAACCACGCATCACGGCCTTGCTTGCATCCCATATTCTTCTTCTTTCCACATCTGTTCTTAGGTTTATCTCGAAGTAATCTTTCAACGTCTTTTGGGCCTTTTTATAAATTGCTTCATCTCTAAAAAGAGTGTCATTCATTCTCCATCTGAAGGTTCCAGCTGTTGTCAATTTCATTTCCATCTTTACTGCATTATGGTCAGAGCAGGTTTTTGGGCAGATTTCTGTTTTTTTAACCCTTGGTGCCAGATTGCTAGAAGTCCATATTTGGTCAGTCCTGGTCCATGTCATTTTTGCTTCAGAGAAAAAGGTCCCCTCTCGTTCCAGAGGGTTCCTTGTTCTCCAAATGTCTATCAAGTCCATAGTGTCAGTCAGTTCGAAAAAGGTCTTTGGTAGTCTCCCATCCTTAGAAATTACTTGTCTTTGCGCTTTGTCCATATTCGTGGAGACAACTCCATTCATATCACCCATCATTATGATTTTATAGTCCATAAAGTCCATTAAAGTCTCATGCAACTTCTTGAAGAACTCAGCCTTCCCCTCATTAGGTGCATAAACTCCTACAATCAAAATCTTTTCTCCTTGGATTTGAATTTCCACCGCCAGAAATCTTCCTTGTTCATCCTTAAAAGTCATTTTTGGTTCCAATTTTTCCTTAACATAAATCACCACCCCTCTTTTCTTAACTTTGTCTGAAGAAATAAATTCTAGTCCTAATCTCTTGTTTGTCAAAAGTTTTCTATGTATCCTGGCAATATGAGTTTCTTGCAAACATATTATATCTAAATGTTCTTTCTTTAATATATGAAACACTTGGGCCCTTTTTCGGGGATGGTTAAGACCATTGCAGTTCCAACTCAGAAGTTGCAGAGACATTTTTGTTACTGGGTATCTTTTCCACCGACTGCTCCAAGTTCTTGTTCCTGATCGGTCGGTGCTGGAGTCAATCCAAATGATAAGTTTGCAATATCCGGTATTTCCCTCTCACTCACAGTTCCTTTCTGAAAGTCCTCGAAATTTCTCTCCAAAAAGTGTTCTTTATCTTGAATTGTTTTTATTTTAATTTTCTTCCCTTTATTTATTTTTTTTTATAAATATTTATTAAAGTTTTTAAATATAAATGCACAAATAATAAACAGTCTTACTTCTATCACAGACATAATTTCATCACTTATTTGGGCTCCCTCACGTCTCCCGCTCCCATTTACATCGTTAAAAGTTTTTTCCAAACAAATTATCAACTTATTTACAATCTCATGTCCACTCATTCAAATATAATCTAGCACTTCTTCCAAAAAATTTTATATTTTCTTTAGTCTCACTTATCATCAAATTTCAAATCTAATTTAGTGGTGGCCAGTTTTTTATAATCTAGCATCCTTCTTAGCATTCAACCAAATTACAATGTTTTTGTAGATACTTCTTGAATTTCTCCCAGTCTTCCTCCATCTTCTCTTCTCCCAGGTCACGGATTCTGCCAGTCATCTCGGCCAGTTGCATATAGTCCATCAGTTGCATCTGCCACTCTTCCAGTGTGGGTAGATCTTGAGTTTTCCAGTTTTTTGCGATGAGTATCCTTGCTGCCGTTGTTGCATACATGAAGAATGTTCGGTCCTTCTTTAACACCTTCTGGCCGACAATACCCAGAAGGAAGGCCTCTGGTTTCTTAGTAAAGGTATACTTAAATACCTTTTTCAGCTCATTATATATCATTTCCCAGAAGACCTTCACCTTAGGGCATGTCCACCAGAGGTGAAAGAATGTTCCTTCGTTTTCTTTACATTTCCAACATTTATTATCAGACGAATGGTATATTTTGGCAAGTTTAACTGGGGTCATGTACCATCTATATATCATTTTCATTACATTTTCCTTCAATTTTCTTCCCTTTAAAGTTAAAGGACAACCCTTGTGGGAACTCCCACCTGAATGGAGTGTTATTTTGTTTCAATAAATCCACTAAATCTTTGAATTGAGTCCTAACCTCCAAAAAATATTTAGGAATATCTTTAAAAATCTGTATTTGGGAGTTTTTAATAATCAAGGCCTTCTGGAAATGTAGGTTCAATATTTTGTCTCTTTCTTCCTTGGATCTCAAAGTGATTAAACAATCCCTCGGTTTCTTGCCTTGCTTTCTGCCAATCCGGAAAGCTGTAGTTATTGCAATTTCATCTTCTTCTCCTTCTAGCTCGTCAGTCCAAAATTCTTGAAACTTATCTGTGAGAAATTCCCCAAGGTTGTCCTCTTCCTCTTCTGGTACCAATCTCAATTTCAAGTTTTTACCTTTCCTCTCCAATTCCATAAGGGCCAAAGTTGCATCATGTTCGTTTACCTTCTTTGCAATAGGCGCAAATTTTCCCTTGGTTTCCTCGGCAGTGCTCTTAGCGATCTCAGCTATTTTCCTTGTTTCCGTACTTTCTTGAATTAGATGATTTATAGAATCTGTATTAGATGATATTGTCGTTGTGTTCAAATCCAATCTTGTTGTCAATTCTGTCAGTTTCTTAGAGTTCTCTGTAGATTGCTTAGTAAGTGCTTCTAAAGATTGATTTATTCTGAGCAGTGCCTGTGTCATAGAATCCATTGATGCTGTTGTTACTTTTTCCTGTGCAGCTGCTGCTCCTGATACAGAGCTTCTTTTCTGAGCCTGCTTTTGAGCCTGTTTTGTTTTGCTTCTTGTTGATATTTCATCCAGTGGAGTGCTCATAACTCAAGGTCGTTCACACAGGAAAGTTGCAAGTGGAAAATCCCACTTCTTTATGTCAGTACAGCAGTCTCTCTTTTAGTCCTCTAGAGGGAGAGATTGTATCCAGGCAGGAGTAACAAAGAAGCAGGGAAGCAAATAGCCATACAAAGTTCCAAAAAAGTTAAAGTCCAACCCAAAGCCTTACTTTGTTGCAATTTAAAATATTACAGGTTTTGTCCCATAAAGTCCCGTTATTATATTTCAAATAAAATCTTACTTTGTATCCACAGTCCTCTCCTTTTTGACAGTTCACTTCCAGGCGCTCACCGCTCAGGCAGCCTGGCCAGAGGTATCGGCAGCGGAGAGTTTCCCGTTCACAGCTTTCTTCTTCTAGCGGGTTAAATTAGATCAATTTTCTTCCCCCCTTCTCCCGCTCAGTGGGGGGGAGTCCCTTTCAATGTCAGGTTTAGCAAAATTTAAAAAGTGTCCCCTTTAAATACAGCTTGCTCTTTTCATTGCTCCGTCAATCGTGCAGTTCCGGGAGGCTGACTTCCTTAATTTTGCCTTTCCCGTTTTCAGCCAAATCTTCTTAATTTAAAAGTCCCGTTCAACTTGTTTTGCAGTTCTTACTCACGGGTATTGTTGCCAATCGGTAGTTTCAAGAAGGAATCGGCGCTCTCCGTCAATGGCGATGCGGCTTCGCTCCGTGAGCTGGGTTGCGATCCTCAGCACCGCGCTCACACCCGATGCCGCTCCGGAGCCTTTAAAAAGGCTCTTTCGCGATACCGGGGGGCGCAAAGGTGCCCACCGAATCTCCTTGTTCACAGGCTTCAGCGCCTGTGATTTTAGGGGTCCCCCGCTCGCCGTAGCGGGTCATACCCGAACTCGCGGAGCAGTCCTGCTTCGGAGCTCGAAGCAAGGACCGCCATTAAACGCTGGCGCCGACCGGAAGTCTCTGGGGCCCAGTCTTTTGGAAAGGATTCCAACTGGGTCAGTTACTGCTCAGCAATAAACCTCACCTTCTTTTTCTCCATTTCCTGCATCTGTCAATTCTTGGACTCTATTTGAGTTGGTCACTGGTACCTTTCTAAAATCTTTGCAACACTACCTCACCGGGTTGTTGTGGGGGGAAACTGTGAAAGCGTCTTCCCCCAAATTCCTTGTGGGAAGAGTTACATGGTGATGTGGAAAGTGGTTTAAAATAATAATAATAATAATCATTTTTCATTCATAACATTCCAATTAATCACCTATCAAATCTTGCCACATCATAATACAAATAATAAAGACAATTATACATTCCAAATTAAAATTTTTGAGGGGACATCCCATGTTCTGGCTGATCGGGAGAAATATTTTTTTTACTTGTTCCTACTTTTTCCTCTCTTATTTTTCCCCAATTTCATATTTCCGACCTTGACCCATTGTCTTATCACCCCAGTCACTGGTATCAACTTTCAATTGTGTTTAACAAAACCATATTCTCTAGTTGGCCTCTTTTCTCTTACTGATAGAGAACCTACATAAGGACTCTATACAGGCTCTTGGGTACCCCATAAGGGATAAAGGAGAAGTTTTTTTTTCTTATAACAGGTAGGTCTGCCATAGTCAAAAGAAAATAAAAAAAATCATTCCAGTCAGTGGCGTAGCGTGGGGGGTGCAGGGGGGGCCGGCCGCACCGGGCACAACATCTGGGGGTTAGGGTTAGGGGCGCAAATCCACGGGTTAGGAGGCGCAAATCCACGGGTTAGGGGGCGCAAATCCATGGGTTAGGGGGTGCAAATTACTTGCCTTGCCCCGGGTGCTGACAACCCACGCTACGCCACTGATTCCAGTAGTACCTTAGAGACCAACTAGCTTAGTTATTAGTATGAGCTTTCATGTGCGTGTATCTGAAGAAGTGTGCATGAACACGAAAGCTCATACCAATAACAAACTTAGCTGGAAGGATTTTTTTTTATTTTGTTTCTTATAACAGTTGGCTTTGGCATTTTGGCCTGGAGAGTCAGAAAGCACATCGCACACCAGGTTCCTGTTGCTCAGGCAGGCCAAGGGGTGATATTCCTGAGGATTAAGCAAGTTTCACCTAGTTCCAGCCACAGTTTACACAAAACATTTGCAATGGGCAAACCACAACCATTAAGGCCGAGGAGGTCCCTCGATTTAGGAGAGGAATCCCTTCAGGAACTTCCCTGGATGTCTTTCTGCCTCCGTGGGGTCTTTCGGAGAGCCAAGATGGCTTTTGGATTTCTCTGCTGCACTGCTCTAGACATGTGGTTTATATACTTATGTATGTGTGTTTGCCTTGTGCAATTATCAATGCGGGTGGCGCTGTGGATAAAACCACAGAGTCTAGGGCTTGCTGATCGGAAGGTCAGCCGTTCGAATCCCCGCGACAGGGTGAGCTCCCTGCTCCTGCCAACCTAGCAGTTCAAAAGCATGTCAAAGTGCAAGTAGATAAATAGGTACCGCTCCGGCGGGAAGGTAAACGCCGTTTCCGCGTGCTGCTCTGGTTCGCCAGAAGCGGCTTAGTCATGCTGGCCACATGACCCGGAAGCTGTACGCCGGCTCCCACGGCCAGTAAAGCGAGATGAGCGCCGCAACCCCAGAGTCAGCTACGACTGGACCTAACGGTCAGGGGTCCCTTTACCTTTACCTATTCTATATTTGAGACCCTTGAATTTCTACACAGAGGATGAGCATGTTAATCACCAACTTTCTGGCTGTTTGAGAGAGAATTACTGAAGCCTTATTAGGAATGGTCGAGGGAGTCGGGTCAGGATAAGCCTGGAGAAAAGCAGTCTGGGAGGCAGGACGAGAGCCAGTGTCTTCAAACACTTCAAGGACTGGCTCTTGGAAGGTTTTCTGCTGCCCCAGAAGGCAGGACCTGAACCCAGGGCTTCAAGTTACAAAAAGGGCGATTCCGACCCAACATCAAGAATAGGCTTCTGACAGTGATTGCTGTTTGACAGCGGAGCGAATGACCTTGGGAGATGAAGGACTCTCCTTCCTTGGAAGCTTTTAAGCAGAGGTTGGATGGCCATCTCTCAGGGATTCTGTCGCTGAGATTCCTGCCTTGCAGGGGGTTGGACTAGATAACCCTTGGGATCCCTTCCAACCCGACAACTCAATGACGTTCATCTTAATGCCCGTGAAGTCTTCCCTCTCCTCCCCAAACCCCCCAAATCTTGTCCTGCCCTCCATATACACACAGATGCACCAACTCTGCGGCACATTTTTGCAAGTAGCAGAACCTCAAATAAATGGCTGGCAACGATCATAAAAGAAAAGAAAACCCCACTTTATTCTCTTTTGGAAAGCAAAAAGACAGAGTTGTCTTTGTTTTCCACATGGCGGACGGTGTTCCTGTTAGGATATTTCCCTTCCACCTTAAAAGGGAGCAGGCTATGTGAGTCACAGAGTCTGCGTATTTCCTGTTCACAGGATGTTTGTGTTTAGATAGAGCTGTTGTCTGTCCCTCTCTCTCTGCGCCAGAACACGGTAACAGTCAGTCATGTTTTTCTTTGTTCTGACCAACGCTGAATAAACATTCTATATGAGACTCTCCTTAGTGCAACTTTCGCTGTACATTATCTGCTGATAGAGCGTGCATCAGTTCTGGAATGTGGAAAGGTATTTTCTGGAGCTCATGTCGCTAATTGCTGATACTGTATCTACGGGAGGTCGATGGACGTCCGGAGTCGACGCGGAGGCAGTGATGGCTTTTGTCTCCCGGGCAGTATCCCAACAGTTCCTTCGTGTGTCCCTTCCGCTGGAGCTGCCTGGATCCCCATGGAAGAGGCTGAGATCTCTTGCATGGACACAGGGATCAAGCCCTAGATTTCCCCACTCAGGCAGAGCCAACAGCAAAATGCCCCCCGGCAAACCTCCTTGAGCTGGATGAGCAAAGGCAGGCTCTGTGCGCACCATCAGAGGGGCTTCCTAGGAGCACAATCTCCTGTGGGTTTCCATCAGTCTCTCCGCACACAAAAAGTCCTTTTTGACAAGTCCTCCTGGGCCAGCCTGCAGCCTCCCCAGCTAGTTCTCTCCCGCCTCATCATAGACGGGGTTGACGTAAGTGCCACTCTTGGGCTCTTCTGCAAAGTCCTTCTGGCTGGTGGGCAGCCACTTTGCGTCCTCCTCCAGCTGCCACTGCAGCTTCCGGTACTGGCTGGAGGAGCGGAAGCGGAAGAGGGCCTTGATCAGAAGCCAGAGGTGGTGGTTCTGTAGGATGCCATCCTGCAAATAATAATAATAATAATAATAATAATAATAATAATAATAATAATAATTTCCCCAGCCACACTGGGCGGCTTCCAATCAAGTGTTAAAAACAATACAGTATTGAATATTAAAAAGTTCCCTAAACAGGGATGCCTTCAGATGTCTTTTAAAGATAAGATAGCTACTTATTTCCTTCACATCTGAAGGGAGGGCGGTTCCACAGGGCGGGCACCACTACCAAGAAGAACATGGGAGCATGAGAAAGGGGCCCATCCATTCTTAAAAACACCAGAAGCATTTTTACTTGATATTATAGTCCAAGGCATTAATCGACAAGGCGTCAAACTGTTCTTATATGCAACAACAGCGGCAAGAGCATTGTTAGCCCAGAAATGGAAGCAAGAATAAATTCCGACGAAAGAAGAATGGCAGAATGGACTATGCAGAACTGGACAAAATGACAGGAAGGATTCGAAACCTGCGGGACCAGAGATTTACAGAAGATTGGAAGAAGTATATGAATTATTTGAAGAGCAACTGTAATCAACAAATTACGCTAGTAGGACTACAAGAAGTTTTGTAAGGAGAAATATACAAAGTGTTACAAAGTAGAAAAAGATAGAGATATTGGTTATGAGTTTGAAATGCAATAGGGAAAATAAGAAATTCATACTAAGAGATTAGATTGGAAAATTTTCAGGCAGGACTGATGGAAGGAAGTCAAAAAAATTGAAGAAGATGTAAAAGTATGTTTAATTACTGTTGAAAATGACGTTAAAAAACTAATAAAAATTTATATATATAAAAGAGAAAGGGGCCCATCCAGTCTAGCATCCTGTTCTCACCGTGGCTGACCAAATGCCCCTGAGCGAAACCCACAGGCAGGATCCGAGCACAAGAGCATCTTTCCCACCTCCTGGCCTTCCAAAGCAGAGCTGCCTCTGATCTCAAAAGCATCTGGAGGCATTGAGGCTGCAGCGTTTTATGGGGGGAAAGTTGCCGCTTTGGGAATTCAGTGGCTAGTTTAATCACTGGGGCAAGATGGTTTAAGGCTATTGCACCGATCCTTTCCTGACTGCACCGGCTGCCACTTAGTTTCCGGGCATCATTCAAAGCGCCGCTTTTGACCTCTAAAGCCTGAAATGGCTCAGGACCACAATATTCCCCACGTGAAGCGACCTGGATCCTAAGATCATCTTCTGAGGCCCATTGTCGTGTGCCTGCTCCGCAAGAGGGGTGGCCCCATGAGAACAGGGCCTTTTCTGTGGTGGCTTGTGGAATGCTCTCCCCAGGGAAGTTCACCTGGCACCTCCATTACACATGTTTAGGCACCAGGCGAAAAGGGTCCTCTTCAACCAGGCGTTGGGATGAACAACATGCTATGCCCTTTAAAATGTGTTTGGGGTAGGGGGCTTATTGGGGTTATTATTAAGATTAGGATTTTGTGTCTTCATTTTGTATTTGTTATGTTGTAAACCGCCCTATGATTTTCAGATGAAGGGCAGTGTCAGAGCCACCCGAGGTCCCAGCTCACAAGAGACCAAAGTTCAGTCCGGTTTATATACAAAAGGTTTTATTGAAGATCATTCTTGGTTTTACACTCGAACTCCGTGGCCCCACGTCTGTTCCTCTTAGATCGTTGAAGTCCCCTCTGAATCAGTACCGCCTCTACACTAGTTTAAGAGGCTTGTACTGGTCCACCTCTTCCTCTCCTTCCTTTTCCGCAGGGTCTTTCTGCCCCCCTGTGTTCCCTCCCTCCGGGATTCCCCAGAGGCTGATTCCTCTGACGTTTCCTGCCCCCTCCTTCGGGCTTTGGGACCAGGCTCCTCCCCAGGGCTCTCCTCACTTCCGCGCGCCTCCACATTTGAACTTGGCGCACGTACGTTGCTCCTGACCTTCCTTTCGACAGCTAGACTGCTCTCGGTACTACTCTCCGCCCCTTCCGGCAGGACGTCTTGCCCCGATCTCCTTCCCCTCTCTGCTTCCTGTTCTGCTCCTTCTGACACACTGGTAACTCCACCCCCTTCACTCCGTTCCGGCGGAGAAGCCGGTCCCGATCTCCAACTCCCACTGGGGGTTCCCCCTTCGTTCCCCTGCTCCTGACTGCTTCCCCCTTTGGCTCCCCTTGGCTTGACCAGGGGGGCTCCCTTTTGGGAGTCTCCGATTCACTGGATGGACTCATGGACCATCTCGGGTCATTGTCGTCCTCCTCCTCGTCACCCTGGAATCCTTCCCCCTCGCTCTCGGTCTCCTCCCTCATCTGCGCCTCTCTCCCTGAACCCCTGACAGGCAGTATATCAATTTAATTAATCATCATCATCATCATCTTTGCCTCAGTCTTCTCTGATAAAGAAAACAATGCCCGACCTGAAGAATTTGGAGCAAATGATTCAGCAGAGGAAACACAGCCCAGAAGAACTAAGGAGATAGTACAAGAATACTTGGCTAGTTTAGATGTATTCAAGTCTCCAGGGCCAGATGAACTGCATCCAAGAGTATTAAAAGAACTGGCAGATGTGATCTCAGAACCACTGGCAGTCATCTTTGAGAATTCCTGAAGAACAGGCGAAGTCCTGGCAGACTGGAGGAGGGCAAATGTTGTCCCTATTTTCAAAAAGGGGAAAAGAGAGGACCCAAATAATTACCGCCCAGTCAGTCTGACATCAATACCAGGGAAGATTCTGGAGCAGATCATTAAGCAAACAGTCTGTGAGCACCTAGAAAGGAATGCTGTTATCACCAATAGTCAGCATGGATTTCTGAAAATTAAGTCATGTCAGACTAACCTGATCTCGTTTTTTGACAGAATTACAAGCCTGGTAGATGAAGGGAATGCAGTGGATGTAGCCTACCTTGATTTCAGCAAGGCATTTGACAAGGTGCCCCATGATATTCTTGTAAAGAAGCTGGTAAAATGCTGTCTTGACTATGCTACCACTCAGTGGATTTGTAACTGGCTGACTGACCGAACCCAAAGGGTGCTTATCAATGGTTCCTTTTCATCCTGGAGAAGAGTAACTAGTGGGGTGCCACAGGGTTCTGTCTTGGGCCCGGTCTTATTCAACATCTTTATCAACGACTTGGATGATGGACTCAAGGGCATCCTGATCAAATTTGCAGATGACACCAAAATGGGAGGGGTGGCTAACACCCCAGAGGACAGGATCACACTTCAAAATGATCTTGACAGATTAGAGAACTGGGCCAAAACAAACAAGATGAATTTTAACAGGGAGAAATGTAAAGTATTGCACTTGGGCAAAAAAAAATGAGAGGCACAAATACAAGATGGGTGACACCTGGCTTGAGAGCAGTACATGCGAAAAGGATCTAGGAGTCTTGGTTGACCACAAACTTGACATGAGCCAACAGTGTGACGTGGCAGCTAAAACAGCCAATGCAATTCTGGGCTGCATCAATAGGAGTATTGCATCTAGATCAAGGGAAGTAATAGTGCCACTGTATTCTGCTCTGGTCAGACCTCACCTGGAGTACTGTGTCCAGTTCTGGGCACCACAGTTCAAGAAGGACACTGACAAACTAGAACGTGTCCAGAGGAGGGCAACCAAAATGGTCAAAGGCCTGGAAACGATGCCTTATGAGGAACGGCTAAGGGAGCTGGGCATGTTTAGCCTGGAGAAGAGGAGGTTAAGGGGTGATATGATAGCCATGTTCAAAGATATAAAAGGATGTCACATAGAGGAGGGAGAAAGGTTGTTTTCTGCTGCTCCAGAGAAGCGGACACGGAGCAATGGATCCAAACTACAAGAAAGAAGATTCCACCTAAACATTAGGAAGAACTTCCTGACAGTAAGAGCTGTTCGACAGTGGAATTTGCTGCCAAGGAGTGTGGTGGAGTCTCCTTCTTTGGAGGTCTTTAAGCAGAGGCGTGACAACCATATGTCAGGAATGCTCTGATGGTGTTTCCTGCTTGGCAGGGGGTTGGACTCGATGGCCCTTGTGGTCTCTTCCAACTCTATGATTCTATGATTCTATTACAGACCTTTGAAAGAATGGTTAATACAACCATTGAAGGAAGTCTGTAATGAAATATTGGAGGGGAAAGGGGCACCAGAGTCGTGGAAGGAAGCTTATATTACACTTATACCGAAAACAGAGACTGAAAAGACACAGCTTAAGAATTACCGCCCCATATTGCTGCTTAATGTGGATTACAATTTTTTTGCAGATATTTTGGCTAAAAGATTAAAAAAGGTGTTAGTAGAAGAAATTCATAAAGACCAAGCGGGCTTTCTCTCGGGCAGACATTTGTCTGATAATACGAGGAATATAATTAATATTCTAGAAAAATTACAAGTGAATATCAATACTAAGGCAGTTTTGATTTTTGTGGACGCAGAGAAGGCCTTTGACAACATTTATTGGAGTTTTATGAAGAAGAATCTACAGGGGATAGGGGTAGGTCAAGGTTTTGAAAATGGTATAGGTGCAATTTATTCAGAACAAAAGGCAAAATTAATTGTGAACAATGTAGTGACAGAAGAGTTTAGGATTGAGAAAGGGACACGACAAGGCTGCCCAATTTCTCCATTGCTCTTTATATCGGTCCTTGAGGTTTTGGTAAATATGATTAGAAAGGACCAAGAGGTTAAAGGTATACAACTGGGATCTAAACAGTACTAAACAGTACAAACTGAAAGCATTTGCTGATGATTTAGTATTGACTTTACAGGAGCCAGAATCTAGTACTAAAAGAGTACTGGAACTGATTCAAGAATTCAGACAGGTAGCAGGTTTTAAGTTGAACAAGATGAAAACTAAGGTTTTAGAGAAAAACTTAACTGTGAATGAGAGAGAGAAGTTTCAGGAGGAGACAGGACTAACATTGGTTAAGAAAGTGAAATATTTAGGGGTTAACATGACTGCTAAGAATGTGAACTTATTTAAGGATAATTATGAAAAATGTTGGATTGAAGTGAAAAGGGACTTAGAAATATGGTCAAATTTGAAGTTATCATTGTTAGGCCGAATTGCTGAGATAAAAATGAATGTATTGCCAAGTTGTTTTTGTTTCAAACATTGCAAATTCTGGACAAGATGGATTGTTTCAAGAAGTGGCAGAAAGATATTTCTAGATTTGTCTGGCAGGGCAAGAAGCCTAGAATAAAATTTAAGATATTAACTGATGCTAAAGAAAGAGGTGGATTTGCCCTGCCAGACCTTAAACTTTACTATGAATCAGCTGCTTTTTGCTGGCTGAGAGAATGGCTGCTTCTTGAAAACACTGACGTGCTGGATCTAGAAGGTTTCAATAATGCATTTGGTTGGCATGCATATTTGTGGTATGATAAGGTAAAAGCACATAAAGCGTTTAAAAACCATATTGTTAGAAAAGCACTGTTCAATGATTGGATAAGATATAAGGATTTGTTAGAAAAGAAAACCCCAAGATGGTTGTCACCAATGGAAGCGAAGGCACAGAAAAAACTCAATATGGAGGACAAATGGCCGAAATATTGGGAAATTTTGGAACAAGATGGTGACAGAATAAAATTGCAGAGCTTTGAAAAATTGAAAAATAAAGTGCGAGATTGGCTCCATTATTACCAAATAATGGAGGCATAAAATTTGGACAAAAAAGTTGGCTTCCAGGTGGAAAAATCAAAATTGGAAACAGATATTAGATCCAAAAACTAAGCATTTGTCAAGAATGTATAACTTGTTGCTGAAATGGAACACTCAGGATGAAACGGTGAAATCTGCTATGATTAAATGGGCACAAGATGTTGGACATAACATAATGATGGCTGACTGGGAACAGTTATGGACCACAGGTATGAAATTTACGACATGTAATGCCCTAAGAGAGAATTTAATGAAAATGATTTACAGGTGGTACATGACACCAGTCAAGCTTGCAAAAAATTATCATTTACCCGACAATAAATGTTGGAAATGTAATGAGACTGAAGGTACATTCCATCACCTTTGGTGGACATGCCCAAGGATTAAGACATTCTGGGAAATGATTTATAATGAAATGAAAAAGGTATTCAAATATACCTTCCTGAAGAAACCAGAGGCCTTTCTCCTGGGCATGGTCGGCCAATTGGTGCCAAAGAAGGATAGAACATTTTTAATGTATGCAACAACAGCAGCAAGAATACTCATCGCAAAGTATTGGAAGACACAAGATTTACCCACCCGGGAAGATTGGCAGATGAAGTTGATGGACTATATGGAATTGGCGGAAATGACTGGCAGAATCCGAGACCAGGGAGAAGAGTCGGTGGAAGAAGACTGGAAAAGTTTAAAGTCTCGACGATCTGCGCTCTGCCTCTGCCTCTTCTGGCTGTCAAAGCCACGATGACCTGCGCTGCTGCCTCTGCCTCTTCTAGCTGTAAAAGCCTCGATGACCTGCGATGCTCCCTCCGCCCCTTCTGGCTGTCAAAGACACAACAAACTGTGCTGCTGCCTCTGCCCCTTCTGGCTGTCAAAGCCTCGACGACCTGCGCTGCTGCCTCTGCCACTTCAGGCTGTCAAAGCCTTGATGACCTGCGCTGCTGCCTCTTGCTCTTCTGGCTGCCAAAGACTCGACGAACTGTGCTGCTGCCGCTGCCCCATCTGGATGTCAAAGCCTCAACGACCAGCGCTGCCGCCGCAGCCCCTTCTGGCTGTCAAAGATTCGACAACCTGCACTGCTGCCTCTGCCTCTTCTGGCTGTCAAAGCCTCGATGACCTGTGCTGCTGCCGCTGCCTCTCTGGCTGTCAAAGCCTCAACGACATGTGCTGCTGCCTCTGCCTCTTTTGGCTGTCAAAGAATTGACAACCTGTGCTGCTGCCCCTGCTTCTTCTGGCTGTAAAAGCCTCGATGACCTGTGCTGCTGCCTCTGCCTCTTCTGGCTGTCAAAGCATCAACGACCTGTGCTGCTGCCTCTGCCTCTTCTGGCTGTAAAAGACTCAACAACCTGCGCTGCTGCCTCTGCCCATTCTGGCTGTCAAAGCCTCGAAGACCTGTGCTGCTGCCGCAGACCCTTCTGGCTGTCAAAGCCTCGACGACCATTGCTGCTGCCTCTGCCTCTTCTGGCTGTCAAAGCCTCGACGACCTGCGCTGCTGCAAGTGCCCCTTCTGGCTGTCAAAGCGTCGACAACCTGTGTTGCTGCCTCTGCTTCTTCTGGCTGTCAAAGCCTCAACGATCTGCACTGCTGCCTCCGCCTCTTCTGGCTGTCAAAGCCGCCACGACATGCGCTGCTGCCGCAGCCCCTTCTGGCTGTCAAAGCCGCCACGACCTTTGCTGCTGTCTCTGTCTCTTCTGGCTGTCAAAAATTGACAACCTGTGCTGTTGCCGCAGCCACTTCTCACTGTCAAAGCCTCGATGACCTGTGCTGCTGCCTCTGCGTCTTCTGGCTGTCAAAGCCTCGACCACCTGCACAGCTGCCTCTGCTTCTTCTGGGTGTGAAAGCCTCAACGACCTGTGCTGCTGCCTCTACCTCTTCTGGCTGTCACAGACATGAGAAGCTGTGCTGCTGCCTCTGCTTCTTCTGGCTGTAAAAGCCTCGATGACCTGTGCTGCTGCCGCATCCCCTTCTGGCTGTCAAACCCTTGATTACATGCGCTACTGCCGCAGCCTCTTCTGGCTGTCAAAGCCTTCATAACCTGCGCTGCTGCCTCTGCCTCTTCAGGCTGTAAAAGCCTCAATGACCTGAGCTGCTGCTTCTGCTTCTTCTGGCTGTCAAAGCCTCACCGACCTACGCTGCTGCCTCCGCCTCTTCTGGCTGTCAAAGCTGCGACAACGTGCGATGCTGCTGCAGCCTCTTCTGGCTGTCAAAGCCTCAATGACCTGCACTGCTGCGTCCACCTCTTCTGGCTGTCAAAGAATCGACAACTTGTGCTGCTGCCGCAGCCCTTTCTCGCTGTCAAAGCCTTGATGACCTGCGCTGCTGCCTCTGCCTCTTCTGGCTGTCAAAGCCTCGACCACCTGCACAGCTGCCTCTGCTTCTTCTGGGTGTGAAAGCCTCAACGACCTGTGCTGCTGCCTCTGCCTCTTCTGGCTTTCAAACACTCGACAAGCTGCACTGCTGCCTCTGCCTCTACTGGCTGTCAAAGCCTCAACCCCCTGTGCTGCTGCCTCTGCCTCTACTGGCTGTCAAACCCTCAACCCCCTGTGCTGCTGCCGCTGCCTCTTCTGGCTGTCAAAGACTCAACGACCTGCACTGTTGCCTCTGCCTCTTTTGGCCGTCAAAGCCTCGATGACCTGCGCTGCTGCCGCATCCCCTTCTGGCTGTCAAAGCCTGTGATGACCTGCGCTGCTGCCGCAGCCCCTTCTGGCTGTCAAAGCCTCGATGGCCTGCGCTGCTGCCTCTTGTCTCTTCTGGCTGTCAAAGACTCGACAACCTGTGCTGCTAACTCTGCTTCTTCTGGCTGTCAAAGCCTCGACGACCTGTGCTGCTGCCTCTGCCTCTTCTGGCTTTCAAACACTCGACAAGCTGCACTGCTGCCTCTGCCTCTACTGGCTGTCAAAGCCTCAACCCCCTGTGCTGCTGCCGCTGCCTCTTCTGGCTGTCAAAGACTCAACGACCTGCACTGTTGCCTCTGCCTCTTTTGGCCGTCAAAGCCTCGATGACCTGCGCTGCTGCCGCAGCCCCTTCTGGCTGTCAAAGCCTGTGATGACCTGCGCTGCTGCCGCAGCCCCTTCTGGCTGTCAAAGCCTCGATGGCCTGCGCTGCTGCCTCTTGTCTCTTCTGGCTGTCAAAGACTCGACAACCTGTGCTGCTAACTCTGCTTCTTCTGGCTGTCAAAGCCTCGACGACCTGTGCTGCTGCCTCTGCCTCTTCTGCTTGTCAAAGACTCGACAAACTGCGCTGCTGCGACTGCTACTTCTGGCTGTCAAAGCCTCGACGACCTGTGCTGCTGCCTCTTGCCTCTTCTGGCTGTCAAAGCCTCGATGACCTGCGCAGCTGCCTCTGCTTCTTCTGGCTGTCAAAGCCTCGACGACCAGTAATGCTGCCTCTTGCCTCTTCTGGCTGTCAAAGCCTCGACGACCTGCGCAGCTGCCTCTGCTTCTTCTGGGTGTCAAAGCCTCGATGAACTGCGCTGCTGCCTCTGCCTCTTCTGGCTGTCAAAGACTCGACAACCTGTGCTGCTGCCTCTGCCTCTACTGACTGTCAAAGCCTCAACGACCTGTGCTGCTGCCGCTGCCTCTTCTGGCTGTCAAAGCCTCAATGACCTGCAGTTCTGCCTCTGCCTCTTCTGGATTTCAAAGCCGCGACGACGTGCGCTGCTGCCTCTGCTTCTTCTGGCTGTCAAAGCCTCGATGACTTGTGCTGCTGCCGCAGCCACTTCTGACTGTCAAAGGCTCGAAGACCTGAGCTACTGCCTCTGCCTCTTCTGGATGTCAAAGCCTTGACGACCTGCGCAGCTGCCTCTGCTTCTTCTGGCTGTCAAAGCCTCGATGACCTGCGCTGCTGCCTCTGCCTCTTCTGGCTGTCAAAGCCTCGATAACCTGCGCAGCTGCCTCTGCTTCTTCTGGGTGTCAAAGCCTCAACGACCTGTGCTGCTGCCTCTGCCTCTTCTGGCTTTCAAAGACTCGACAGCCTGCACTGCTGCCTCTGCCTCTACTGGCTGTCAAAGCCTCAACGACCTGTGCTACTGCCGCTGCATCTTCTGGCTGTCAAAGCCTCAACGACCTGCACTGCTGCCTCTGCTTCTTCTGGCTTTCAAAGCCTCGACGACGTGCGCTGCTGCCACAGCCCCTTCTGGCTGTCAAAGCCTCGATGACCTGTGCTACTGCCGCAGCCACTTCTGACTATCAAAGGCTCCAAGACGTGAGCTGCTGCCGCTGCCTCTTCTGGCTGTCGAAGACTCGACAACCTGCGCTCCTGCGACTTCCCCTTCTGGCTGTCAAAGCCTAGACGACCTGTGCTACTGTCTCTGCTTCTTATGTCTGTCAAAGCCTCGATTATCTGCGCTGCTGCCGCAGCCCCTTCTGGCTGTCAAAGCTTTTGATGACCTGCGCTGCTGCCGCAGCCCATTCTGGCTGTCAAAGCATCGGTGACTTGCGCTGCTGCCTCTGCCTCTTCTGGCTGTCAAAAACTCGACAACCTGTGCTGCTGCCTCTGCTTCTTCTGGCTGTCAAAGCCTCGACGACCTGTGCTGCTGCCTCTGCCTCTTCTGCTGGTCAAAGACTTGACAAGCTGCTCTGCTGCGACTGCCACTTCTGGCTGTCAAAGCCTCGACGACCTGCGCAGCTGTCTCTGCTTCTTCTGGGGGTCAAAGCCTCGATGACCTGCGCTGCTGCCTCTGCCTCTTCTGGCTGTCAAAGCCTCTATGACCTGCGCTGCTGCCTCTTCCTCTTCTGGCTGTCAAAGACTCGACAACCTGCGCTGCTGCCTCTGCCCCTTCTGGCTGTCAAAGCCTCAACGAGCTGTGCTGCTGCGACTGCCCCTTCTGGGTGTCAAAGCCTCAACGACATGTGCTGCTGCGACTGCCCCGTCTGGCTATCAAAGCCTCAACAACCTGTGCTGCTGCCTCTGCCTCTTCTGCTTGTCAAAGACTCGACAAACTGCGCTGCTGCGACTGCTACTTCTGGCTGTCAAAGCCTCGACGACCTGTGCTGCTGCCTCTTGCCTCTTCTGGCTGTCAAAGCCTCGATGACCTGCGCAGCTGCCTCTGCTTCTTCTGGGTGTCAAAGCCTCGATGACCTGTGCTGCTGCCTCTGCCTCTTCTGGCTGTCAAAGACTCGACAACCTGTGCTGCTGCCTCTGCTTCTTCTGGCTTTAAAAGCCTTCATGACCTGTGCTGCTGCCGCAGCCCCTTCGGGCTGTCAAAGCCTCGATGACCTGCGCTGCTGCCGCAGCCCCTTCTGACTGTCAAAGCATCGATGACCTGCGGTGCTGCGTCTGCGTCTTCTGGCTGTCAAAGCCTCGATGGCCTGCGGTGCTGCCTCTGCCTCTTCTGGCTGTCAAAAACTCGACAACCTGTGCTGCTGCCTCTGCTTCTTCTGGCTGTCAAAGCCTCGACGACCTGTGCTGCTGCCTCTGCCTCTTCTGCTGGTCAAAGACTTGACAAGCTGCGCTGCTGCGACTGCCACTACTGGCTGTCAAAGCCTCGACGACCTGCGCAGCTGTCTCTGCTTCTTCTGGGGGTCAAAGCCTCGATGACCTGCGCTGCTGCCTCTGCCTCTTCTGGCTGTCAAAGCCTCTATGACCTGCGCTGCTGCCTCTTCCTCTTCTGGCTGTCAAAGACTCGACAACCTGCGCTGCTGCCTCTGCCCCTTCTGGCTGTCAAAGCCTCAACGAGCTGTGCTGCTGCGACTGCCCCTTCTGGGTGTCAAAGCCTCAATGACATGTGCTGCTGCGACTGCCCCGTCTGGCTATCAAAGCCTCAACAACCTGTGCTGCTGCCTCTGCCTCTTCTGCTTGTCAAAGACTCGACAAACTGCGCTGCTGCGACTGCTACTTCTGGCTGTCAAAGCCTCGACGACCTGTGCTGCTGCCTCTTGCCTCTTCTGGCTGTCAAAGCCTCGATGACCTGCGCAGCTGCCTCTGCTTCTTCTGGGTGTCAAAGCCTCGATGACCTGTGCTGCTGCCTCTGCCTCTTCTGGCTGTCAAAGACTCGACAACCTGTGCTGCTGCCTCTGCTTCTTCTGGCTTTAAAAGCCTTCATGACCTGTGCTGCTGCCGCAGCCCCTTCGGGCTTTCAAAGCCTCGATGACCTGCGCTGCTGCCGCAGCCCCTTCTGACTGTCAAAGCATCGATGACCGGCGGTGCTGCGTCTGCGTCTGCGTCTTCTGGCTGTCAAAGCCTCGATGGCCTGCGGTGCTGCCTCTGCCTCTTCTGGCTGTCAAAAACTCGACAACCTGTGCTGCTGCCTCTGCTTCTTCTGTCTGTCAAGGCCTCAACGACCTGTGCTGCTGCCTCTGCCTCTTCTGCTTGTCAAAGACTCGACAACCTGCGCTACTGCGACTGCCACTTCTGGCTGTCAAAGCCTCGACGACCTGTGCTGCTGCCTCTGCCACTTCTGGCTGTCAAAGACTTGACAACCTGCACTGCTGCGACCGCCTCTTCTGGCTGTCAATCCCTCGACGACCTGTGATGCTGCCTCTGCCACAGCCTCTTCTGGCTGTCAAAGACTCGACAACCTGTGCTGCTGCCTCTACTTCTTCTGGCTTTAAAAGCTTGCATGACCTGTGCTGCTGCCGCAGCCCCTTCTGGCTGTCAAAGCATCGATGACCTGCGCTGCTGCCTCTGCCTCTTCTGGCTGTCAAAGCCTCGATGGCCTGCGCTGCTGCCTCTGTCTCTTCTGGCTGTCAAAAACTCGACAACCTGTGCTGCTGCCTCTGCTTCTTCTGGCTGTCAAAGCCTCGACGACCTGTTCTGCTGCCTCTGCCTCTTCTGCTTGTCAAAGACTCGACAAACTGCGCTGCTGCGACTGCTACTTCTGGCTGTCAAAGCCTCGACGACCAGTGCTGCTGCCTCTTGCCTCTTCTGGCTGTCAAAGCCTCGACGACCTGCGCAGCTGCCTCTGCTTCTTCTGGCTGTCAATCCCTCGATGACCTGCGCTGCTGCCTCTGCCTCTTCTGGATGTCAAAGCCTCGACGACCTGCGCAGCTGCCTCTGCTTCTTCTGGGTGTCAAAGCCTCGATTACCTGCGCTGCTGCCTCTGCCTCTTCTGGCTGTCAAAGACTCGACAACCTGTGCTGCTGCCTCTGCCTCTTCTGGCTGTCAAAGCCTCAACGACCTGTGCTGCTGCCGCTGCCTCTTCTGGCTGTCAAAGCCTCAACGACCTGCACTGCTGCCTCTTCCTCTTCTGGCTTTCAAAGCCGCGACGACGTGCGCTGCTGCCACAGCCCCTTCTGGCTGTCAAAGCCTCGATGACCTGTGCTGCTGCCGCAGCCACTTCTGACTGTCAAAGGCTCGAAGACCTGAGCTGCTACCTCTGCTTCTTCTGGGTGTCAAAGCCTCGATGACCTGCGCTGCTGCCTCTGCCTCTTCTGGATGTCAAAGCCTCGACGACCTGCGCAGCTGCCTCTGCTTCTTCTGGGTGTCAAAGCCTCGACGACCTGCGCTGCTGCCTCTGCCTCTTCTGGCTTTCAAAGACTCGACAACCTGCACTGCTGCCTCTGCCTCTACTGGCTGTCAAAGCCTCGATGACCTGTGCTGCAGCCGCAGCCACTTCTGACTGTCAAAGGCTCCAAGACCTGAGCTGCTGCCGCTGCCTCTTCTGGCTGTCGAAGACTCGACAACCTGCGCTCCTGCGACTGCCCCTTCTGGCTGTCAAAGCCTAGACGACCTGTGCTACTGTCTCTGCTTCTTATGTCTGGCAAAGCCTCGATGACCTGCGCTGCTGTCGCAGCCCCTTCTGGCTGTCAAAGCTTTTGATGACCTGCGCTGCTGCCGCAGCCCATTCTGGCTGTCAAAGCATCGGTGACTTGTGCTGCTGCCTCTGCCTCTTCTGGCTGTCAAAAACTCGACAACCTGTGCTGCTGCCTCTGCCTCTTCTGCTTGATAAAGAATTGACAAGCTGCGCTGCTGCGACTGCCACTTCTGGCTGTCAAAGCCTCGACCACCTGTGCTGCTGCCTCGGCGTCTGCTGGCTGTGAAAGCCTCGACGACCTGCGCAGCTGTCTCTGCTTCTTCTGTGTGTCAAAGCCGCGATGACCTGCGCTGCTGCCTCTGCCTCTTCTGGCTGTCAAAGCCTCTATGACTTGCGCTGCTGCCTCTTCCTCTTCTGGCTGTCAAAGACTCGACAACCTGCCCTGCTGCCTCTGCCCCTTCTGCCTGTCAAAGCCTCAACGAGCTGTGCTGATGCGACTGCCCCTTCTGGCTGTCAAAGACTCAACGACATGTGCTGCTGCCACTGCCCCGTCTGGCTATCAAAGCCTCAACAACCTGTGCTGCTGCCTCTGCCTCTTCTGCTTGTCAAAGACTCGACAAACTGCGCTGCTGCGACTGCTACTTCTGGCTGTCAAAGCCTCGACGACCTGTGCTGCTGCCTCTTGCCTCTTCTGGGTGTCAAAGCCTCGATGACCTGCGCTGCTGCCTCTGCCTCTTCTGGATGTCAAAGCCTCGACGACCTGCGCGGCTGCCTCTGCTTCTTCTGGGTGTCAAAGCCTCGATTACCTGCGCTGCTGCCTCTGCCTCTTCTGGCTGTCAAAGACTCGACAACCTGTGCTGCTGCCTCTGCCTCTTCTGGCTGTCAAAGCCTCAACGACCTGTGCTGCTGCCGCTGCCTCTTCTGGCTGTCAAAGCCTCAACGACCTGCACTGCTGCCTCTTCCTCTTCTGGCTTTCAAAGCCGCGACGACGTGCGCTGCTGCCACAGCCCCTTCTGGCTGTCAAAGCCTCGATGACCTGTGCTGCTGCCGCAGCCACTTCTGACTGTCAACGGCTCGAAGACCTGAGCTGCTACCTCTGCTTCTTCTGGGTGTCAAAGCCTCGATGACCTGCGCTGCTGCCTCTGCCTCTTCTGGATGTCAAAGCCTAGACGACCTGAGCTGCTACCTCTGCCTCTTCTGGCTGTCAAAGCCTCAACGACCTGCAATGCTGCCTCTTCCTCTTCTGGCTTTCAAAGACTCGACAACCTGCACTGCTGCCTCTGCCTCAACTGGCTGTCAAAGCCTCAACGACATGTGCTGCTGCCGCTGCCTCTTCTGGCTGTCAAAGCCTCAACGACCTGCACTGCTGCCTCTGCCTCTTCTGGCTTTTAAAGACTTGACGACGTGCGCTGCTGCCAGAGCCCCTTCTGGCTGTCAAAGCCTCGATGACCTGTGCTGCTGCCGCAGCCACTTCTGACTGTCAAAGGCTCCAAGACCTGAGCTGCTGCCGCTGCCTCTTCTGGCTGTCGAAGACTCGACAACCTGCGCTCCTGCGACTGCCCCTTCTGGCTGTCAAAGCCTAGACGACCTGTGCTACTGTCTCTGCTTCTTATGTCTGGCAAAGCCTCGATGACCTGCGCTGCTGCCGAAGCCCCTTCTGGCTGTCAAAGCTTTTGATGACCTGCGCTGCTGCCGCAGCCCATTCTGGCTGTCAAAGCATCGGTGACTTGCGCTGCTGCCTCTGCCTCTTCTGGCTGTCAAAAACTCGACAACCTGTGCTGCTGCCTCTGCTTCTTCTGGCTGTCAAAGCCTCGACGACCTGTGCTGCTGCCTCTGCCTCTTCTGCTTGTCAAAGACTTGACAAGCTGCGCTGCTGCGACTGCCACTTCTGGCTGTCAAAGCCTCGACCACCTGTGCTGCTGCCTCTGCGTCTGCTGGCTGTGAAAGCCTCGACGACCTGCGCAACTGTCTCTACTTCTTCTGGGTGTCAAAGCCGCGATGACCTGCGCTGCTGCCTCTGCCTCTTCTGGCTGTCAAAGCGTCTATGACCTGCGCTGCTGCCTCTTCCTCTTCTGGCTGTCAAAGACTCGACAACCTGCGCTGCTGCCTCTGCCCCTTCTGGCTGTCAAAGCTTCAACGAGCTGTGCTGCTGCGACTGCCCCTTCTGGCTGTCAAAGACTCAACGACATGTGCTGCTGCGACTGCCCTGTCTGGCTATCAAAGCCTCAACAACCTGTGCTGCTGCCTCTGCCTCTTCTGCTTCTCAAAGACTCGACAAACTGCGCTGCTGCGACTGCTACTTCTGGCTGGCAAAGCCTCGACGACCTGTGCTGCTGCCTCTTGCCTCTTCTGGCTGTCAAAGCCTCGATGACCTGCGCAGCTGCCTCTGCTTCTTCTGGGTGTCAAAGCCTTCATGACCTCTGCTGCTGCCGCAGCCCCTTCGGGCTGTCAAAGACTCGATGACCTGCGGTGCTGCGTCTGCGTCTTCTGGCTGTCAAAGCCTCGATGGCCTGCGGTGCTGCCGCTGCCTCTTCTGCTTGTCAAAGACTCGACAACCTGCGCTACTGCGACTGCCACTTCTGGCTGTCAAAGCCTCGACGACCTGTGCTGCTGCCTCTGCCACTTCTGGCTGTCAAAGACTCGACAACCTGCACTGCTGCAACCACCCCTTCTGGCTGTCAAGCCCTCGACGACCTGTGATGCTGCCTCTGCCACAGCCCCTTCTGGCTGTCAAAGACTCAACGACCTGTGCTGCTGCTATGCCTCTTCTGACTGTCAAAGACTCGACAACCTGTGCTGCTGCCTCTACTTCTTCTGGCTTTAAAAGCTTGCATGACCTGTGCTGCTGCTGCAGCCCCTTCTGGCTGTCAAAGCCTCGATGACCTGCGCTGCTGCGTCTGCCTCTTCTGGCTGTCTAAGCCTTGATGGCCTGTGGTGCTTCCTCTGTCTCTTCTGGCTGGCAAATGTGGACAACCTGTGCTGCTGCCTCTGCCTCTTCTGCTTGTCAAAGACTCGACAACCTGCGCTGCTGCGACTGCCACTTTTGGCTGTCAAATCCTCGATGACCTGCGCTGCTGCGACTGCCACTTCTGGCTGTCAAAGTTTCGACAACGTGCGCTGCTGCCTCTGCCAATTCTAGCTGTCAAAGACTCGACAACCTGTGCTGCTGCCTCTGCTTCTTCTGGCTGTCATAGCCTCGACGACATGTGCTGCTGCCTCTGCCTCTTCTGCTTGTCAAAGACTTGACAAGCTGCGCTGCTGCGACTACCACTTCTGGCTGTCAAAGCCTCGACGACCTGTGCTGCTGCCTCTGCGTCTGCTGGCTGTGAAAGCCTCGACAACCTGCGCAGCTGCCTCTGCTTCTTCTGGGTGTCAAAGCCTCGACGACCTGCGCAGCTGCCTCTGCTTCTTCTGGGTGTCAAAGCCTCGATGACCTGCGCTGCTGCCTCTTCCTCTTCTGGCTGTCAAAGCCTCGATGGCCTGCGCTGCTGCCTCTGTCTCTTCTGGCTGTCAAAAACTCGACAACCTGTGCTGCTGCCTCTGCTTCTTCTGCCTGTCAAAGCCTCGACGACCTGTTCTGCTGCCTCTGCCTCTTCTGCTTGTCAAAGACTCGACAAACTGCGCTGCTGCGACTGCTACTTCTGGCTGTCAAAGCCTCGATGACCTGTTCTGCTGCCTCTGCCTCTTCTGCTTGTCAAAGACTCGACAAACTGCGCTGCTGCGACTGCTACTTCTGGCTGTCAAAGCCTCGACCACCTCTGCTGCTGCCTCTGCGTCTGCTGGCTGTGAAAGCCTCGACGACCTGCGCAGCTGTCTCTGCTTCTTCTGGGTGTCAAAGCCGCGATGACCTGCGCTGCTGCCTCTGCCTCTTCTGGCTGTCAAAGCCTTTATGACCTGTGCTGCTGCCTCTTCCTCTTCTGGCTGTCAAAGACTCGACAACCTGCGCTGCTGCCTCTGCCCCTTCTGGCTGTCAAAGCCTCAACAAGCTGTGCTGCTGCGACTGCCCCTTCTGGCTGTCAAAGACTCAACGACATGTGCTGCTGCGACTGCCCCGTCTGGCTATCAAAGCCTCAACAACCTGTGCTGCTGCCTCTGCCTCTTCTGCTTGTCAAAGACTCGACAAACTGCGCTGCTGCGACTGCTACTTCTGGCTGTCAAAGCCTCGACGACCTGTGCTGCTGCCTCTTGCCTCTTCAGGCTGTCAAAGCCTCGATGACCTGCGCAGCTGCCTCTGCTTCTTCTGGGTGTCAAAGCCTCGATGACCTGCGCTGCTGCCTCTGCCTCTTCTGGATGTCAAAGCCTCGACGACCTGCGCAGCTGCCTCTGCTTCTTCTGGGAGTCAAAGCCTCGACGACCTGCGCTGCTGCCTCTGCCTCTTCTGGCTGACAAAGACTCGACAACCTGGGCTGCTGCCTCTGCTTCTTCTGGCTTTAAAAGCCTTCATGACCTCTGCTGCTGCCGCAGCCCCTTCGGGCTGTCAAAGCCTCGATGACCTGCGGTGCTGCGTCTGCGTCTTCTGGCTGTCAAAGCCTTGATGGCCTGTGGTGCTTCCTCTGCCTCTTCTGGCTGGCAAAAAGTCGACAACCTGTGCTGCTGCCTCTGCCTCTTCTGCTTGTCAAAGGCTCGACAACCTGCACTGCTGCGACTGCCACTTTTGGCTGTCAAATCCTCGACGACCTGCGCTGCTGCGACTGCCACTTCTGGCTGTCAAAGACTCGACAACCTGTACTGCTGCGACCACCCCTTCTGGCTGTCAAGCCTTCGACGACCTGTGATGCTGCCTCTGCCACAGCCTCTTCTGGCTGTCAAAGACTTGACAACCTGTGCTGCTGCCTCTACTTCTTCTGGCTTTAAAAGCTTGCATGACCTGTGCTGCTGCCGCAGCCCCTTCTGGCTCTCAAAGCCTCGATGACCTGTGCTGCTGCGTCTGCGTCTTCTGGCTGTCAAAGCCTTGATGGCCTGTGGTGCTTCCTCTGTCTCTTCTGGCTGGCAAAAAGTGGACAACCTGTGCTGCTGCCTCTGCCTCTTCTGCTTGTCAAAGGCTCGACAACCTGCACTGCTGCGACTGCCACTTTTGGCTGTCAAATCCTCGACGACCTGCGCTGCTGCGACTGCCACTTCTGGCTGTCAAAGTTTCGACAACGTGCGCTGCTGCCTCTGCCACTTCTAGCTGTCAAAGACTCGACAACCTGTGCTGCTGCCTCTGCTTCTTCTGGCTGTCATAGCCTCGACGACATGTGCTGCTGCCTCTGCCTCTTCTGCTTGTCAAAGACTTGACAAGCTGCGCTGCTGCGACTACCACTTCTGGCTGTCAAAGCCTCGACGACCTGTGCTGCTGCCTCTGCGTCTGCTGGCTGTGAAAGCCTCGACAACCTGCGCAGCTGCCTCTGCTTCTTCTGGGTGTCAAAGCCTCGATGACCTGCGCTGCTGCCTCTTCCTCTTCTGGCTGTCAAAGACTCGACAACCTGCGCTGCTGCCTCTGCCCCTTCTGGCTGTCAAAGCCTCAACGAGCTGTGCTGCTGCGACTGCCCTTCTGGCTATCAAAGCCTCAACGACATGTGCTGCTGCGACTGCCCCGTCTGGCTATCAAAGCCTCAACAACCTGTGCTGCTGCCTCTGCCTCTTCTGGCTGTCAAAGACTCGACAACCTGTTTCTCTGCTTCTTCTGGCTTTAAAAGCCTGCCTCTGCTTCTTCTGGCTTTAAAAGCCTGCATGACCTGTGCTGTTCCTGCAGCCCAATCTGGCTGTCAAAGCCTCGATGACCTGCGCTGCTGCCGCAGCCCCTTCTGGCTGTCAAAGCATCGATGACCTGCGCTGCTGCCTCTGCCTCTTCTGGCTGTCAAAGCCTCGATGGCCTGCGCTGCTGCCTCTGTCTCTTCTGGCTGTCAAAAACTCGACAACCTGTGCTGCTGCCTCTGCTTCTTCTGGCTGTCAAAGCCTCGACGACCTGTTCTGCTGCCTCTGCCTCTTCTGCTTGTCAAAGACTCGACAAACTGCGCTGCTGCGACTGCTACTTCTGGCTGTCAAAGCCTCGACGACCAGTGCTGCTGCCTCTTGCCTCTTCTGGCTGTCAAAGCCTCGACGACCTGCGCAGCTGCCTCTGCTTCTTTTGGGTGTCAAAGCCTCGATAACCTGTGCTGCTGCCTCTGCCTCTTCTGGCTGTCAAAGACTCGAAAACCTGTGCTGCTGCCTCTGCCTCTACTGGCTGTCAAAGCCTCAACGACCTGTGCTGCTGCCGCTGCCTCTTCTGGCTGTCAAAGCCTCAACGACCTGCACTGCTGCCTCTGCCTCTTCTGGCTTTCAAAGCCACGAGTACGTGCGCTGCTGCCACAGCCCCTTCTGGCTGTCAAAGCCTCGATGACCTGTGCTGCTGCCGCAGCCACTTCTGACTGTCAAAGGCTCCAAGACCTGAGCTGCTGCCGCTGCCTCTTCTGGCTGTCGAAGACTCGACAACCTGCGCTCCTGCGACTGCCCATTCTGGCTGTCAAAGCCTAGACGACCTGTGCTGCTGCCTCTGCCTCTTCTGCTTGTCAAAGACTCGACAACCTGCGTACTGCGACTGCCACTTCTGGCTGTCAAAGCCTCGACGACCTGTGCTGCTGCCTCTGCCTCTTCTGCTTGTCAAAGACTCGACAACCTGCGCTACTGCGACTGCCACTTCTGGCTGTCAAAGCCTCGACGACCTGTGCTGCTGCCTCTGCCACTTCTGGCTGTCAAAGACTCGACAACCTGCACTGCTGCGACTGCCCTTCTGGCTGTCAAAGCCTCAACGACATGTGCTGCTGCGACTGCCCCGTCTGGCTATCAAGGCCTCAACAACCTGTGCTGCTGCCTCTGCCTCTTCTGGCTGTCAAAGACTCGACAACCTGTGCTGCTGCCTTTGCCGCACACCTGATGTCGCCTATTATAGGACAGGTTTGTGGTTTGGAAAAAAGAGCCTTACATGTCAAATTGAGACCTGTGCTGGCTGAAATTTGGCTCACAAGCCAAAGATTCGCAACCCCTGCTTTGAAGACTAATGGATTTTTGTTGTTTAGTCATTTAGTCATGTCCTACTCTTCGTGACCCTATGGAGCAGAGCACGCCAGGCCCTCCTGTCTTCCACTGCCTCCCGCATGATCATAGCTTCAAGAACACTGTCCCACCATCTCGTCCTGTTGTCCCCTTCTCCTTGCATCCTCCATCTTTCCCCATCTTTCTCCAGCTTTTAATTTAATGGCTGCTGTCACCATGGAGCCCAAGAAAGTAAAATCTCTCACTGCCTCCATTTCTTCCCCTTCTATTTGCCAGGAGGTGATGGGCCCAGTGGCCATGATCTTCGTTTTTTTGATGTTGAGCTTCAGACCATATTTTGCGCTCTCCTCTTTCACCCTCATTAAAAGGTTCTTTAATTCCTGCACACTTTCTGCCATCAGTGTTGTTTCATCTGCATATCTGAGGTTGTTGATATTTCTTCCGGCAATCTTAATTCCGGCTAGGTATTCATCCAGCCCAGCCTTTCACATGATGAATTCTGCATATAAGTTAAATAAGCAGGGAGACAATATACAGCCTTGTCGTACTCCTTTCCCAATTTTGAACCAATCGAGATTTCTCAGGAGATAGATGAGGTGATCAGGCACTCCCATTTCTTTAAGAACTTGCCATAGTTTGCTTTGGTCAACACAGTCAAAGGCTTTTGCATAGTCAATGAAGCAGAAGTAGATGTCTTTCTGGAACTCTCTAGCTTTCTTCATAATCCAGCGCATGTTTGAAACTGGGTCTTTGGTTCCTCTACCTCTTCTAAATCCAGCCTGCACTTCTGGGAGTCTTCCTTGTAGAATTTTAAGCATAACCTTGCTAGCATCCTTACCACTTTTGTCCTTTATTATGGTAATCTTTGGACGAAATGTTACTTTCATATCTCCAGTTTTCTTGAACAAATCTCTGGTTCTTCCCATTCTGTTGTTTTCCTCTATTTCTTTGCATTGCTCATTTAAGAAGGCCTTTTTGTCTCTCTTTGCTATTTTTTGGAAATCTGCATTCAATTTCCTCTATCTTTCACTATCTCCCTCACATTTTGCTTGCCTTCTCTCCCCCACTATTTGTAAGGCCTTGTTGGACAGCCACTTTGCTTTCTTGCATTTCCTTTTCATTGGGATGTTTTTCGTTGCTGCCTCCTGTATAATGTTGCGAGCCTCCATCTATAGTTCTTCAGGCACTCTGTCCAGCAAATCTAAATCCTTAAACCTGTTCCTCACTTCCACTGTGTATTCATAAGGGATTTGATTTAGATTGTATCTTACCGCCCCAGTGGTTTTTCCTACTTTCTTCATTTTTAAAAAATATAATATTTATTCCTTTTCCAACAATTTAAACACTACAAAACAGAAAAACAATACAATACAATACAAAAACACTACATAACACTAACACATTAAACTAACAAAACAAAACAAAAACAGTTTAAAACACATCAAATAATTTCAGTATCTTATCTTTCATTCACTTATTTCCGCGACCTCCTCACACCTCCCTTTTTGTATTCCACTTCTATTAATTGTTTCAGCAATTCCTTTCCATCTTCCTCTGTTTTCTATCCTATAATTATCTTAACACATTCTAACCTTATTTTTTCCTTTAATACTCTATTAATCCGTTTATACTTAATTCCTTATAACATTTCTACTAAAGCCATATAACTTCATTCCAACATTTTCCTAACATTCATTAATTTCACAATATTTCCGTAAATAATCTTTAAACCTTTTCCAGTCTTCTTCCACCAACTCTTCTCCCTGGTCTCGGATTCTGCCAGTCATTTCCGCCCGTTCCATGTGGTCCATCAACTTCATCTGCCATTTTTCCCGGGTGGGTAAATCTTGTGTCTTCCAATACTTTGCGATGTGTATTCTTGCTGCTGTTGTTGCATACATTAAAAATGTTCTATCCTTCTTTGGCACCTATTGGCCGACCATGCCCAGGAGAAAGGCCTCTGGTTTCTTCAGGAAGGTATATTTGAATACCTTTTTCATTTCATTATAAATCATTACCCAGAATGTCTTAATCCTTGGGCATGTCCACCAAAGGTGAAAGAATGTACCATCAGTCTCATTACATTTCCAACATTTATCGTCGGGTAAATGATAATTTTTTGTAAGCTTGACTGGTGTCATGTACCACCTGTAAATCATTTTCATTAAGTTTTCTCTTAGGGCATTACATGCCGTGAATTTCATGCCTGTGGTCCATAACTGTTCCCAGTCAGCCATCATTATGTTGTGTCCAACATCTTGTGCCCATTTAATGATATCAGATTTCACCATTTCATCCTGAGTGTTCCATTTCAACAGCAAGTTATACATTCTTGACAAATTCTTGATTTTTGAGTCTAACAATTCTGTTTCCAATTTTGATTTTTCCACCTGGAAGCCAACTTTTTTGTCCAAATTGTATGCCTCTATGATTTGATAATAATGGAGCCAATCTCGCACTTTATTTTTCAATTTTTCAAAACTCTGCAATTTTATTCTGTCTCCATCTTGTTCCAAAATTTCCCAATATTTCGGCCATTTGTCCTCCATATTGAGTTTTTTTCTGTGCCTTCGCTTCCATTGGTGACAACCATCTTGGGGTTTTCTTTTCTAACAAATCCTTATATCTTATCTAAACATCAAACAATGCTTTTCTAACAATATGATTTTTAAAAGCTTTGTGTGCTTTTACCTTATCATACCACAAATATGCATGCCAACCAAAAACATTATTGAAACCTTCTAGATCCAACACGTCAGTGTTTTTTTTTCTTTTTTTAAAAAAATAAATAATATTTATTACTTTTCCAACAATTTAAACACTACAAATAAAAAAACAATACAATACAATAAAAAAACAATACAATACAATACAAAAACACTACATAACAGTAACACACTAAACTAAAAAACAAACAAACACAATTTAAAACACATCAAACAAATTCAGTATCTTATCTTTCATTCACTTATTTCCGCGACCTCCTCGCACCTCCCTTTTTGTATTCCACTTCTGTTAATTGTTTCAGCAATTCCTTTCCATCTTCCTCTGTTTTCTGTCCTGTAATTATCTTAACATATTCTAACCTTATTTTTCCCTTTAATACACTAATAATCTATTTGTACTTAGTTCCTTATAACATTTCTACTAAAGCCATATAACTTCATTCCAACATTTTCCTAACATTCATTAATTTTACAGGATTTCTGTAAATAGTCTTTAAATTTTTTCCAGTCTTCTTCCACCGACTCTTCTCCCTGGTCTCGGATTCTGCCAGTCATTTCCACCAATTCCATGTAGTCCATCAACTTCATCTGCCATTCTTCCCGGGTGGGTAAATCTTATGTCTTCCAATACTTTGCGATGAGTATTCTTGCTGCTGTTGTTGCATACATTAAAAATGTTCTATCCTTCTTTGGCACCAATTGGCCGACCATGCCCAGGAGAAAGGCCTCTGGTTTCTTCAGGAAGGTATATTTGAATACCTTTTTCATTTCATTATAAATCATTACCCAGAATGTCTTAATCCTTGGGCATGTCCACCAAAGGTGAAAGAATGTACCATCAGTCTCATTACATTTCCAACATTTATCGTCGGGTAAATGATAATTTTTTGTAAGCTTGACTGGTGTCATGTACCACCTGTAAATCATTTTCATTAAATTCTCTCTTAGGGCATTACATGTCGTAAATTTCATACCTGTGGTCCATAACTGTTCCCAGTCAGCCATCATTATGTTATGTCCAACATCTTTTGCCCATTTAATCATAGCAGATTTCACCGTTTCATCCTGAGTGTTCCATTTCAGCAACAAGTTATACATTCTTGACAAATGCTTAGTTTTTGGATCTAATAATTCTGTTTCCAATTTTGATTTTTCCACCTGGAAGCCAACTTTTTTGTCCAAATTTTATGCCTCCATTATTTGGTAATAACGGAGCCAATCTCGCACTTTATTTTTCAATTTTTCAAAGCTCTGCAATTTTATTCTGTCACCATCTTGTTCCAAAATTTCCCAATATTTCGGCCATTTGTCCTCCATATTGAGTTTTTTCTGTGCCTTCGCTTCTATTGGTGACAACCATCTTGGGGTTTTCTTTTCTAACAAATCCTTATATCTTATCCAATCATTGAACAGTGCTTTTCTAACAATATGGTTTTTAAACGCTTTATGTGCTTTTACCTTATCATACCACAAATATGCATGCCAACCAAATGCATTATTGAAACCTTCTAGATCCAGCACGTCAGTGTTTTCAAGAAGCAGCCATTCTCTCAGCCAGCAAAAAGCAGCTGATTCATAGTAAAGTTTAAGGTCTGGCAGGGCAAATCCACCTCTTTCTTTAGCATCAGTTAATATCTTAAATTTTATTCTAGGCTTCTTGCCCTGCCAGACAAATCTAGAAATATCTTTCTGCCACTTCTTGAAACAATCCATCTTGTCCAGAATTTGCAATGTTTGAAACAAAAACAACTTGGCAATACATTCATTTTTATCACAGCAATTCGGCCTAACAATGATAACTTCAAATTTGACCATATTTCTAAGTCCCTTTTCACTTCAATCCAACATTTTTCATAATTATCCTTAAATAATTCACATTCTTAGCAGTCATGTTAACCCCTAAATATTTCACTTTCTTAACCAATGTTAGTCCTGTCTCCTCCTGAAACTTCTCTCTCTCATTCACAGTTAAGTTTTTCTCTAAAACCTTAGTTTTCATCTTGTTCAACTTAAAACCTGCTACCTGTCTGAATTCTTGAATCAGTTCCAGTACTCTTTTAGTACTAGATTCTGGCTCCTGTAAAGTCAATACTAAATCATCAGCAAATGCTTTCAGTTTGTACTGTTTAGTACTGTTTAGATCCCAGTTGTATACCTTTAACCTCTTGGTCCTTTCTAATCATATTTACCAAAACCTCAAGGACCGATATAAAGAGCAATGGAGAAATTGGGCAGCCTTGTCGTGTCCCTTTCTCAATCCTAAACTCTTCTGTCACTACATTGTTCACAATTAATTTTGCCTTTTGTTCTGAATAAATTGCACCTATACCATTTTCAAAACCTTGACCTACCCCCATCCCCTGTAGATTCTTCTTCATAAAACAATAAATGTTGTCAAAGGCCTTCTCTGCGTCTACAAAAATCAAAACTGCCTTAGTATTGATATTCACTTGTAATTTTTCTAGAATATTAATTATATTCCTCGTATTATCAGACAAATGTCTGCCCGGGAGAACACCTTTTTTAATCTTTTAGCCAAAATATCTGCAAAAAAATTGTAATCCACATTAAGCAGCAATATGGGGCGGTAATTCTTAAGCTGTGTCTTTTCAGTCTCTGTTTTCGGTATAAGTGTAATATAAGCTTCCTTCCACGACTCTGGTGCCCTTTTCCCCTCCAATATTTCATTACAGACTTCCTTCAATGGTTGTATTAACCATTCTTTCAAAGGTCTGTAATATCTTGAAGTCAAACCATCCAGTCCTGGAGATTTACCTAATTGCATGTTCTGGATGGCCCCTTCCACTTCCTGATCTGTTATTTTGTAATTCAACATTAGCTGGCTTTCCTGAGAGATTTTATGTAGTCCATTTATTTTCAAAAATCGATCAATATCCATTTCTTTCTGCTTCTCCTGTGTATAAAGTTGTTTAAAATACCTCTGAAAGCACTTCCTAATCTCCACTGGGTTCTGTATATTCTTTCCTTCCACTTCCAAATTAGTAATAGTATTAAGTTTTTGTCTTTTTTTCATTTGCCAGGCCAACAATTTTCCACACTTATTTGCCGATTCAAATGTCTTTTGCCTCATCTGTTTAATCTTCCATTCTATTTCCTGATTCATCAGCTTCGTATATTGTACTTGGTATAACTTTATCTCTTTCAGGATCTCCTGTGACTTTGGTTTTGCTCTCAGTTTCTTCTCTCCTTCCTTTATTTTCTCCAGGATTTTATCCTTTTTTTCATTTTGAGTTCTCTTCTTAACTGCATTCTGTTGTATTAAAAATCCTCTCATAACCGCTTTACTTGCGTCCCAAATTATTCTTTTTTTCCACTGTAGTAGTCATATTTATCTCAAAATAGTCTCTCAGACTTTTTTGGGCCTTCTTGGTCACTTCTTCATTCCTGAACAATGTATCGTTCATCCTCCATCTAAAGGAACCAATTGGCGTCAATTTAATTTCCATCTTCACAGCATTATGGTCAGAACAAGTTTTGGGGCAAATCTCCACTTTGCTAGTCTTCGGAACCAGTCCTCTAGTTATCCAAATTTGGTCAATTCTTGTCCATGTCATTTTAGCCTCAGAGAAGAAAGTTCCCTCTCTTCCCCGAGGACTCTTCATTCTCCAAATGTCAACTAAGTCCATATTTTCAGTCATGTCAAAAAAGGTTTTTGGTAGTCTACCATCTTTAGTGACTACCTGTCTCTGTGCCTTGTCCATATTTGTAGACACCACTCCATTCATATCTCCCATCAAAATCATATTATAGTCCATATAATCCATCAGAGTCTCATGTAACTTCTTAAAGAACTCCGATTTTCCTTCATTTGGTGCATAGATGCCTACTATCAAGAACTGCTCTCCTTGTGATTGAATTTCAATTGCAACAAATCTTCCTTGGTCATCTTTGAATATAAATTTCGGTGATAGGCTCTCCTTTGCATAAAGGACCACTCCTCTTTTTTAAACTTTATCTGATGAGATAAATTCATGGCCCAATCTTTTATTACTCAATATCTTCCTGTGTAGCCTTATCACATGTGTTTCTTGTAAACAGTTCAAGTCCAATTGTTCTTTTTTCAATAAATGAGACTCTCCGCCTTTTTTCTGGGGAGTTCAGTCCATTTACATTCCAGCTCAAAACTTGCAACACCATGATGTAATTACACTGATATTCCTCCAACTGCGCCCAATGCTTGCTCTTCTGTTGGTGGTGTTGGTGACACGTTCACTGGGGGATCCAATCCAAAGGGTAATGCTGATATATCCAATATTCCTCTATTTGGTGATCCGATGCTCTTTGCTCTAGTCCTCTATCTGGTGATCTTCTATCCGATGCTCGTGGCTCTTTTCCAAGTTCCTTCTGCAGATCTTCTTCGTATTTATACAAAACTTTACTTTATCTTCTACTGATCTTATTTTTATTTTCCTTCCTTTGAAACTGAAAGATAGACCTTGGGGAAACTCCCACCTAAAGATGATTTTATTCCTTCTCAGCAGGGCAACCAAGTCTCTGTAGTTAGGCCTAAGATCCAAGAGATATTTCGGGATGTCTTAAAAAATTTCCACTCTTGACTGTTGTACTTCTAAGTTCTTCTGGTAGTGCCAACCCAATATTCTGTCTCTCTCTTCTTTGATTTGGAGGGTAATCAAGCAATCTCTTATTCTATTCTTCTCTTTTTTCCCTCCTCTTCCAAGTCTGAAGGCCTTCACAATTCTAAACTCTTCTCGGCCCAAGTCCAAGTCCCAAAAGTTGGCAAATTCCTGCGTGAGAAAGTCTATCAAACTTTCCTTCTCCAATTCAGGTAAAGCTCTGATCAAACTTTCCTTCTCCAATTCAGGTAAAGCTCTGATCCTCAGATTTGTCTGTTTTTCTTTAAGTTCAATCATAGCAAGCTTCAACTTATGGTCATCAAGTTGCCTCTGTAGGGCTGGGACTCTCTCTCTCTCCAGTTGTGTTACTTTACATTCCACAGCAACAGCTTTTTCCCTGGCTTCCTCCGCAGTCTGCTGTATCAAAGTAGATTCCTGTATCAATTTCTGAATGGTTTCTGTATTGGTATTCACCTTTTGACCCAGATTATTTATACTAAATCAATTTTAGTGGTTGCCACATCCACTTTCTTGTTAAGCTGTTACAATGAATCATTTATCTTGCTTAATGCAACCGCTAAGGCCTCTTCTGTTGACATTCCTCTTGATTTTGAGTATGCTGGTACAGCAGCTGAAGAGGCAGGGGGGCTGATGTTGAGGCTCTCCTGGGTTGCTGCAAAGTCTTCCCAGACCTTAATGTTTTTTCAGGAATTGACTGGTCTGTTTTTTCCTTTCCATTTGCCATAACACTTAAAAGATTCAAGGTCAGTCCCAGAGTCACACAGTTTTTTATCTTGCAGCTGGAAATTCCCCCAGCCCAGCACTTGTAACAGTTTCAAAAGCTTCCTCTAGGGGGAAACAGTTTCTATTTATATTAATCCGTAATGTCCCCTTTTAAACACAGTTCAAACAATGAAGTTAGTTTCAATTTTCAGTTACTTTTACTCCTTTTTAAGAGCAGACAGAGACAGTGGAAACAATGTATTTCTCTTATTTAGCTAGCTGTCAATGAACATTCTAATCACTGTCAATGAACGTCAGTCCTGCTACCAGCCCGTTTCCAGGGTCGGAGCAGTGGTATTTTAACTCTCTTCGCTCTCTCCTGCAGACATGCTCCGTCCAAAACTCCCTCCCCCCTTCTCCGGCCTCCAAGGGGGGTTTAATGTTTTTTACCAATGGAAATTTAGTCCTTTACGATAGGCTTTCAAAGACTTCAGCTTGCAGCCTCGTTGCTTCAGTCTAGTTACAAAAGGGGAAGGCGGACTTCCTGTGTTGAACCTCCCCGTTTCGATACCAAATTAGACGTTTAAAAATTCAATTCTCCTGCTTCAGCTCTACTCATGGGTAGTTGCTTTAAAGTCAAATTGTCCACAAGAAAAAAGTCAGCGCTCTCCGGCAACAGCATAGCGGCTTCGCTCCGTGGAAGAAGCAGTCGATTCGAAGCACCGTGCCGCTCACCCCACGTCGCTCCGGATACCTGAAACCGGGTTTCCCCGCGGGTAGGGGAGGTGCAAAGGATGCCCGCCGAATCCCATGTTCACAGGCTTCACCCGCCTGTGATTTTTAATGGGTCTCCAGATTCCCAGTCAGAAGGGGCTGCGGCGGCAGCGCAGGTCTTCGAGGCTTTGACAGCCAGAAGGGGCAGCGGCAGCAGTGCAGGCCGTCGAGGCTTTGACAGCCAGAAGGGGCAGCGGCAGCAGCGCAGGTTGTCGACCCTTTGACAGCCAGAAGAGGCATAGGCAGCAGCACAGTTCATTAAGGCTTTGACAGCCAGAAGAGGCAGCGGCAGCAGTGCAGGCCGTCGAGGCTTTGACAGCCAGAAGGGGCAGCGGCGGCAGCGCAGGTCGTCAACCCTTTGACAGCCAGAAGAGGCATAGGCAGCAGCACAGTTCATTAAGGCTTTGACAGCCAGAAGAGGCAGAGGCAGCAGCGCATATCGTCGAGGCTTGACAGCCAGAAGGGGCAGCAGCGGCAGCGCAGATCGTCGAGGCTTTGACAGCCAGAAGAGGCAGACAGCAGCGCATATCGTTGAGGCTTTGACAGCCAGAAGAGGCTGTGGCAGCAGCGCAGATCGTTGAGGCTTTGACAGCCAGATGGGGCAGCGGCAGCAGCAAAGGTCATCGAGTCTCTGACTTCCAGAAGAACCAGAGGCAGCAGCACAGGTTGTCGAGGCTTTGACAGCCAGAAGGGGCAGAGGCGGCAGCACAGGTTGTCGAGGCTTTGACAGCCAGAAGGGGCTGCGGCAGCAGTGCAGGTCGTCGAGGCTTTGACAGCCAGAAGAGGCAGACAGCAGCGCATATCGTTGAGGCTTTGACAGCCAGAAGAGGCTGTGGCAGCAGCGCAGATCGTTGAGGCTTTGACAGCCAGAAGCGGCTGCGGCAGCAGCGCAGGTCATTGAGGCTTTGACAACAAGAAAAGGAAGAGGCAGCAGCGCAGGTCATCGAGGCTTTGACAGCCAGAAAAAGAAGAGGCAGCAGCACAGATTGTCTAGGCTTTGACAGCCAGAAGAGGCAGAGGCAGCAGCGCAGATCGTCGAGGCTTTGACAGCCAGAAGCAGCAGAGGTAGCAGCGCAGATCGTCGAGGCTTTGACAGCCAGAAGGGGCAGCGGCAGCAGGTCGTCGAGGCTTTGACAGCCAGAAGCGTTAGCAGCACAGGTTGTCAAGGCTTTGACAGCCAGAAGAGGCAGAGGCAGAAGTGCAGGTCGCTGAGGCTTTGACAGCCAGAATGGGCAGCAGCAGCAGCGCAGGTTGTCGAGTCTTTGACAGCCAGAAGAGGCGGAGGCAGCAGTTCAGCTCATCGAGACTTTGACAGCCAGAAGAGGCAGATACAGCAGCGATGATCGTTGAGGCTTTGACAGCCAGAAGCGACAGAGGCAGATGCACAGGTCGTCGAGTCTTTGACAGCCAGAAGGGGCAGCGGCAGTAGCGCAGGTCATCGAGGCCTTGACAGCCAGAAGCATCAGTGTCAGCAGCGCAGGTCGTCAAGGCTTTGACAGCCAGAAGAGGCGGAGGCAGCAGCGCAGGTTGTCGAGTCTTTGACAGCCAGAAGAGGCGGAGGCAGCAGTTCAGCTCATCGAGACTTTGACAGCCAGAAGAGGCAGAGGCAGCAGCGCTGATTGTTGAGACTTTGACAGCCAGAAGGGGCAGCGGCAGCAGAGCAGGTTGTCGAGACTTTGACAGCCAGAAAAGGAAGAGGCAGCAGCACAGTTCGTCGAGGCTTTGACAGCCGGAAGAGGCCGAGGCAGCAGCGCATATCGTTGAGGCTTTGACAGCCAGAAGAGGCTTTGGAGCAGCGCATATCGTTGAGGCTTTGACAGCCAGAAGAGGCTTTGGAGCAGCGCAGATCGTTGAGGCTTTGACAGCCAGAAGGGGCTGCGGCAGCAGCGCAGGTCTTCGAGGCTTTGACAAGAAGAAAAGGAAGAGGCAGCAGCGCAGGTCGTCGAGGCTTTGACAGCCAGAAAAGGAAGAGGCAGCAGTGCAGGTCGTCGAGGCTTTGACAGCCAGAAGAGGCAGAGGCAGCAGCACAGATTGTCGAGGCTTTGACAGCCAGAAGAGGCAGAGGCAGCAGCGCAGATCGTCGAGCCTTTGACAGCCAGAAGAGGCAGAGGCAGCAGCGCAGATCGTTGAGGCTTTGACAGCCAGAAGCGTCAGCAGCGCAGGTTGTCAAGGCTTTGACAGCCAGAGGAGGCGGAGGCAGCAGTGCTGGTCATCGAGGCTTTGACAGCCAGAAGAGGCAGAGGCAGCAGCGTAGATCGTTGAGGCATTGACAGCCAGAAGGGACAGCGGCAGCAGCACAGGTCGTCAAGGCGTTGACAGCCAGGAGAGTCAGAGGCAGCAGAACAGGTCGTCGAGGCTTTAACAGCCAGAAGGGGCAGCGGCACCAGCGCAGGTCATCGAGGCCTTGACAGCCAGAAGCATCAGTGTCAGCAGCGCAGGTCGTCAAGGCTTTGAAAGCCAGAAGAGGCGGAGGCAGCAGTGCAGGTTGTCGAGGCTTTGACACCCAGAAGAGGCAGAGGCAGCAGTGCAGGTCATCGAGGCTTTGACAGCCAGAAGAGGCAGAGGCAGCAGCACAGGTCGTCGAGGCTTTAACAGCCAGAAGAGGCATAGGCAGCAGCACAGTTCATTAAGGATTTGACAGCCAGAAGAGGCAGCGGCAGCAGCGCATATCGTTGAGGCTTTAACAGCCAGAAGGGGCAGCGGAAGAAACGCAGGACATCGAGGCTTTGACAGCCAGAAGAGGCAGAGGCAGCAGCGCATATCGTCGAGGCTTGACAGCCAGAAGGGGCAGCAGCGGCAGCACAGATCGTTGAGGCTTTGACAGCCAGAAGAGGCAGAGGCAGCAGTGCAGGTCATCAAGGCCATGACAGCCAGAAAAGGAAGAGGCAGCAGCACAGGTTGTCGAGGCTTTGACAGCCAGAAGAGGCAGAGGCAGCAGTGCAGATCGTTGAGGCTTTGACAGGCAGAAGGGGCAGTGGCAGCAGCGCAGGAAGTTGAGGCTTTGACAGCCAGAAGGGGCAGCGGCAGTAGCGCAGATCGTTGAGGCTTTGAAAGCCAGAAGGGGCAGCGGCAGCAGCACGGGACGTCAAGGCTTTGACAGCCAGAAGAGGCAGAGGCAGCAGCGCACATCGTTGAGGCTTTGACAGCCAGAAGCGTCAGCAGCGCAGGTTGTCAAGGCTTTGACAGCCAGAGGAGGCGGAGGCAGCAGTGCAGGTCATCGAGGCTTTGACAGCCAGAAGAGGCAGAGGCAGCAGCGTAGATCGTTGAGGCATTGACAGCCAGAAGGGGCAGCGGCAGGAGCACAGGTCGTCAAGGCGTTGACAGCCAGGAGAGTCAGAGGCAGCAGAACAGGTCGTCGAGGCTTTAACAGCCAGAAGGGGCAGCGGCACCAGCGCAGGTCGTCGAGGCCTTGACAGCCAGAAGAGGCTGTGGCAGCAGTGCAGATCGTTGAGGCTTTGACAGCCAGAAGGGGCTGCGGTAGCAGCGCAGGTCATCGAGGCTTTGACAACAAGAAAAGGAAGAAGCAGCAGCGCAGGTCATCAAGGCCATGACAGCCAGAAAAGGAAGAGGCAGCAGCACAGGTTGTCGAGGCTTTGAGAGCCAGAAGAGGCAGAGGCAGCAGTGCAGATCGTCGAGGCTTTGACAGGCAGAAGGGGCAGTGGCAGCAGCGCAGGAAGTTGAGGCTTTGACAGCCAGAAGGGGCAGCGGCAGTAGCGCAGATCGTTGAGGCTTTGAAAGCCAGAAGGGGCAGCGGCAGCAGCACGGGACGTCAAGGCTTTGACAGCCAGAAGAGGCAGAGACAGCAGCGCATAACGTTGAGGCTTTGACAGCCAGAAGAGGCTGTGGCAGCAGTGCAGATCGTTGAGGCTTTGACAGCCAGAAGGGGCTGCGGTAGCAGCGCAGGTCATCGAGGCTTTGACAACAAGAAAAGGAAGAGGCAGCAGCGCAGGTCGTCGAGGCTTTGACAGCCAGAAGTGGCAGAGGTAGCAGCGCAGATCGATGAGGCTTTGACAGCCAGAAAGGGCAGCAGCAGCAGGTCGTCAAGGCTTTGACAGCCAGAAGCGTCAGCAGCGCAGGTTGTCAAGGCTTCGACAGCCAGAAGAGGCGGAGGCAGCAGTGCAGGTCATCGAGGCTTTGACAGCCAGAAGGGGCTGTGGCAGAAGAGCAGGTCGTTGAGGCTTTGACAGCCAGACAGGGCAGCGGCAGCAGCAAAGGTCATCGAGTCTCTGACTTCCAGAAGAACCAGAGGCAGCAGCACAGGTTGTCGAGGCTTTGACAGCCAGAAGGGGCAGAGGCGGCAGCACAGGTTGTCGAGGCTTTGACAGCCAGAAGGGGCTGCGGCAGCAGTGCAGGTCGTCGAGGCTTTGACAGCCAGAAGAGGCAGACAGCAGCGCATATCGTTGAGGCTTTGACAGCCAGAAGAGGCTGTGGCAGCAGCACGGGACGTCAAGGCTTTGACAGCCAGAAGAGGCAGAGACAGCAGCGCATAACGTTGAGGCTTTGACAGCCAGAAGAGGCTGTGGCAGCAGTGCAGATCGTTGAGGCTTTGACAGCCAGAAGGGGCTGCGGTAGCAGCGCAGGTCATCGAGGCTTTGACAACAAGAAAAGGAAGAAGCAGCAGCGCAGGTCATCAAGGCCATGACAGCCAGAAAAGGAAGAGGCAGCAGCACAGGTTGTCGAGGCTTTGACAGCCAGAAGAGGCAGAGGCAGCAGTGCAGATCGTCGAGGCTTTGACAGGCAGAAGGGGCAGTGGCAGCAGCGCAGGAAGTTGAGGCTTTGACAGCCAGAAGAGGCAGAGACAGCAGCGCATAACGTTGAGGCTTTGACAGCCAGAAGAGGCTGTGGCAGCAGTGCAGATCGTTGAGGCTTTGACAGCCAGAAGGGGCTGCGGTAGCAGCGCAGGTCATCGAGGCTTTGACAACAAGAAAAGGAAGAGGCAGCAGCGCAGGTCGTCGAGGCTTTGACAGCCAGAAGTGGCAGAGGTAGCAGGGCAGATCGATGAGGCTTTGACAGCCAGAAAGGGCAGCAGCAGCAGGTCGTCAAGGCTTTGACAGCCAGAAGCGTCAGCAGCGCAGGTTGTCAAGGCTTCGACAGCCAGAAGAGGCGGAGGCAGCAGTGCAGGTCATCGAGGCTTTGACAGCCAGAAGGGGCTGTGGCAGAAGAGCAGGTCGTTGAGGCTTTGACAGCCAGACAGGGCAGCGGCAGCAGCAAAGGTCATCGAGTCTCTGACTTCCAAAAGAACCAGAGGCAGCAGCACAGGTTGTCGAGGCTTTGACAGCCAGAAGGGGCAGAGGCGGCAGCACAGGTTGTCGAGGCTTTGACAGCCAGAAGGGGCTGCGGCAGCAGTGCAGGTCGTCGAGGCTTTGACAGCCAGAAGAGGCAGACAGCAGCGCATATCGTTGAGGCTTTGACAGCCAGAAGAGGCTGTGGCAGCAGCGCAGATCGTTGAGGCTTTGACAGCCAGAAGCGGCTGCAGCAGCAGCGCAGGTCATTGAGGCTTTGACAACAAGAAAAGGAAGAGGCAGCAGCGCAGGTCATCGAGGCTTTGACAGCCAGAAAAAGAAGAGGCAGCAGTGCAGGACCTTGAGGCTTTGACAGCCAGAAGAGGCAGAGGCAGCAGCGCAGATCGTCGAGGCTTTGACAGCCAGAAGCAGCAGAGGTAGCAGCGCAGATCGTCGAGGATTTGACAGCCAGAAGCGTTAGCAGCGCAGGTCATCGAGGCTTTGTCAGCCAGAAAAAGAAGAGGCAGCAGTGCAGGACCTTGAGGCTTTGACAGCCAGAAGAGGCAGAGGCAGCAGCGCATATCGTTAAGGCTTTGACAGCCAGGAGGGTCTGTGGCAGCAGCGCAGATCGTTGAGGCTTTGACAGCCAGAAAAGGAATAGGCAGCAGTGCAGGTCGTCGAGGCTTTGACAGCCAGAAGAGGCAGAGGCAGCAGCGATGATGGTTGAGGCTTTGACAGCCAGAAGCGACAGAGGCAGCAGCACAGGTCGTCGAGTCTTTGACAGCCAGAAGGGGCAGCGGCAGCAGCGGAGGTCGTCGAGGTCTTGACAGCCAGAAGCATCAGTGTCAGCAGCGCAGGTCGTCAAGGCTTTGACAGCCAGAACAGGCAAAGGCAGCAGCAAATGTCATTGAAGCTTTGATATCCAGAAGGGGCTGCGGCAGCAGAGCAGGTCGTTGAGGCTTTGACAGCCAGACGGGGCAGCGGCAGCAGCAAAGGTCATCGAATCTCTGACTTCCAGAAGAAGCAGAGGCAGCAGCACAGGTTGTCGAGGCTTTGACAGCCAGAAGGGGCAGAGGCGGCAGCACAGGTTGTCGAGGCTTTGACAACAAGAAGGGGCTGCGGCAGCAGTGCAGGTCGTCGAGGCTTTGACAGCCAGAATAGGCGGAGGCAGCAGCGCAGGTCGCTGAGGCTTTGACAGCCAGAATGGGCAGCAGCAGCAGCGCAGGTTGTCGAGTCTTTGACAGCCAGAAGAGGCGGAGGCAGCAGTTCAGCTCATCGAGACTTTGACAGCCAGAAGAGGCAGAGGCAGCAGCGCATATCGTTGAGGCATTGACAGCCAGAAGGGGCAGCGGCAGCAGAGCAGGTTGTCGAGACTTTGACAGCCAGAAAAGGAAGAGGCAGCAGCACAGGTCGTCGAGGCTTTGACAGCCAGAAGAGGCAGAGGCAGCAGCGCATATCGTTGAGGCTTTGACAGCCAGAAGAGGCTGTGGCAGCAGCGCAGATCGTTGAGGCTTTGGCAGCCAGAAGGGGCTGCGGCAGCAGCCCAGGTCTTCGAGGCTTTGACAACAAGAAAAGGAAGAGGCAGCAGCGCAGGTCGTCGAGGCTTTGACAGCCAGAAAAGAAAGAGGCAGCAGTGCAGGTCGTCCAGGCTTTGACAGCCAGAAGAGGCAGAGGCAGCAGCACAGATTGTCGAGGCTTTGACAGCCAGAAGAGGCAGAGGCAGCAGCGCAGATCGTTGAGGCTTTGACAGCCAGAAGCGTCAGCAGCGCAGATCGTTGAGGCTTTGACAGCCAGAGGAGGCGGAGGCAGCAGTGCAGGTCATCGAGGCTTTGACAGCCAGAAGAGGCAGAGGCAGCAGCGTAGATCGTTGAGGCATTGACAGCCAGAAGGGGCAGCGGCAGCAACACAGGTCGTCAAGGCGTTGACAGCCAGGAGAGGCAGAGGCAGCAGCACAGGTCGTCGAGGCTTTAACAGCCAGAAGGGGCAGCGGCACCAGCGCAGGTCGTCGAGGCCTTGACAGCCAGAAGCATCAGTGTCAGCAGCGCAGGTCGTCAAGGCTTTGACAGCCAGAAGAAGCGGAGGCAGCAGTGCAGGTTGTCGAGGCTTTGACACCCAGAAGAGGCAGAGGCAGCAGTGCAGGTCATCAAGGCTTTGACAGCCAGAAGAGGCAGAGGCAGCAGCACAGGTCGTCGAGGCTTTAACAGCCAGAAGGGGCAGCGGCACCAGCGCAGGTCGTCGAGGCTTTGACAGCCAGAAGCATCAGTGTCAGCAGCGCAGGTCGTCAAGGCTTTGACAGCCAGAAGAGGCGGAGGCAGCAGTGCAGGTTGTCGAGGCTTTGACAGCCAGAAGAGGCAGAGGCAGCAGCACCAATCGTCGAGGCTTTGACAGCTAGCAGGGGCAGCGGCAGCAGGTCGTCGAGGCTTTTACAGCCAGAAGCGTCAGCAGCGCAGGTTGTCAAGGCTTTGACAGCCAGATGAGGCAGAGGCAGCAGCGCAGATTGTTGAGGCTTTGACAGCCAGAAGGGGCAGCGGCAGCAGCACAGGTCGTCAAGGCTTTGACCGTCAGAATGTGCTGCAGCAGCAGCGCAGATCGTCGAGGCTTTGACAGCCAGAAGGGGCAGCGGCAGCAGCACAGGTCATCGGGGCTTTGACAGCCAGAAAAGGAAGAGGCAGCAGCGCAGATCGTTGAGGCTTTGACAGCCAGAAGGGGCAGCGGCTATTGCGCAGGTCGTCGAGTCTTTGACAGCCAGAAACGGAAGAGGCAGCAGTGCAGGTCGTCGAGGCTTTGACAGCCAGAAGATGCAGAGGCAGCAGCGCAGATTTTCGAGGCTTTGACAGCCAGAAGGGGCTGCGGCAGCAGCTCAGATCTTCGAGGCTTTGACAGCCAGAAAAGGAAGAGGCAGCAGCGCAGGTCGTCGAGGCTTTGACAGCCAGACAGGGCAGCGGCAGCAGCGCAGGTCATCGAGGCTTTGCCCGTCAGAATGTGCTGCAGCAGCAGCGCAGGTCGTTGAGGATTTGACAGCCAGACAGGGCAGCGGCAGCAGCAGCAGCACAAGTGGTCTCACTGGCAGAGCCTAAGTGACACCAGATAAAGTTGAGCAATGGACTCAATCCTGATATTCACCTGAGATGGTGGTGCTTTGTTTTGACCCCCAGGCTTGTTGTGACCCATGGAAGGTATAGAGCTGCTGCCCCCCCCCCTTATCAGACAACAAATATCATGTATTTCATAAGCATATATTTTCATGGTTTTACAGTTTTAGTGTGAGCTCAGTTTCTAAAAAGCACCTCTTGAACGGGTTATTTTGGGATTGATTCAGGTTGGCCCCCAAAGCAGCTCACTTCAAATCAATGGTCTCCAGCAAGAAGCACCCACCACGCATGACCCCTCCTGCCCCTTCTCATCCCAACGTGGCTGCAGCAGAAGCTAGGCTGGTGCTTCCATTTGGAACTATGGAGTTCTCTGCTGGTTTCTGGTGGGCCTGGACCCCGCCTTCCAACCTCTAGGGCTGGGCATGGCCCTCCCAATCTAACTCACCTCTGCTCTCACAGTCAGGTACATTTTGGTTGGAAAGGGAAGGAAAGAGTATGAGCTGGTTGGAATCATGCTGAACCAAACACATCCTAAGCTGGGTCTGAACTGCAGGAGGGTTTGGACTTGGCTCATAAAGAGCATGAGATGACGCTTGAAACTGGAGAAATCTCTTCAGTTCAAAGACTTAGTGGCCTCAATAAATATATGAAAAAAGCTTATTTGGACGAGCAAAGAATTATTGTTGTTGTTGTTGTTGTTGTTGTTGTTGTTATTATGTCTCCCCACCCCGATACATAGCGGAACAAAGAGAAAAAAAGATATATAATAAACCAGCAGACATACAAAAATCAATCTTTAAAGCAGGCAAAAATAAATACATATGAACTTATACCAGCTTTAAGGTGTTTCCAATAGTACATATAAAAATGTAATTTTAAGAAAAATCTTAGCCTTCCAAAGGTGAAGACTTGCTCATCCATTAACGGAATACCTGTATGATTGCTGCCTGCAGTAACTTGCGCGCTAGGTCACGGAAGTGTCTGTATCAGAGTCGGACATCCCCTAAGTTGGAGCAAAGCCACTGTAAGTGCATCTTTTATTATGTATACATTCATCTTCTATCAAAAAAACACTGTCCATATATATTAGACATGATAGCAGTGAATGCAGTTGAAGTTGTACAATTAAATAAAAAATGTGTAAATACTAAAGAACATTTGACAGTTAAATTGTGAGGAATAAAGAAACCATTAGAAACATTAGAACAGGCATTCCCTGTTTCCAGTTCCTACCTCCAAGTAAAACGCCATGCCAATGGCTTTCTTCTTGTTGTTCGGACAGCACATATATTTCCGTGCCAATCGGGCAATCCTATTATACTGTTCTGTTGAGGAGGTGAACAAAGTCCTGAAACATAAGAGTAAGAGACAAAGAATTCACAAGTCTGAAGCTGGCAGGAAGAACCACCCAGCGTTCCTGCACAACAACAACCACCACCAGGTTACTTGAACGCTGAGCAGAGCCTCCCGCCTGCATTCGCTCCCTAAGATGCACACACATTTCCCCTTACTTTTTAGGAGGGGGAAAGTGTGTCTTATAGAGTGAACAATATGGTACATTTTCTGAAATAAATAAGAAGTTTATCCCCATTTCCCCAGAAAGCAGGCCTTGCTCTTCATGCCTCACCTGCCAGTCCTTTTCACCTTCTTACCTTGCCAGAAGACGAATGCCTTTGAAAAAGCTTTCTGGACTTGACAGCATATCCCAGCAGCTTTGCAACCCCAAAACCTCAAATTCGTCAAGGTATTCAACACGCCCAATCAGTTGTTTCAGGGCCTGCACAGCGGTCCTGAGTCAAGTGAAGGAATTAAGAATATTATATTTTAAAAATTTGTATACTGCCCTTCACCCGTAGATCTCCGGGCAGTTCACAACATAAAAATGCAAGTTAAAAAGCACAAAATACAGAATAAAAACAAGAACCAAAGCAAACCAATAACTCCTCTCCCTCTAACAAACACAGTTGAAAGGGCATAGGAGGTTAATCAGCCAATGGCCTGATTGAAGAGGACCATTTTTGCCTGGCATCTAAATGCACCAGGCAAGCCTCCCTGGGGAGAGCAACCCACTAATGGGGAGCCACCACAGAAAAGGCCCCTTCTTGTGTGGAGGAGGCATGTGAAGAGGGGCTTCCGATGATGAGCGCAAGGTCTGGGTAGGTTCATCTGGGGAGTTTTAGGTCCTTGACATCTTGCAGTCCAACCCCAACCATCACCCCCTGCAGCCTCCCCCATGTTTCCAGCACAAGCGGCAACCTTTCGGCTGTGATGGAGACTTAAGGTTTCATGACACGTGAGTCCCACCACACCCAAATCAGCCCATCGTGCGGGAGAGTCTCCAACATCCTCTCCCATCCTAGTGTCCTTCAGATGTTTTGGGCTACAATAACTCCCATCTTCAGCCCCGTTGTGCTGGCTGGGGCTGGTGGGAGTTGTGGTCCAAAGTGACTGAAGAGCACAGGGGTTGGGGAAGCCTGGGTCTCCTAGCTATCTAACCTAAGCAGAACCTCCATGTCCAAATGAAGCCTATCTCTTGGGGGAGAGCTGAGCCATCACCACTATGGGTCAGAGAGAGAAGGGAGGCCCCCCCCCAAATGCATTAGCAGGTCCTTTACATCAGTGGATCGAGATGCGAAGAGGGCTCCTGGATTAGACTTGCCGCCCTCGAACCTCTTCTTCTCGCCTCATGGACAAAACAGATCTGAGTGCTAAGTGCAAACAGCAGGTGGTGGAACATGCTCTTCAGGATACCTGCAGCCTCAGGGAACGACAGGATATGACACAGAGCGTTGGTAGCCTGGAGGGACAAGGACAGGAGAACGGCATTCAGCAGAGGTCATCGTCAGATCAAGATCTCAGACTCAGACGCGACTCAGAGCCCCGGTCCATTTCCCTCAGTGTTGTCTACACTGACTAGCAGTGGCTGTCCAGGGTTTCAGGCAAGGAACTCCCCGACATGGAGATGCTGGGGCCCTTCTGCATACAAAGCAGGTGCTCACAGGATGGACCACTTATTAAGATGCACCCCCCTCCCAGCAAGAAGCCCCCAGCCCCATCCAGCTCCCATTCAAAACAATCCAGGAGAGAGAAACTGAGTGGTTTCGTACCGCCATTGGCATTTGAGAAGTGCTGCGTCGCCTGGAAGTGACTTCCGCTTTGGGGTCTTCATCCTGCAGCCTTTTCAGGAGAGGTCTCAGCAGCTTGACGCTGGAATACTGATCAGCGACCAAGGCCTTCCAGATCACCGTGGCACTTCTGCAATTTTTCAAAACAGAATTTTTCCCTTTTCCTTTTCTTAAAAAAAGTCAGGCCTTTGATATTTTCTTTATATTGCACATACATTAGCAAAGAAAGAAACCACAACTCGGAGCACAATTTTTTGCAAGTACGAAATTCAATATAAATAAATATAAATTAAGAAACCCCTTAAATCTACCCCTCCCCATTTTCACATCACAAAAACTTACTCATCACACTCCATCGAACAGTCCAACAGGCTGTCTACGACCGGCTGCATGCGCTTGGTGGCTAGGCTGACAAGAGCCGAAAGTGTCACTTCCTTAGTGCGGGTGTCGGGGATCTGGTGGAGACGGTTGTAAATCTCCTTCACAACCATAGGCAGCTGGAAGAAGATAAAAGAAGACCAGGATGAGAAAGTGTGGTGAACCTGTTTCTATTTTGCTTAATGTATGTAGGGTTTGGTGTCAGCGTTACTCGTGCCGGTTCTCTGCCGTTCACTTGTGTTCCTTTGGTGGTGGCACAACCAAAGTGAATAGTTTCTGATTAATTTCTGATTAATTGTCTTGTCTCAATTATATTTTTAGAGTTTATCATTGCAATGGTGAGCTAGATACTGCAGTTTTTGGTTGTGGTGACCTGCTATTTGATATAATTAGTTAAAGATGTTTCTATATGTAACAACAGCAGCTAGGATTCTATATGCGCAGAAATGGAAGGAAAAAGAAGTTCCAAAGAAGGGATAAGTGAGATAATGGACTATGCAGAACTGGCAAAATTAGCAGTTTTGTGGGCAAATAGGCCTTTTTCGGATTATAGTACGCTGAACTCGTAAGGAGGATTTGAGCTATGAGCAACGTAAGTAATTGGATTATAATACTGGGGTTATGATTTGACAAACAGAAGACGGGGTGCAGCAGGAGAGAAACAACAACTCCATGGAAAACAGGGTGGGAAGTTGACGAAAATTAAGAGAAAAGTCAAAATTGTGTTCTGACTGTATATGATTTTTAAAATATTGAAACAATAAAATATAATTGTAAAAAAAGAAGAAGTTGTAACCATTTTTAAGCTTCTGGGTAGGCAGCCTCAGAATGGCTTGCAAATGTACTTTGAAGAAGCCAGCTTTGGCAGAGGCCACTGTAACTTCAATGCCAGCCCATAATAGGCCTTATGGTAGATAGAAGCTGGGCTCTCTCCTGGCACCTCGGAATTCAAAGAGGTCAGCTCAAGCCCTGCTGTTTCCTAGCTCAGGGCGCCATATCACCAAAGTCTACCCCTGGGGGTTTTTTCATAGAATCATAGAATCATTGTGTTGTGACGTGGGGTTTGTGATTTCAGCTCTCTTGACATAATATGCTGGCGACAGTTCTCTAGTAACACTTAAAGCAACAAGGCTAAGACCTGAGGAGGGGAGAGCTACATTTATAGGGACAGGGAATTAGCTAGAAAGGATACATTTTGGAGGGAACAATATCAGGCAATCACAGTCCTGCCTTTTGGAGGCAACCAATAAGACAGAGGATCCAAATACAGCAGCTTAAATGAACCAATAGTAGCTGTACCCTCTGGAACCAAAAGGCAGTTACTTTACCCTAATGCAATTACAGACAATAATAATACAGATATAAAATCATTTGACTCAATACACAACACATAGAATCATAGAATCATAGAGTTGGAAGAGACCACAAGGGCCATCGAGTCCAACCCCCTGCCAAGCAGGAAACACCATCACAGCACTCCTGACATATGGTTGTCAAGCCTCTGCTTAAAGACCTCCAAAGAAGGAGACTCCACCACACTCCTTGGCAGCAAATTCCACTGTCGAACAGCTCTTACTGTCAGGAAGTTCTTCCTAATGTTTAGGTGGAATCTTCTGTCTTGTAGTTTGGATCCATTGCTCCGTGTCCGCTTCTCTGGAGCAGCAGAAAACAACCTTTCTCCCTCCTCTATGTGACATCCTTTTATATCTTTGAACATGGCTATCATATCACCCCTTAACCTCCTCTTCTCCGGGCTAAACATGCCCAGCTCCCTTAGCCGTTCCTCATAAGGCATCGTTTCCAGGCCTTTGACCATTTTGGTTGCCCTCCTCTGGACACGTTCCAGTTTGTCCGTGTCCTTCTTGAACTGTGGTGCCCAGAACTGGACACAGTACTCCAGGTGAGGTTTGACCAGAGCAGAATACGTACAGTGGCACTATTACTTCCCTTGATCTAGATGCTATACTCCTATTGATGCAGCCCAGAATTGCATTGGCTTTTTTAGCTGCCGCGTCACACTGTTGGCTCATGTCAAGTTTGTGGTCAACCAAGACTCCTAGATCCTTTTCACATGTACTGCTCTCAAGCAGATGTCACCCATCTTGTATTTGTGTCTCTCATTTTTTTTGCCCAAGTGCAATACTTTACATTTCTCCCTGTTAAAATTCATCTTGTTTCTTTTGGCCCAGTTCTCTAATCTGTCAAGGTCGTTTTGAAGTGTGATCCTGTCCTCTGGGGTGTTAGCCACCCCTCCCATTTTGGTGCCATCTGCAAATTTTATCAGGATGCCCTTGAGTCCATCATCCAAGTCGTTGATAAAGATGTTGAATAAGACCGGGCCCAAGACAGAACCCTGTGGCACCCCACTAGTCACTCTTCTCCAGGATGAAGAGGAACCATTGATGAGCACCCTTTGGGTTCGGTCAGTCAGCCAGTTTTGTGTGGGGGGGGTATTTTGTTGAGTGCTCTCTTGTTGCCACACCTGCTCCTTGTATTTGCTCCTGACCTGAGCACAAGGAGACCCTTTTGTTTCTGGCGGACCACCTGAGGAGATTTCACCCCTCCCATATCCAAGAATCTCCTGAGGTCTCTGCTGACTCTACAGAGAGGAGGAGCAATGTACTGCTCTCTACTTAATTAGTCAAGTGAGTGAATCTGTGTGTGAGAGAGTGAGAGTCAGTCAGTGTGTTGGAGAGAGAGTGCAAGAGATCGTGTTTATAGATAAGATTGCTGCTAAGAGCAGCTGCAGGCACTCAGAGTATAGCATTGATTTATGCTCAGAATATTTAGCTCTGTGTATAGTCTTGTATTATAGCTGTAGTTATAGAATAAAGGAAGATACTTTACAGAGCTGCTCTCCGAGTGGTTTATACTCTGCAAGACTCTGCAAAATGCTGCTGCGCAACGACTGTATAATTGAGACAGTGAATCCGGTGCTCTCAGCTCCAAGCTGTGAGTCCACAGCACTGTGACCTGTTCCTGTGGGAAAGGAGGTCTCTGGCAGTGCTACCCAGCTCGCCTAGCCCAGTTGGGGCTGTAGTGCATGAGTCCAGTTGGTACACTGGTTCAAGGGCGATGCTGACATCGGTTATGGGCCCAGTCGTTGTCCCAGTCGTCTGACCAGTCGTTGTTCCAGTCATCCCAGTCGTCCCAGTCGCCAGAGGTGTCTGTTGCTGATCGCTGGACGGCGGAACGGAGGCTGCATGCTGGACTGATTTGTGGTGCCTAGAAGCAGAGCTGTGTTGGAGCAGAGTGCTCAAGCTGCCGCTGTTGCTGTTGCTGCTGCTTGAGGTATGTTGCTGACTGCCAAATAAAGAAGATAGCATCCCTGTTTGCCTGTTAATTGCGCTCTGAGTGGGAGAGAGAGTGGCTGAAGAAGTCCAAGACTTTATCTGTGTTTGCACGAGGGAAGTGTCTTGCTCTAAGTAATAGCAGACATGGCCTGTGCACATTCTGGCCAGATGGCTCTATCCTTTCCTCTCCTCACGCCTGAAAACTATGCAGTTTGGCAAGTTAAGATGAAAGCGCTTTTGCAGAGGGAAAAGCTATTTCACACGATAGAAAATGACCCTCCAGATAAGGATGATGATGATTGGGCTGAGTGGCATGCTGCAGATATGAAAGCCTGAGGGACAATTGTTTTGAGTGTTTCAGACCACTTGCTGGTGAACTTAGAGGGTCAAGAGACTGCACAAGCTGTTTGGCATAAGTTGAGAGATATGCATCTGAGACAAAATGCTGGTTCCAGTGTGATTTTCTTCAAGAAGCTGTGCAGGTTGCAGTTGCAGAAAGGTGGTGATTTGCCTAGCCATCTATCTCAGTTAAAGCGTCTCAGACAGGACCTTGTTCAGCGAGACCTGGCTATTTCAGAGGCTGTGTTTGCAATGCTGATGATAAATAGCCTAGATGATTCTTACGATGGAGTAGCTGCCCAGATTTCTACAATGCCTTCTGACCGGCTAACAGAAGATTATGTGTCTAGCATGCTCTTGAATGAGTGGGATCGCAGACAGGCTGTTAAAGAAAGCCGGGACTGTGCTGCTAAAAATGTGCTTGAAAATGTGCCTGAGTCTTCAGCAGGGGAAAGTGAAAGTGAAACTGCTGCTGTTAAAGCACTAAAGTTGAAGCGGTGCTTTTCGTGTGGAGCACAAGGCCATTTGAGTTTTCAGTGCTGCAAGAAATCTTCAAAGAAGAAGGGAAACTTCAGAGGCAGAGGGGGAGGAGGACGAAATCCCCAAGCACCTGCTACTTCAAAAGCTTTGATCTCTCGCTGCTTTAGTCAACGTGGGCGGAGTTTCTTCGTGATCGACTCTGGCTGTTCTAACCACGTAGCCAAAGATAAGGATCTCTTTGTTCAGCTTGAGAAGCAAGAGAAAGAACTTCATCAAGCAGATGGGACAGTTCTCACGAGTGAGGCTAAGGGAACTGTGTTCTTAAAGAGCCTAAATGCAACTATTAAGAATGTCCTGTATGCGCCTGATATTCAGGACAATTTGTTGAGTGTTTCCCAGCTTGATCATCAGGGTTTTAAGGTGGTGTTTGCTAAATCTCGCTGTGAAATTCGTCGAGATGGCAAGCTCATTCTCAACTGAAGAACTACCGCCCAATATCTCTATTAAATGTGGATTACAAAATTTTTGCTGACATCCTAGCTAAAAGATTGAAAAAAGTTTTGATGGGGGAGATTCACAGGGACCAATCGGGCTTTCTCCCGAAAAGGCATCTATCAGACAATGTAAGGAACATAATAGACATTTTGGAAATGCTAGAAGTTAATATAAATACAAAAGCTGTTCTGATATTTGTGGACGCGGAGAAAGCCTTTGACAATATTTCTTGGGCATTTATGAAGAAGAATCTACATGGGATGGGGGTAGGTCAAGGTTTTGAAAATGGTATAGGCGCTATTTATTCCGAACAAAGAGCAAAGCTAATTGTAAATAATGTTATTACAGAAGAACTTAAGATAGAAAAAGGGACACGTCAGGGGTGCCCAATTTCCCCACTGCTGTTTATTATGGTCCTGGAGGTTTTGCTGAATATGATAAGAAAAGACCAGCTGGTTAAAGGGGTTCAGGTCGGAGCGAGACAATATAAACTGAGAGCTTTTGCAGATGACTTGGTACTTACATTGCAAGAGCCAGAATCTAGTACGAAAAGGGTTTTGGAATTAATTCAAGAGTTTGGTCAAGTGGCAGGATTTAAATTAAACAAATTAAAAACTAAGGTGCTAGAGAAAAATCTAACAGTAAGAGAGAAGGAAAAGTTTCAGGAGGAAACAGGTCTAACTGTGGTTAAGAATGTCAAATATCTGGGGATTAATATGACGGCTAAAAATGTGAACTTATTTAAAGACAACTATGAGAAATGTTGGAATCAAGTGAAAAAAGATTTAGAAATTTGGGCTAACATGAAACTTTCTTTGTCTGGCCGAATAGCAGCAATTAAGATGAATGTATTGCCTAGAATGTTATTTCTGTTTCAAACATTGCAAATCGTTGACAAGACAGAGTGTTTTAAGAGATGGCAGCGAGACATTTCCAAATTTGTCTGGCAGGGCAAAAAGCCCAGAATAAAATTTAAGATCTTAACTGATGCAAAGGAAAGGGGGGGATTTGCCCTGCCAGACTTAAAGCTATATTATGAGTCAGCAGCTTTCTGCTGGCTGAAGGATTGGCTGCTTCTCACAAACACAGACATTTTAGATTTGGAAGGTTTTAACAACTTTTTTGGGTGGCATGCATATTTGTGGTATGACAAAGTTAAGGTTCATAAAGGTTTTAAAAGTCATATTGTCAGGAAAGCATTGTTTAATGTGTGGATCAGATATAAAGATCTATTGGAGAATAAAACTCCAAGATGGCTTTCGCCAATGGAGGCAAAAGCTTTGAAAAAACTTAATATGGAGTCCACATGGCCGAGGTACTGGGAAATTTTAGAACAGGAGGGTAGCAATGTTAAATTGAAGAGTTTTGAGAAATTAAAGGATAAAGTCAGAGATTGGCTTCATTATTTTCAAATAATGGAGGCTTATAAGATGGATAAGAAAATTGGCTTCCAGGTGGAGAAATCTAAATTGGAGACAGAACTGTTAGAATCCAATACTAAGAATTTATCTAAAATGTACAACTTGCTGTTGAAATGGAATACGGAAGATGAAATTGTTAAATCAGCTATGATCAAGTGGGCGCAAGATATAGGTCACAATATTATGTTTGCTGACTGGGAAAGGTTGTGGACCACAGGCATCAAATTTACGGCATGTAATGCCTTGAGAGAAAATATTATGAAAATGATATATAGGTGGTACATGACCCCAGTCAAGCTTGCAAAAATTAACCACTTGTCAGATAACAAATGTTGGAAATGTAAAGAGAATGAAGGTACTTTTTTTCACCTTTGGTGGACATGCCCAAGGATTAAGGCTTTCTGGGAAATGATATATAATGAAATGAAAAAGATGTTTAAATACACTTTCCTGAAGAAACCAGAGGCCTTCCTCCTGGGTATGGTAAGCCATGTGGTGTTAAAAAAGGACAGAACGTTGTTTTTGTATGCTACAACAGCAGCAAGAATCCTTATCGCAAAGTATTGGAAGACGCCAGATCTACCCACTCTGGAAGAATGGCAGATGAAGATGACGGACTACATGGGACTCGCAGAGATGACGGGCAGAATCCGAGACCAGGAGAAGGAGACAGTGGAAGAAGATTGGAAGAAATTCAAGGACTATTTAAATAAATACTATAAGATTGAAGAATGTTAGTTTGACAAGGATTTAAAAAATATATTGGTTTTCAGAGACATTAGCGTAAGAAAAGAAATGGAACTAGTAAAATTATATGGTGAAATAAGGGAAGGGACTTGCTGATGGAATAATGAAACTAGAATACAAAATGGTGAGGTATGAGGAAGTCGGGGAAATAAGGTTAAGAAATAAGGTTTTGAAATTATTCTTGTTGTTTTTTGTTGTTGTTTGTGTTTGTCTTTATTGTAGTTGTTTTGTATTTGTATGTTTTATTGGAAAATTTAATAAATATTATTATTATAAAAAAAAAGAGAGTTTTGTTCAGAAGAGTTTGAGGCTTTTTTTTCTGAACAGGGCATTGAGCATAGGACTGCCACGCCCAGATCGCCCTGGCAGAATGGTTTATGTGAGAGAATGAACCAGACCCTGCAGCAAGGAATCAGAACACTGTTACATGATTCGGGGCTGCCCAATCCCTTTTGGGCCGAAGCTCTTTCGTTTTTCTGTCACGTGTATAACAGGAGGTACCAGTCTAGTATAAATTGCACCCCATATGAGATGCTTCACGGAAGGAAGCCGTGTGTGAAGCACTTTAAAATTTTTGGTTCGGAGGTTTGGGTGCACACCTCGCAGGGTGACAAACTGAGTAAGCGTGGAGAACATGGTGTTTTCCTAGGATATGAGAAAGGGTCTTATCGTGTCCTGATCACAGACACGAAAACCATAAGGCTGACCAGGAGCATTGACGACAATCCACAATGGGACAGAGTTGGCGTTTTTCAGTGCCATCCCATTTGTGATGATGGTGCAAAAGGGGCAAAGAAAGTTAAGAGGGAGGCAAGTTCTGATGTGATTGATAATCCTGATGCCAATGTAGTTCCAGATGATGGCACAGATTATCAGAGCCCAAAAGCCTCAGGTGAGTCTGACGCTGATTCAGACTTAGCAGCTTCATATACTTTAGCTCCCCATTCTCCCAAAGAGGAGGAAGCACCAGAACAAGAGGATCAAAAGGTTTTGCGCAGATCTGAGAGAACAACCAAGGGTGTACCACCGAAAAGGTTTTCTGAAGAGTTTGCAAAGGCTGCGGTCACATGCAACTCTGGTGGGGTTTTTAAACCTAGCATGAAATGTGCTGAGAGTAGTGGCACAAAACGCTGCATTTATTTCCTTACCTGACATTTGAAGGATCAGGATTGAAGGAGCAAGCATGTGTATAAAGTGGTTTGTTCAAATCTGCCTAATTAGAAGTGTCAATTTGTATCTAAGAGGAAGAAACGTGCATGAAAATTTTTCTAGAAGCTGCTTATTCATTTGTGTGTTCACAATGTGTATTTTGTGTAAACTACAGGTTGAGATTTATGCTTTAACTCTTTCCTAATAGACACAGAGTGGTTGTAGTAACTGTTAAATGATGTGATAAAGTGTCTTAGATAAGGGGGGAGAGAGATACCTGCAGATATGTTAACCAAGGTTGTAAGCAGAGAACAACTTTTGGAGTGTGTGTGCAAATTGCAGTTATGTTAAAGATTCTTGAATGGTCGGATGAAATGGGGGAGGATGAGGAGATTTCACCCCTCCCATATCCAAGAATCTCCTGAGGTCTCTGCTGACTCTACAGAGAGGAGGAGCAATGTACTGCTCTCTACTTAATTAGTCAAGTGAGTGAATCTGTGTGTGAGAGAGAGAGAGTCAGTCAGTGTGTCGGAGAGAGTGTGCAAGAGATCGTGTTTATAGATAAGATTGCTGCTAAGAGCAGCTGCAGGCACTCAGAGTATAGCATTGATTTATGCTCAGAATATTTAGCTCTGTGTATAGTCTTGTATTATAGCTGTAGTTATAGAATAAAGGAAGATACTTTACAGAGCTGCTCTCCGAGTGGTTTATACTCTGCAAGACTCTGCAAAACGCTGCTGTGCAACGACTGTATAATTGAGACAGTGAATCCAGTGCTCTCAGCTCCAAGCTGTGAGTCCACAGCACTGTGACCTGTTCCTGTGGGAAAGGAGGTCTCTGGCAGTGCTACCCAGCTCGCCTAGCCCAGTCGGGGCTGTAGTGCATGAGTCCAGTTGGTACACTGGCTCAAGGGCGATGCTGACAGTTAGCCACCCCTCCCAGTTTGGTGCCATCTGCAAATTTTATCAGGATGCCCTTGAGTCCATCATCCAAGTCGTTGATAAAGATGTTGAATAAGACCGGGCCCAAGACAGAACCCTGTGGCACCCCACTAGTCACTCTTCTCCAGGATGAAGAGGAACCATTGATGAGCACCCTTTGGGTTCGGTCAGTCAGCCAGTTTTGTGGGGGGGGGTATTTTGTTGAGTGCTCTCTTGTTGCCACACCTGCTCCTTGTATTTGCTCCTGACCTGAGCACAAGGAGACCCTTTTGTTTCTGGCGGACCACCTGATACAAGCGTTTCCTCACATGTGCAAGCAGACAAATACCTCTGCGCATGCGAAATGCTTTGCTCTGCCTCCATGCTTCTGAATCCCAGTTGCTGGAAACCTCAGGAGCGGGGAGGGCTCATGCGCTCGGGTGCTGCTTGCTGGTTTCCCACGGCCATCCGGTTGGTCACTGTGATAACAGGAGGCTGGACTAGATGGGCCATTGGCCTGACCCAGCACAGCCTTTTCTTCTGTTCTTAAGCAACCATAAGGCCTGATTGAAGTGGAAGAAGGTTGCGCTCCATAGACAGAGGGGCATGGAGCTGAGCATGGCTGCGAGGCAAAAGGCTGGGGCAAGGTTTTGGAAAATGCTCCATTCAGTTCTGCCAAGCTTCACCTGGAAACCCAAATCCCCTCTATCGTAGAGCAGCAGTATTCTGAGGGCATCTTCCATGGGCCATGGGCCTGATCCAGCAGCCTCTTCTTGTGTTCTTAATGTAGAACAGTAGCAGAGGAGGGGAATCAGGGTTTCCAGGTGAAGCTGACCTTCTGATCGGCAAGTCCTAGGCTCTGTGGTTTAACCCACAGCGCCACCCGTGTCCCTTTGTAGCAATATAACAAGTGGGAAAATGAAGAAGGGAGAATCAACAAAAGATCCATGAAAATGTCAATGAATATCAAGCAATACTCATTGGTTAAAATCATGATGCCTGTTTCAGCAAACCAACAAAGCTTTCCAAAGATCTCTGAAGGAAGGGAGGGCTGCTCCTTGACAATATCCGCCCTCCCTTCCCCACAGGTGGGCAGGGTTTGCGGCACTGAGCAAGGCTCACCTGGGCGGGTGCCACCCACCTGCTTGAGCTGGCCTTTGACCCGCCCTCGGCCAGGGAGGACAATGGACGGCTGGCCAGGGGCGGGCCTAAGGCCAAAAGAAAAGAGGCTGACTCCTGGGCTCAAGCCTCTTTTGCTGTTCTTACGCAAAGCCTTATCTGCTTGCGGTGTTAGTCCCCAGGAATATTCCGGGCACTCGTTCCGTATCGGGGCTGCTACTTCAGCGGCGATACAGGGTTGAGACCCCGCACACATCAAGACACTGGGGTGCTGGCGCTCAACAGCCGACAAAAGTCACATTCGTCCCGGCTCCTCCTCCTTATCACTTGCAATTTAATTGTCTTACAGGTTTGCCCACCATGAAGATCTGGGTTATAGGCCACAGCATTGTCCACTGGGCAGCGGATTATGCACAGTCTCAAAATCGTGGCCATAACCTTAACATCCACCCCAAGGTACGCTTTCCCCCCCCCCAAATGATATTTATTACTTTTAAAGCTTACAAAATAGGAAAAAAGAAAAAAGAAAAGAAAAGAAAAAAGAAAAAAACAATACAATACAAAATATAAACAATACAATACACAACCTAACTAAACACATTAAACTAAACATAACCCTATCCCTAACCCTAACCCTAAACAAAATAAAGACAAAAACAATTTAAAAACACATACATCACACCTTTCCCATACTGTTTTTCATTCCCTTGTTTCATCGACCTCTTCTCACCTCCCTTTTTGTATTCCACTTCTATTAATTGTTTCAGCAAATCCTTTCCATCTTTCTCTATTTTCTGTCATACTATAAATATCTTAACATGTTTTTAACCTTATTTTCCATTAAGACTAGAATACTTGTATATGCTTAACTCCTTATAACATTTCTGCTAAGGCCATAAAATTTCATTCCAACATTTTTCTATCACTCATTAATTTTACAGTATTTCTATAAATAAACTTTAAATTTTCCAATCTTCTTCCACCATCTCTTCTCCCTGGTCTCGGATTCTGCCAGTCCTTTCCGTCAATTCCATATAGTCCATCAACCTGGAGATCTTATGTCCGAGGCTCTTAACTCTTTTCCTAGTCCCTTCTGCAGGTCTTCTTCATATTCTTTAATGCTAAAGAGCAGGTCTCGGGGAGACTCCATCCTAACAATGCTTTTATTCCTTCTCGACAGGTCAGCCAAATTTCCATAATTAAAGTTAAGATCCATAAAGGATTTCAGGACATGTTTCAAGCTTCCTCCAAATCCAAAGGCCCCCAGAACTTCAATCTCCTCCTGACCCAAGTCCATATCCCAAAAGTCTGTTGATCCCTGCATAGAGGGATCTTTCCAGCTTCCCTTCTCCAATCCAAGTTGGTCTCCGATCCTCAAAATCTGACTTTTTCTAGATTCAATCATAAAAGGCCTCAACTTATTGTGCTCAATTTGCTTCTGTAAGGCTGAGGATCCCACTTGTGTTACTTTAGGTTTGACAACAACAGCTTTCTCCTTCTCCTCCACAGTTTGTCCTGCCAAAGTAGATTCCTGTACCAAGTCCTGGGTAATTTCTGTGTTGGTGCTCACTTTTTGTCTCAAATTAATCGCTTTTTGTCCCAAGTTGTCAGTTTTAGTGGTCATATCATTTAACTTCTTATGAAGCTGTTCCAGCGAATAGCTTATCTTACATAATGCAGTCACAATGGCTTCTCCTGTCAACATTATTAAATGATCCAAGGTCAATCCCTGGTTCTCACAATTTCTTATCTCGCAGCTGGAGATTCCCCAGTTACACTGCTGTAACAGTTTCAAAAGCTCCCTCTAGAGGGAAACAGTCTCCACTTGTATCAATCCTTTCAAGCACAACTCAAGCAATAAAGATAGTTTCAATTTTCAGTTACTTTTCCTCCTTTTTAAACACAGAAGAGGACAATGGAAACAGTATCTTTCTCTTATTTAGCTAACTGTCAAATACGTTCTGTTCACAGTCAATGGACTCTCCCAAAATGTCCCTCCTTTTGTTTTTGTTTTTTAAAGTGATATTTATTCAGATTTTTAAAAATACAAAAAGTTAGAAGCATCAACAAAATAACATAATAATAAGAAAAAACAAAAACAAAGAAGAAACAGAAAGAACAAAAAAGATATAAATTCAAAATTGCATCATTTCATTATCACTAGGTCCAAATTTCCCCCCTCTTCTCCTGCTTCCAAGGGGGGGTTGATAATTTTAACTGATGGAAATTTAATCCTTTGCCAAAGGCTTTCCGAGACTTTAGCTTGTAACATCTTTGCTCCAATCTATTTACAAAAGAGGAAGGCGGACTTCCTGTTTAAAACCTTCCCGTTTCGACTTCCGGGTTAGCACCATCAGCTAATGGCGGATCTTTTCTGATTTGGAGGGGACCGGCTCCGGGGAAATCGGGTCTTACCGCTACGGCAAAGTGGGGACCCTGCAGGAATCACAGGCGGGTGAAGCCTGTGAACGTGGGACTCTATTCAGAAATTATTGCAGGAATCCACCTTGACTCAGGAAAAAACTGCTGCCGTGGAATTTAAGGTAACGCAACTGGAAACAGAGAAGGTTCCAGATCTACAGAAACAAATTGAAGACCATAAACTGACGCTCTCTATGATTGAATTGAAGGAAAAACAGATGAACCTAAGGATTAGAGCTGTACCTGAATTGGAGAAGGGCACCCTGATAGATTTTTTGACACAAGAATTTGCAGAGTTTTGGAAGTCGGAATTGAAACAAGAAGAATTTAAAATTGTGAGGGCTTTCAGACTTGGAAAAGGAGGAAAGAAGATTAAAATAAGGGATTGTCTGATTACCCTTCGATCTAAAGAAGAGAGAGACAAAATTTTGGGGTTGCATTTCCAGAATCCTTTGATAATTCTGCAATCAAGAGTGGAAATTTTCAAAGACATACCGAAACATCTTTTGGATCTTAGATCCAATTTTGGAGATCTGGTTGCCCTTCTGAGAAAGAATAAAATTATTTTCAGGTGGGAATTCCCCAAAGGCCTATATTTTAGCTACAAAGGAAGAAAGATAAAAATAAGATCAGTGGAGGAAAAAGACAAGTTTTTGGGAAATCACGAAGAAGACCTGCAGAAAGGATTTGGAAAAGAGCCAGAAGCTTTGGACAAGAGTTCACCAAAAAGAGGGAAACCAACACTACCGACTAATATAGACAAACTACTGGGTGCTGCTGGAGGAAAAGCAGAGTAGAATGTGAATGGACTTAACTCCCCGGAAAAGAGACGGAGAGTCTTTTATTTATTAAAAAAAGAACAATTGGACTTGATTTGTTTACAAGAAACGCATGTGACAAGGCTGCATCGGAAGATTTTGAGTAATAAAAGATTAGGACATTGTCAGGACTGCCTCTGGGTCCCAGCTCACAGAAGACCCACGCCCGGTGGATGTAATATACAAAAGTCTTTATTGAAGTTTATTTTCCATTTCAAAGCTTTGGGCGCGCAGACCCACGTCTTGACGCTAGATCGGCTAAGTCCCCTCTGACTCACTGCTCCTCCCACACCAGTTTAAGATCCTAGCCCGGCTCCACCTCCTACGCTGTTCTTTCCTTCGCTGGGTCCTTCTGCCCTCTGGGGTCTCCTCCTTCCTGGACTCCTCAGACGCTGACCCCCCTTCGTCCTCCCTTTCCTTCCGGCGGGCTTTAGGACCTGGCTCCCTACCCGGGCTCCCTGCTGTGCCGCTCGCCTGTACATTTGAACTTGGCGCGCGCGCCCAGCCGGTAACCTTCCTCCTGACCGTTTCCCCGCTCTCCGATGTGGGCGTGGTCAATCCTGACTCATCTCCTCTCGCTGGTAGTGAGAACACTGGTCCCGCTTCCTGGGACTCCTCCCCCCCACTGCGCTCTGGTGGGGAAGCTGGTCCTGATTTCCAACTGCTGCTCAGGGACTCCCCGCTGGCCCCTTCCTCCTGGGGCTTCCCCCCTGGAACCCCCCTTGCTCTGGCCATCGGCGCTCCCCTCTGTGAGTCCTCTGATTCGCTGGAGAGGCTTGTGGAATAACTCTTTCCACTGTCACTGCCTGCACCCCCCTCGGACTCCTCCTCCTCACTCTCCATTTGCTCCCCCTCCTGTGTCTCTCCTTCTGAACCCCTGACAGACATGAATTTATATCATCAGACAAAGTTAAGAAAAGAGGAGTAGTACTCTATGCAAAGGAGAGCCTGTCACCGAAATTCTTATTTAAAGATGACCAAGGAAGATTTGTCGCAATTGAAATTCAATCACAAGGAGAGAAGTTTTTGATAGTAGGTATTTATGCACCAAATGAGGGGGAATCGGAATTTTTTAAGAAGCTACATGAAACTCTGATGGACTATTTGGATTATAACATGATTTTGATGGGAGACATGAATGGAGTGGTGTCTACTAATATGGATAAAGCCCAGAGACAGGTGGTTACAAAAGATGGCAGATTACCAAAGACGTTCTTTGATATGGCTGACACTATGGACTTGGTTGATATTTGGAGAACTAAGAACCCCTTGGGAAGAGAAGGAACTTTCTTCTCTGAAGCCAAAATGACATGGACAAGAATTGACCAAATTTGGGTAACTAGGGGGCTGGCCCCGAAGATTAAAAAAGCGGAAATTTGCCCTAAAACTTGCTCCGATCATAATGCTGTAAAGATGGAAATGAAACTAACACCAATTGGTTCCTTTAGATGGAGGATGAATGACTCTTTGTTTAGGAATGAGGAAGTGACTAAAAAGGCCCTAAAAAACTTGAGAGACTATTTCGAGATAAATATGAATACCACTGTTGAAAAAAGAGTAATTTGGGATGCAAGTAAAACAGTTAGAGAGGGTTCTTGATACAACAGAATGAAACCAAGAAGAGAGCTCAAAATGAAAAAAGGAAAAAAAATGGAGAAAATAAAGGAAGGAGAAAAGAGACTGAGAGTTAAACCAAAATTGCAGGAGATCCTGAAGGAGATAAAGTTATATCAAGTAGAATATATGAAATTGATGAATCGGGAAATAGAATGGAAGATTAAACAGATGAGACAAAAGACAATTGAATTGGCTAACAAATGCGGGAAACTGCTGGCTTGGCAAATGAAAAAAAGACAAAAACTTAATACTATTACCAATTTGGAAGTGGAGGGAAAGAATATACAGAATCCTGTGGAGATCAGGAAGTGCTTTCAGAAATATTTTAAACAGTTATATACACAGGAGACCCAGAAAGAAATGGATATTGACCAATTTCTGAAAATAAATGGACTACAAAAAATCTCTCAAGAGAACAAGTTAATGCTGAATTATAAAATAACAGATCAAGAGGTGGAAGGAGCTATTCAGAATATGAAATTGGGCAAATCTCCAGGGCCGGACGGCTTGACTTCAAGATATTATAGATCTTTGAAAGAATGGCTAGTACAGCCTTTGAAGGAAGTTTGCAATGAAATACTGGAGGGGGGAAAGGCACCAGAGTTGTGGAAAGAAGCCTATATTACACTTATACCGAAAGTAGAGTTGGCGAAGACACAGCTTAAGAACTACCGTCCCATATCTTTGCTCAATGTGGATTACAAAATTTTTGCTGAAATTATGGCTAAAAGATTTTAAAAGGTATTGGTAGAAGAAATCCATAAAGATCAGGCGGGCTTTCTCCCGGGGAGACACTTGTCAGATAATACAAGGAATATAATTAATATTTTAGAAAAATTACAAGTGAATATTAACACTAAAGCAGTTTTGATATTTGTGGATGCGGAGAAAGCCTTTGACAACATTTCTTGGAGTTTCATGAAGAAAAATTTACAGGGAATGGGGGTAGGCCAAGGTTTTGAAAACGGTATAGGTGCAATATATTCAGAACAAAAAGCTAAATTAATTGTGAATAACGTAGTTACAGAAGAATTTAAGATTGAGAAAGGAACACGACAGGGGTGCCCAATATCCCTGTTGCTTTTTATTTCGGTCCTGAAGGTTTTGCTCAATATGATTAGAAGGGACCAATTGGTTAAAGGTATACAAGTCGGAGCTAAACAGTATAAATTGAAAGCATTTGCCGATGATTTAGTCTTGACATTACAGGAGCCAGAATCCAGTACTAAAAGAGTATTGCAATTAATCCAAGAATTTGGTCAGGTTGCGGGATTTAAGTTGAATAAATTGGAAACTAAGGTGTTAGAGAAGAACTTAACAGGGATTGAGAAAGAGAGGTTTCAGAAGGAGACAGGACTAACATTGGTTAAGAAAGTGAAATACCTGGGGGTTAACATGACTGCTAAGAATGTGAATTTATTTAAAGATAACTGTCAGGGGCTCAGGAGCAGAGGCACAGGAGGGGGAGCAAATGGAGAGCGAGGAGGAGGAATCCGAGGGGGGTGTAGGCAGTGACAGTGGTCAGAGGGATTCCACGAGCCTCTCCAGCGAATCGGAAGATTCACAGAAGGGAGCGCCGATGGCCAGGGCAAGGGGGGTGCCAAGGGGGAAACCCCAGAAGGAGGGGGCCAGCGGGGACTCCCTGAGCAGCAGTTGGAAATCAGGACCAGCTTCCCCACCAGAGCGCAGTGGGGGGGAGGAGTCCCAGGAAGCGGGACCAGTGTTCTCACTACCAGCGAGAGGAGATGAGTCAGGATTGACCACGCCCACATTGGAGAGCAGGGAAACGGTCAGGAGGAAGGTTACCGGCTGGGCGCGCGCGCCAAGTTCAAATGTACAGGCGAGCGGCACAGCAGGTAGCCCGGAGAGGGAGCCAGGTCCTAAAGCCCGCCGGAGGGAGGGGCAAGACTCAGGGGGGTCAGCGTCAGAAGAGTCCAGGAAGGAGGAAACCCCAGGGGGCAGAAGGACCCAGAGGAGGAAGGAACAGCGCAGGAGGTGGAGCCGGGCTAGGATCTTAAACTGGTGCGGAAGGGGTAGTGACTCAGAGGGGACTTCGCCGATCTGAAGTCAAGACGTAGGGCTGCACGCCCAAAGCTTTGAAATGGAAAATAAACTTCAATAAAGACTTTTGTACATTACATCAACCGGGCGTTGGTCCTCTGTGAGCTGGGACCTGGAGGCAGCTCTGACAATAACTATGAAAAATGTTGGATGGAAGTGAAAAAGGATTTAGAAATATGGTCAAATTTGAAGTTATCATTGCTAGGCCAAATTGCCGCGATAAAGATGAATGTATTGCCAAGGATGTTGTATTTGTTTCAAACATTGCAAATTTTGGACAAGGTGGACTGTTTCAAGAAGCGGCAGAGAGATATTTCTAGATTTATCTGGCAGGGCAAGAAGCCTCGAATAAAATTTAAGATTTTAACTGATGCTAAAGAAAGAGGGGGATTTGCCTTGCCAGACCTTAAACTTTGTTATGAATCAGCCGCATTTTGTTGGCTGAAAGAATGGCTGCTTCTGGAAAACACAGACTGGGACTTGGAAGGTTTTAACAATGTATTTGGGTGGCATGCATATTTGTGGTATGACAAGGTCAAAGCACATAAAGCACATAAAGCATTTAAAAACCATGTTGTCAGGAGAGCACTGTTTAATGTCTGGATAAGATATAAAGATTTGCTTGAAAATAAAACTCCAAGGTGGTTGTCACCAATGGAAGCTAAGGCTCTGAAAAAACTCAATGTGGAGGCAAATTGGCCGAAATATTGGGAAATTTTGGAACAAGGAGACAGATTAAAACTGCAGAGTTTTGACAAATTAAAAAACAAAGTACGAGACTGGCTTCATTATTATCAAATAATGGAGGTTTACAATTTGGATAAGAAAATTGGTTTTCAGGTGGAGAAATCAAAATTGGAAACAGAATTGTTAGATCCTAAAACTAAGAACTTGTCAAGAATGTATAACTTGCTGTTGAAATGGAATACACAGGATGAAATGGTTAAATCTGTTATGACCAAATGGGCACAAGACGTTGGACATAATAATATGATGGCTGACTGGGAAAAGTTATGGACCACAGGTATCAAGTTTACGGCATGTAATGCCTTAAGAGAGAATTTAATGAAAATGATTTACAGGTGGTACTTGACAGTGTTGGTTTGCAAGCCCCCTCCATAGAGGCTGGCCCCTCTCACTGTCCTCGGAGCTTGCTTACCGGTAACCTCCTCTGGCTGATATCCAGACAGACCAGGGAGATTTTGATAGGTGACATTTTCCCAAGCATGGGCAAAATGCACAACCCCTCCTGCTTCCGCAGGGGAAATAAAATAAGTCATAAATCTATTTACATGATGTTTATTTCTGACATTACAGCACTAGAGAAAAACACGTCCTTTCAGTTCAGTTCCTCCAGCAAGTCTGACAAACTTCCTGTACATGCGCACTCGGAAGGTTTTAAGTTGCACTCTTCACAAAGACTTATCCAGCCTGTGAACGTCCTGGGAAATTCTTTCCCAGAGATAAGGCATCATGTTGTGTCAACAAACTGGCTGTCTGCAGCGGTGATGCTTCCATATACTGACAGACACCAGTCAAGCTTGCAAAAATTTACCATTTGCCCAATAATAAATGTTGGAAATGTAAAGAGATTGAAGGTACATTCTTTCACCTTTGGTGGACATGCCCAAAGATTAAGACCTTCTGGGAGATGATCTATAATGAAATGAAATGATCTAAAATGAAATGAAATTTAAATATACCTTCCAGAAGAAACCAGAGGCCTTTCTCTTGGGCATGGTCGGCCAATTGGTGCGAAAAGAGGATAGAACTTTTTTTATGTACGCCACAACAGCAGCAAGAATACTCATCGCAAAGTATTGGAAAACACAAGATGTACCCACCCGGGAAAAATGGCAGATGAAGGTGATGGACTACATGGAACTGACTGAGATGACTGGCAGAATCCTAGACCAAGGAGAAGAGTTGGTGGAAGAAGATTGGAAAAAATTTAAAGTTTACCTTCAGAAATATTGTAAAATGAAGGATTGTTAGAAAGATGTTGGGAAAAGAAAATGTGGTTTTAGCAGAAAAGATATAAAGGATTAAGTAAAAATGAATTGGTGAAAGAGAGAACGCAAAATTATAGTATATTAAGACAAAGTAATAAGATAAAAACAAGGTTGGAAGGATTTGCTGAAATATCTATGTGAATTAGAATACAAAAATGGGAGGTGAGAGGAGGTCAAGGAAGTAAGTGAATGTAAATTAGTGATGTATAGGTTTGACTCGTTTTTTATACTTTTTTCTTTTTCTTATTTTTTGGTGATTTTTTTGTATATATTGTTTTTTCTTTTTCTTTTTTGACTGTTTTTTGCATTTTTTCCCTTTTTTTCTGTAACCTTTAAAACTCTAATAAAATTTTATTAAAAAAATAAAATAAAACCTTCCTGTTTCGGTGCCAAATTAATATATTTAAAGATCCAATTTTCCGTTCTAATCACGGGTTGTTGTTTAAAGTCCAATTGTCCACAGGAAAAAGTCAGCGCTCTCGGCAACAGCAATGCGGCTTCACTCCGTGAAAGAAGCAGTCGATTCAAAGCACCGCGCCGCTCACCCCATGTCACTCCGGATCCCCGAAACAGGGTTTTCCCGCGAGTAGGGGAGGCGCAAAAGGTGCCAGCCGAATCCCAGGTTCACAAGCTTCTTCCGCCTGTGATTTCAGTGGGTCTCCGCCTTCGCCGCGGCGGTTCAGACCCTGATTTCCACGGAGCAAGTTCCTCCCGATCGGAGGAGCTCCGCCATTGCCGGAGGCGCCAACCCGGAGGAGAATGATCTAGTGGAGCAAAAAGGCATTGCCCTTGCCCTTGGTGCAAGGGCAGATTTTAAAATCCTGCATGCCTTGTACCGATCAATGACCATCGGCTGGTCCAATCTCCTACTCCGTCTTCACTGGAGGGGGGCTTCCAATCCCTCTCGCCTCAATTATGCAGTGAGTAAAATTAGCAGGGCCACGCGCAACACCATGCGCCAAATTGGTGGGTTCTCTATTCCACATCCCTCCATCACAGCAGATAGAGTTGACCTATTCCGGGGGGACGGGGTGCACCTGACCCCACTGGGCAATGACTTCTGGCTCCACGACTTGCGACGAGCCCTTGGGGACTGGATAGATTGCGGGGTTTGATTGGTCCTCGGTTGTGGGACTTGGCGGCGAGGCCCCTTAGGGCCTCGAGTGGCGGTTCTAGGCCTTGGCAAGGTAGCCTTCAGTCTAACATCAAGTTGGGGGGGGGGATGCAGTCATGCTTGCAGGGCCCATTGAAGAGCAAAACCGGGAGTCCCTGGCCCTAGAGTGGCGGCATGTAGGTCAAACTCCCCAGACGAGGTCAGTGGAAGGGCATGCTGTGTAAGTTTGCGCTTTGCAGTCCCCTCTCACTGGGCCTCAACTGCCTGCATATCCTCAGCCAGGTGGGCTGAGAGGGTTGCCTGCCAAGGCCTGTGCCAAGTTCCCCACTTCTGAAGCTCAATCAAGTTATGGCCAATTTGAACCCATACTCTGGTCTCTTGTCTTATCATTTGGGAAAAGGGGTAGGCACCACAGACAGGGTTTAGCGTGTGTGCCCGCAAACGTCTAGTAGCAGGGAGTTCCACAGGGCTTGGCTTGTCACACTAAAGGGTACATCCCTAGTGAAGACTAGATGAAACTCAGGGGTGCTGGGAACCACCAGAGATTCTCCGTGAGGGAGGTGGAATCATTTGGGTCCTAGTCGTTGAGGGCTTTTCTTTGCTTCTAAGAGCCTTCTTCCCCTGGGGGTTCCCCAGCTTGGGCCTCCCCCCAATTCTCTGCATCCAGACAGTCCATGACACCCCTGTCCTGAGACCAAGCTTCTGGTCAGCAGAAGCAGGAAGGCCTAGAAGGCCTGGCAAGGCCTGCACAAATCTTTCCAGCCTAACTGTTAGCAGTCAAATGCTGCGTTGTAGCAGGAACCCCCCCACCCCAATCATTCTGTTTGTACAAACTTCACACACACTCACACTCACATACTACATACGCCACACTTCTGTTATAAATTCATAAGAAAATCAACCATACATCGGATTTGCACTGTTCCATTTTTATTTTACTCTATGAAGGAAGGTTTGATACAGGGCAGCCATAATCCCTTCACCATCCCAGCACATCTACAGGAGCCCTGCCCAGTTATGGCTATGCCAACCCTGATGATCCCAGGCAGAAGACAATCAAGATCACAAAGAACTTGCATATGGGAGTGGATTCAGCATGGACTGAAACAAAGGACTCTGATCAGATCTTCCCTCAGGGGGCAGGAAACTGCAAACTCCCCTTTGTCTCCTGGAAGTGACTCATGGGGAGGGGGGAAAGGAGGAACCAGCCAGGTGACAAGACACTCAGATTACCACCACCAACTCCTCCCTCAACCCCTCCTTTCTGTAATGTATGCATGATGTTTCTGGGGGTGGGCTAGACCTAGAGGAGGGGAATTTCAAAAGTTTTTATAAGGTCTTGCACACCATTTTTCGGTGTCTTTCCTCTCACCTGCAAGTGAGGGGAGCACCCTGTCGCGACAGTCTTTCTTCAATAAAGACCAAGCCTACAGGCTGCTGATTTGCTCCAATTTACTCTGGTTGGTGTCTTTCCTTTTTGTCCAAGGGAGCCCTCAGATTTTTCCGGTAACAGCAGAGGCATACCTTGACTCCCTTGTGATCTTGGCCAGAAGCTGTATCAGTACATGTGAAACTGGGAGAGACCATGGACCAGAAACTCCAAAAGTTTGCTTTTTGTCACCTTTCATGCTCTGCCTGTGATTTTCTCTATGACCATCAGGACTGCTCTTCTTCCTCTCTCCCTCCCTCTCTTCCTGCAACTCTCACCTGCTGTCTCTATCTTTCTTCTATCCAAGCACCACTTGGCACTCCACTCACAGTTCCAATAGCACCACTGGCCAACCTGGGAGATGGTCCTGCAGGCTGATGAGATGGGTGCCTAGAGGAGCCTGCATGCCTGGCCTGGCCTCCCAGATGGGCATGTGTGCTCCTAGCCACTGGGTGAGAGGTGTGGTTTTGGTGGCCCCCTGAGCCTGCACTTTTTGGTGGGAGGTAAGGTTGTATAGGTGTCCCTGACTTTGAGTTCCGTAACATGGTCTAATTATGTGCATCCACACACACCATATAGATGAATGCTTCCCTTCAGACTAGAGCTGTCTCCAACCAAATCACTCACAAGCACAAGCATTCTCCATAGGCAGGCTAGTAGCTTACTGGCCAGACATTAACCAGAACTAAACAACAAAGCATAATATATTTGAAAAGTACAATAAAAAGCCATGTGCCAAATCCTCCCCATATCAAAGTTAAATAGCATTTATGTCATTCCCACATTCTTGAGAGGGCCAGAGGGGCTGTAAGCGCAAGCGCACACCCACCCCAACGGAAAGGGAAATTCTCCAGCTGCAAGAGCCAACCTCTTGGGACCACTCAGGAGGTACTTGTGGCTGGGGAAAGCCTCACACAGCTCCCTCTCTCCTGCTGCAGGCAGTGCTCCAGGGCCTGAGAGTTCAAAGAATGACAGTGAGAAATTGCCATGATTTGATCCTGTCCCCTGGAGAGTCCCAAAGCTGTTGTCTGTGTCTTAGGGAGATGTGGGCAGCCCTGGTGTGTGAAGAAGCCCTCCAAGGACTGCTGTCCTGGAAGAAAAGCTGCAGTGAAGAGAACCGGCTGGGGCTGTACACCAAGGTCTGCATCTTTGAAGACTGGATCCACTACACAATTGCCAACAACTGAAGAGCAATAAAGCCAGATTGAGCTCTGACCTGGTATCTCGCTGCTCTGAGAAAGACCCTGTGATCTGGCACCACCAGCAATGCAATGACTATACAGGCCTGGTTACTGTGGAAGAGAAGGCTTCTAGGAAGCCCACCCCCCAGTCTGCCCACCACCAGAGGGGTCATGGCTGAGGCAAGGGAGCAGAATCGAATGATTTGCTCCCTCACTCCTCAGCTTCCGGCACACCTCCTGGAATGGCTTGATTTCACATTATGGTAGATGTTGGTTAGGTTTTACCATGTAGGTGAGGGAATATATTAACTATATTTTATTCCTCCACAAACCTGGCCAACAGACAAAACATCAGCTTATCGCTTGTGTTTAGAAGCACAGTGCCGAGCAGCTTAAACAGTAAAAACAAAAGTCTTTAGGCTGATCTCCCCCTTCTGTTACCCTGTAAACAGGTCACCGACTGAAAAGTATGGTTAAAACATATAGTTTGCTCACAGTCAAGCACCTGTCCTTAGCAACAACAGCAGTAAAAATAAATGCAGGTAAAATACTTGTATTTACAGTGAAAGCAGCCTCAGGCATGAGCCTGACGCTGGAGCAAGCAGATACAAGTCTTCTCCCATTGGTTGGAGAGAGAGAGAGAGAGAGAGAGAGAGAGAGAGAGAGAGAGAGAGAAGGAACAGAAAATACTTCTTTTCTTCTTCCCTACCAAGAGAGGAGGGGAAATGAAATAACACAGAGCCTTCTCTACCAATTGCATTGATCTGAGTCCACCTAACAGCAATACTGCTCTGTGATTTTAATCCCCACACATGCTTACTAGTAAGAATATGCATTTTTAGATTTGATTTCTAAACTCCCACAATATTTACTCCATGGAGCAGTTTCGTTAGCATCCCAGCCTTCCATGGCCTAACACAGTCAAAGCTCCATGAAAGAACCTACCACACCAGCACCCACCTAGAGCTGGCTCTGAAGTCTGCTTGTTTGTGTGAGGCACTTGGGGTGCTCAGAGGCCCAACCCCTCCAACGGATGTAAGTTGCAGAGCTGCTGATTTCCATACCCCCTAAGGTACCCATTTCACACACCCCTCTGCGACGTCGCTGTTTCTGCCAAGAAAGTGCCTGGTAGGTTGAGCCACAACCTCTTCAGTTCTTTGCTCTTCGTCAAAACTGGCTATCAATTGTACTTAAGGAGGCCATCCAACAGTCCCTTGCCTGAGCTAAGCCAAGCCCCCTTGCCCACCTCACCAGCTTCTTACAGACATCTCAGTTCTGTTTTCCCATCATTGCCAACCACAGAGATGCCAACTGAGAGTGCCCACAAATGGCAAGTTTAGTTGAGTGTGCTCATACGCTATGTCACTGCACTGAATGGTGCCCAAAGCAGCCTGAAACAAACACCAACTGATTATCAAAACACAGCATCCTTGGAGGTTGCTACTGCTGCTGAAAGCTCTTAACTCTGTCCCTTGATAAAAACAGGATTATGACAGGAGGGATGCATTCCATTGTCTCTGCAGGCAAGGGCGGAGGAAGGGGGTGCGGTGGTTGTGTGCCACCCTGGGCGTCACCACTGAGGAGGGTGACAAAATGCTGGGTGGCACTCACCACGAGGCCTGCAGCATGCCCAAACCACCAGTGGCCAGGACCTCATTAGCAGGACCAGTGGTCAGGGATGATGGGCCTTGTATTCCCACAACATTGGGTGACCCAAGGTGGAGAAAGGCTGCTCTGCACTGACTGGCAACCACTCTCTATCTCACACGAGGAGAGATAACTGGGTGCATTGGGTTCGCTGATGCATTTGGTGCAGAAGTTTCCCCTACGCAGGTCGCTCTCTCTGGTCTTTGTGGTCTTTAAGAACAGGCGAAAAAGTCCACTGCCAGTCCTTTGGCAAACACACAGGGCAGAAGTGAAACCAATTGAATCATCTGAAGCAAACTTAACAACAATACAAGGCTATAGCTATATGCACACTAACTTGAAATGAATTTTGTTGAGATCAGTGTGGCATTTTGGAACCTGGGTGAAACTATCCTGAAACGGGCAAGTCAGCATAGAGGTCTTTTTTTTGTTTTGTCTTTTGTCTTTACATGGAATGGCTTCAGGTCTGTCCTGCACATTTTTCTGGAAGCAAGTCCCAAATTTATGGGTTCAGGGAAAGGCCCAAAGAAAAAATCTATGCCAGTCCAGGCTATTTGCCACAGAAAGGCCTTCATTTGTCACCAACACCCAAGCTAAACACTGTCAGTTTGCCTCAGATTCTAGAGAATTGTAGGCTTCAGAGATCCCCAAGGGTCATCCAGCCCACCCCCTGCAATGCAGGAAGTACACTTTGATTGCAACTGACACTCACTCACTGTTGCTCATGAGCACCAGAAGCAGGTGTTGTCCCCTTCCAACGAAAACCCAATCTGTTTTTGGAGATCTGCACACACCTCCTCAGGTTGGGCAGGTGGCCATGTTTCCATTTCATTATTTCATGAAAAGTATGTGTTGCTTGATTGTAGAACAAAAAACCTCAAAGCAGTTTACAAAACCAGCAAAAGCACAGGCAAGCGCAGCAAAATCCTTGGCAGTGAGCATGGGGGGGGGGGCAGGGGGCAACGTAGGATTCTCACTTGAGTAAATGCAGGACAGGATGCCAGTATGGCTGAGAAGCATAGCTCTTGCAGGGGGACCTCCATGGACAGATGCAACCTAGCAGGGAATGGGCTAGGCTGGGGAGGGGGGCGAGCGGAGACCAGAAGCTTAACGCTGTGATGCAGCAGCAGCAGCAGCAGCAAAAAAGGCGAATGCTCTTCTCGGCTGCCTCCACAGAAGTCTAGTGTGCAGATCCAGGGCCCAAATCCTGGAGAGTCAGTGTTCAAGTTCAGAGGCAAGAGCATTTATGTTGCAGGCAAATCCTCACTGGTATCTGCAAAGGAAGGCTGGGAGAGACCGCCACCATGCCACCTGAAGCCCTGGAGAGCAGCAGCCAGTCAGTGTAGAGGTGGTGTGACATAGTGGTAAGAGCAGTGTTTCTCAAACTTGGGTCCAGACAACAGCTGGGAAGAAACAGTGGATCAGAATGTCGGTCTAGGGCCCGGGAGGCCGGGGTTCAAATTCCTGTCTGGCCATGAAGCTCACTGGGTGACCTCAGGCCAGTCACTCACTCTCAGCCTGACCTCCCTCACAGGGCTTTTGTGAAGACAGAATGAGCAGGAGTGGCAGAGCCTAGGAAAAGGGACGGGCCGTCTGTAGTTCTCTCACTTTAGCCCGGGGGCTGATGCCGTAGCTGGTGAAGGCATACTGGCAATGCAGCAGCCCCAGGTGGGTGATCAGGAGCCGGCAGTAAGCGGTGAAGGTTGTGGTGAGGAAATGCCAGTAGAGAGCTCGGTCCAGAAACCAGATCTCAGAATGCGGGGTGACAACTGGAAGAGAGAAGAGAGACCGCAGGATGAGAAGAACAGACCACGTCACCTTTCAAGGGGGCCTAGGGATGACGAAGTGGGCCTCGGTGCTTTCTACAAAGGATAAAGGCGTTTCCAAGGGAAATTCATCCTCTGAGGCCCTTCTTCGGGTGCCTCCTCCCCGAGAGGAGGGTGGCTACACAAGAACAGGCCTTTTCTGCAGTGGCTCCCTGTTTGTGGAAGGCTCTCTCCAGGGAGGCTCGCCTGGCACCTTTGCGACCTATCTGTAGGCGTCAGGCGAAAATGTTCCTCTTCTACCCAGCCTTTGGCTGATTGACATCTGACAGCTTTCTAAATGTGTTGCGTGGGGGGATGCTTGTTTTTCTTCTTATTTTTATTATGCATTTTGTGTTTTTTATATTGCAGTTTTAGGTGGTAAACCGCCCTGAGATTTGTGGATGAAGATAATAACAATGGTGAAAGATGAAAGCCAGGCATAGCTTGCTTCAGGAAGGCTTCATCACAGGCCATGATAGAGAACAGCCTTTGTCAACCTGGTGCCCTCCAGATGTTTTGGACTATCCGTCCAAAGCCCATCAGTCTCAGCCAGCACAACTGTATGGTGCGAAAAACAGTAGTTCTGCCCTATTCCATGACGGGGACTCGGAGAAATAAGAGGGGCTGAAGACCTATAGGGAGTGGGGAATGGGGCAATCCGTCATCCAGGAATGGCCCTACTGCAGCTAGCGAACCAGACAAAGCTGGTAAAAGGCACTGCTAGCTCCCTGACACTTTCCATTAGCTCTTGCTAACACTGGATGAATTTGCAAGTCACAAGAAATAGCTGATGCAAATGAGTCGCAGTTTCTCTCTGGCACGCATTCTTCCCCCACCTCCTTTCCTCCACAGACTTTTCCTTCTGGTTTTCCCTTGGCAACCCTTTCCTGTTTTGTGGGGACAGTGGGGCGTCTTGCAGAAGGACCCCCTCCTAAAGTGGCTCTCTGCTATCAGCCTAGCTTCCTTCCGGGCTTGAGAATCTCCGCAGCCAGTTATTTCTTACTAGTAAGCATGTGTGGGGATTAAAATCACAGAGCAGTATTGCTGTTAAGTGGACTCAGATCAATGCAATTGGTAGAGAAGGCTCTGTGTTATTTCATTTCCCCTCCTCTCTTGGTAGGGAAGAAGAAAAGAAGTATTTTCTGTTCCTTCTCTCTCTCTCTCTCTCTCTCTCTCTCTCTCTCTCTCCAACCAATGGGAGAAGACTTGTATCTGCTTGCTCCAGCATCAGGCTCATGCCTGAGGCTGCTTTCACTGTAAATACAAGTATTTTACCTGCATTTATTTTTACTGCTGTTGTTGCTAAGGACAGGTGCTTGACTGTGAGCAAACTATATGTTTTAACCATACTTTTCAGTCGGTGACCTGTTTACAGGGTAACAGAAGGGGGAGATCAGCCTAAAGACTTTTGTTTTTACTGTTTAAGCTGCTCGGCACTGTGCTTCTAAACACAAGCGATAAGCTGATGTTTTGTCTGTTGGCCAGGTTTGTGGAGGAATAAAATATAGTTAATATATTCCCTCACCTACATGGTAAAACCTAACCAACATCTACCATAATGTGAAATCAAGCCATTCCAGGAGGTGTGCCGGAAGCTGAGGAGTGAGGGAGCAAATCATTCGATTCTGCTCCCTTGCCTCAGCCATGACCCCTCTGGTGGTGGGCAGACTGGGGGGTGGGCTTCCTAGAAGCCTTCTCTTCCACAGTAACCAGGCCTGTATAGTCATTGCATTGCTGGTGGTGCCAGATCACAGGGTCTTTCTCAGAGCAGCGAGATACCAGGTCAGAGCTCAATCTGGCTTTATTGCTCTTCAGTTGTTGGCAATTGTGTAGTGGATCCAGTCTTCAAAGATGCAGACCTTGGTGTACAGCCCCAGCCGGTTCTCTTCACTGCAGCTTTTCTTCCAGGACAGCAGTCCTTGGAGGGCTTCTTCACACACCAGGGCTGCCCACATCTCCCTAAGACACAGACAACAGCTTTGGGACTCTCCAGGGGACAGGATCAAATCATGGCAATTTCTCACTGTCATTCTTTGAACTCTCAGGCCCTGGAGCACTGCCTGCAGCAGGAGAGAGGGAGCTGTGTGAGGCTTTCCCCAGCCACAAGTACCTCCTGAGTGGTCCCAAGAGGTTGGCTCTTGCAGCTGGAGAATTTCCCTTTCCGTTGGGGTGGGTGTGCGCTTGCGCTTACAGCCCCTCTGGCCCTCTCAAGAATGTGGGAATGACATAAATGCTATTTAACTTTGATATGGGGAGGATTTGGCACATGGCTTTTTATTGTACTTTTCAAATATATTATGCTTTGTTGTTTAGTTCTGGTTAATGTCTGGCCAGTAAGCTACTAGCCTGCCTATGGAGAATGCTTGTGCTTGTGAGTGATTTGGTTGGAGACAGCTCTAGTCTGAAGGGAAGCATTCATCTATATGGTGTGTGTGGATGCACATAATTAGACCATGTTACGGAACTCAAAGTCAGGGACACCTATACAACCTTACCTCCCACCAAAAAGTGCAGGCTCAGGGGGCCACCAAAACCACACCTCTCACCCAGTGGCTAGGAGCACACATGCCCATCTGGGAGGCCAGGCCAGGCATGCAGGCTCCTCTAGGCACCCATCTCATCAGCCTGCAGGACCATCTCCCAGGTTGGCCAGTGGTGCTATTGGAACTGTGAGTGGAGTGCCAAGTGGTGCTTGGATAGAAGAAAGATAGAGACAGCAGGTGAGAGTTGCAGGAAGAGAGGGAGGGAGAGAGGAAGAAGAGCAGTCCTGATGGTCATAGAGAAAATCACAGGCAGAGCATGAAAGGTGACAAAAAGCAAACTTTTGGAGTTTCTGGTCCATGGTCTCTCCCAGTTTCACATGTACTGATACAGCTTCTGGCCAAGATCACAAGGGAGTCAAGGTATGCCTCTGCTGTTACCGGAAAAATCTGAGGGCTCCCTTGGACAAAAAGGAAAGACACCAACCAGAGTAAATTGGAGCAAATCAGCAGCCTGTAGGCTTGGTCTTTATTGAAGAAAGACTGTCGCGACAGGGTGCTCCCCTCACTTGCAGGTGAGAGGAAAGACACCGAAAAATGGTGTGCAAGACCTTATAAAAACTTTTGAAATTCCCCTCCTCTAGGTCTAGCCCACCCCCAGAAACATCATGCATACATTACAGAAAGGAGGGGTTGAGGGAGGAGTTGGTGGTGGTAATCTGAGTGTCTTGTCACCTGGCTGGTTCCTCCTTTCCCCCCTCCCCATGAGTCACTTCCAGGAGACAAAGGGGAGTTTGCAGTTTCCTGCCCCCTGAGGGAAGATCTGATCAGAGTCCTTTGTTTCAGTCCATGCTGAATCCACTCCCATATGCAAGTTCTTTGTGATCTTGATTGTCTTCTGCCTGGGATCATCAGGGTTGGCATAGCCATAACTGGGCAGGGCTCCTGTAGATGTGCTGGGATGGTGAAGGGATTATGGCTGCCCTGTATCAAACCTTCCTTCATAGAGTAAAATAAAAATGGAACAGTGCAAATCCGATGTATGGTTGATTTTCTTATGAATTTATAACAGAAGTGTGGCGTATGTAGTATGTGAGTGTGAGTGTGTGTGAAGTTTGTACAAACAGAATGATTGGGGTGGGGGGGTTCCTGCTACAACGCAGCATTTGACTGCTAACAGTTAGGCTGGAAAGATTTGTGCAGGCCTTGCCAGGCCTTCTAGGCCTTCCTGCTTCTGCTGACCAGAAGCTTGGTCTCAGGACAGGGGTGTCATGGACTGTCTGGATGCAGAGAATTGGGGGGAGGCCCAAGCTGGGGAACCCCCAGGGGAAGAAGGCTCTTAGAAGCAAAGAAAAGCCCTCAACGACTAGGACCCAAATGATTCCACCTCCCTCACGGAGAATCTCTGGTGGTTCCCAGCACCCCTGAGTTTCATCTAGTCTTCACTAGGGATGTACCCTTTAGTGTGACAAGCCAAGCCCTGTGGAACTCCCTGCTACTAGACGTTTGCGGGCACACACGCTAAACCCTGTCTGTGGTGCCTACCCCTTTTCCCAAATGATAAGACAAGAGACCAGAGTATGGGTTCAAATTGGCCATAACTTGATTGAGCTTCAGAAGTGGGGAACTTGGCACAGGCCTTGGCAGGCAACCCTCTCAGCCCACCTGGCTGAGGATATGCAGGCAGTTGAGGCCCAGTGAGAGGGGACTGCAAAGCGCAAACTTACACAGCATGCCCTTCCACTGACCTCGTCTGGGGAGTTTGACCTACATGCCGCCACTCTAGGGCCAGGGACTCCCGGTTTTGCTCTTCAATGGGCCCTGCAAGCATGACTGCATCCCCCCCCCAACTTGATGTTAGACTGAAGGCTACCTTGCCAAGGCCTAGAACCGCCACTCGAGGCCCTAAGGGGCCTCGCCGCCAAGTCCCACAACCGAGGACCAATCAAACCCCGCAATCTATCCAGTCCCCAAGGGCTCGTCGCAAGTCGTGGAGCCAGAAGTCATTGCCCAGTGGGGTCAGGTGCACCCCGTCCCCCCGGAATAGGTCAACTCTATCTGCTGTGATGGAGGGATGTGGAATAGAGAACCCACCAATTTGGCGCATGGTGTTGCGCGTGGCCCTGCTAATTTTACTCACTGCATAATTGAGGCGAGAGGGATTGGAAGCCCCCCTCCAGTGAAGACGGAGTAGGAGATTGGACCAGCCGATGGTCATTGATCGGTACAAGGCATGCAGGATTTTAAAATCTGCCCTTGCACCAAGGGCAAGGGCAATGCCTTTTTGCTCCACTAGATCATTCTCCTCCGGGTTGGCGCCTCCGGCAATGGCGGAGCTCCTCCGATCGGGAGGAACTTGCTCCGTGGAAATCAGGGTCTGAACCGCCGCGGCGAAGGCGGAGACCCACTGAAATCACAGGCGGAAGAAGCTTGTGAACCTGGGATTCGGCTGGCACCTTTTGCGCCTCCCCTACTCGCGGGAAAACCCTGTTTCGGGGATCCGGAGTGACATGGGGTGAGCGGCGCGGTGCTTTGAATCGACTGCTTCTTTCACGGAGTGAAGCCGCATTGCTGTTGCCGAGAGCGCTGACTTTTTCCTGTGGACAATTGGACTTTAAACAACAACCCGTGATTAGAACGGAAAATTGGATCTTTAAATATATTAATTTGGCACCGAAACAGGAAGGTTTTATTTTATTTTTTTAATAAAATTTTATTAGAGTTTTAAAGGTTACAGAAAAAAAGGGAAAAAATGCAAAAAACAGTCAAAAAAGAAAAAGAAAAAACAATACATACAAAAAAATCACCAAAAAATAAGAAAAAGAAAAAAGTATAAAAAACGAGTCAAACCTATACATCACTAATTTACATTCACTTACTTCCTTGACCTCCTCTCACCTCCCATTTTTGTATTCTAATTCACATAGATATTTCAGCAAATCCTTCCAACCTTGTTTTTATCTTATTACTTTGTCTTAATATACTATAATTTTGCGTTCTCTCTTTCACCAATTCATTTTTACTTAATCCTTTATATCTTTTCTGCTAAAACCACATTTTCTTTTCCCAACATCTTTCTAACAATCCTTCATTTTACAATATTTC
>NC_138511.1:522033-769159 GCF_964252035.2 Podarcis erhardii
TGCAGGCGGCTTGTCTTGTGTGCGGGTGGAGGCGCGCTGCCTGCAGAAGTGGACCCTGGGACTAGCTACCTGGAAAACCTCTGTGCCTGAGGATGCCACAACTCCTGTAGCCTCTTCAGGCTTTGCCCTCGGATGGGAAGAGCATTGCACCCGGGAGAGGGAAAGGGGAGTCAAACAGGCACTCAAGGGATAATTTCAGAGAAAGAGCTTTATTTCTATCATCTGGGCTTGGTAGAAGGAGCTAGTGTGATAACTTCACAAACAAGCACAAGTTCACAGCCATTTGCACAGAGCATATATTCCCCTCCAGTTCCCTCCCCCTTCTCCCCCTCCTCAGGAGTCCTGCCTCATGAGTTTCCCTGAGCATGAACAGAAAGCTCCTGTCCTGGGACTCTTGGGACTCTTGGCGCCCTTCCCAGGAAAGGGGGATGAGAAGCCAAGGGGGTTGAGAAGCCTTGCGTTCAGCGTGTCCAAGATGTGTTGCAACTGGATGAGATAAGACTCAGTTCCCAGACCTGCTTATTCCTGGCATTGACAGAGCCTATTCATTAGCTTTTTGAAGGCTTCTTGTACTGATAAAAAATAACCTTTTGCTTATGCAGCAGCATCTTGTGAGAAAGCAGAGAACAGCAGAGAAAAGCTGTTGTAGACGAGAGAAAGGGGAAATTTGGTTTTGAGGCCTGGGGTGACTTTGGGCCTAGGGGGGTCACCTGTCCTCACCTCCTTCACTCCCTGGCTTCTCCCCCCCCCCCCCGGAGAAAGGGGAAGGCATGGACAACAGACAGTCGCTTCAGGACACCGATCCGCTTTCAAGAAGCCGGCGCATGGGAAGAGCCGCACCCCATCAGCTTCGAGCAGTACCTGTTCCGCCTCCAAATAATCATTTGGGCTTCTGTGTATATTCCCAGGTTGTACTTTCAGTTAGTTGGAAGGGGGGGGCGGTTCTCCAGCAGATGCAGGAGTGAAACTCTATCCCTTTTGTTGTGTTGAAAACAACAACTCATCAGTGGGAGCCTCAGCTTCTGATCCTAAGGATGAGGCTAATGCTTCTGGTCCTATCCCTGAAGTTCTTTTATAGGTACTGAAGATTGACTGGATATTCTGTTTATTGGTTTGGTAATGCTGTGTGTCATTTAAAATGTGGTTGAACAACTCACACCGCTCATGTGATGTCTCTGGGAAGTCAGCCCAAATCACGGCCTGTACCGCATCCCAGACAAAAAGGGTACGTGAGCCTTAAAAACCCTTTTGGATCTCTATCCCAACAGAACAGCTGCATTATTTCTCTGGGAAGGTTTTAGTTTAGGTTTTAGGATCCCAGTTGCCTTGCCCCCCAATTCAGGTGACCCACCATATCAGAAGTCAGTTAGAGAGATGCCCAAAGTGGCGCGCAAGAAAATACTTAAAGAAATTAAGGCAGGGAGGGCAGCCGGCCCCTTTTCTGTCCCTCCCATAGAGGGTTTGCATATCTCCCCATTAGGCATCGTCCCCAAAAAGGCACCCAGTGAGTTTCACATGATTCACAACCTATCCTACCCAAAGGGAGGGTTTGTCAATGATGCGATACCTCAGGAACTTTGCTCTGTGAGGTATGCCTCATTTGACCAAGCGGTTAAACTTATTCGCAAATTTGGAAAAGGCGCGTTGCTGGCGAAATGTGATATAGAGTCTGCTTTCTGACTCCTGCCAGTCCACCCGGAAGTTTTCCGGTGGCTGGGTTTTAAATCTGACGGGGCATACTTTGTAGACACAGAACGCGGGTGGCGCTGTGGGTAAAACCTCAACACCTAGGACTTGCCGATCGTATGGTCGGCGGTTCGAATCCCCACGGTGGCGTGAGCTCCTGTCGTTCGGTCCCAGCTCCTGCCCACCTAGCAGTTCGAAAGCACTCTTAAGTGCAAGTAGATAAATAGGCTCCACTTTATAGCGGGAAGGTAAACGGCGTTTCCGTGTGCTGTGTTGGTGCTGGCTCGCCAAAGCAGCTTCGTCACGCAGGCCACATGACCCGGAAGTGTCTCCAGAGAGCGCTGGCCCCCAGCCTCTTAAGCGAGATGGGCACGCAACCCCAGAGTTGGACGTGACTGGCCCGTACGGGCAGGGGTACCTTTACCTTTACTTACTTTGTAGACAAAGCAATGCCTATGGGTTGCTCAGTGGCCTGTGCAGCCTTTGAGGCATTTAGTACCTTTTTGGACTGGGCGCTTCGTTTTAGAATAGGCTCTGAGGGTGTGTCGTGCTACTTGGACGACTTTATTCTCGTAGCTGATAGTAGGCATAAGTGCTCGGCCCTTCTAGAAGCCTTCACATCTTTAGCAGGACAGCTGGGAGTACCTTTGGCTGCAGATAAAATGGAGGGCCCCGCTACAACTATGGTTTACCTAGGCATTGAGTTGGACACAGTCGCCCAAACTTCAAAACTTCCTAGTGAAAAAATGGTTGCGCTTAGGGACCTCATTCAGCAACTTCTCCCTCTAAGAAAAGTTACGCTCAGGGACTTCCGGGTTAGCGCCATCGTCTAATGGCGGATTCCCTCCGAGCTCCGGAGGGAACCGGCTCCGCAGGATTGGGTCTTGTCCGCGGCAGCCACGCGGGGACCCTTAAAAATCACAAGCGTGGATGCCTGTGAGCGTGGTGACTCGGCGGGCACCATTTGCGCCCCCCAATCTGCGAAGGAGCCTTTTTAAAGGCTCCGGAACGGGGACGGGGTGCGGTGCGGTGCTGTGAGTAGACTGCTCCTTCTGCGGAGTGAAGCCGCAAGCCATTGTCGGAGAGCGCTGACTTTTTCCTTGGAACAATTGGACTCTAAAGTAACAACCCGTGAGTAGTACGGAAATTGGAATTTAAAGAAAATTTTGTTGAATCAGGAACGAGCAGGGAAGGGTTAAAAAGGAAGTCCGCCCCCCCCCTTTGTAAATAACCTAAAGCAAAGGACCTGCTAACTAAGGTCGAGAGAATCTTTTCTTTCTTTTTTCTAAAAGACTTTAACTTTCACGTTCTGACATTATAAGAAATTTTACTGGAGGATAAAAGATTAACTTTGGGAGCTGAAGTTCCACCCCCCCCCCCCCGGACCCGGGAGCGTCCTGCAAGAGAGCCTGTTGATGAAGTATTGAAGAGTTTGACAGCTGTCAAGTTAGCTGTCAGAAGGAAAAAGAGAACTTTGTTTCTGTTGTTTCTGCTGGTTATATTTGTTACAATTTGTTGAAAATAAGGAAGGGCTGATACAAACTAACTTGATTTTTGGATTTGAGCTGAAAGGAACATTAAGGAACCAAAATCCCCCTAGAGGGGGTTTAGGGACATTACAAGAATGGCTGGAGGAGGGAAAATCGAGGCTGAATTGGATAGAACATTTGTTCTCTTGGGAAAGTTACAAGGCCAAATCGATGTTTTGGCTATAAACGTCACAACTTTGGACTTAACAGTAAATAACATTGTTGAATCTGATAAGGATTTGAAGCAGGAAGCCCATTCAATTAAACAAATAGAGAAACTTGAGAGCCATGAGAATATGGAGGAGATATATGTTGCCCCTGAAGAAAAGGTAGGAGCAGCTGTAATTTTGCAGATGTTAAAGGAGAGCTGCAATTTGAGGCCTGACATGATGGCAACAAAGGAAAATAAAAACCTGATGTGGAAAGTCTGGCCTGAATTGGAGAGCGGAAAACTGAGAGATCTCCTTGTGTGGAGATCTGAAGACTGACGGATTATAAATTTGATTAAGATGGAAGTTGAAGCTTTGGGGACATTTGGATTTGAAAGGAGTATGAAACAAGATTTGGAGTACCCCATAGACTTTACTTTTAAGTATGGGGATCTGGCTGGAAGAAACATGGATCCTGTTGGGCCGGAGCCTCTCCGAGATTTGGGGTTTAACATTAAGGACTATCAAAAAGACCAGCAGAGAGGAATTGAAAGAGATTTAAGAGCCTCGGATGTGAGATCTCCAGGCTAAACAGTATATTGAGACTGATGGACACTTGTTGGGGACTGAAACCGGGAAAGGGGTGGGTGGAGTTTGGGAATCCAAAGGGTATATAATTATAACTTGCTCTGTTTTTATTTTGTTTTGCTATCTGTATGGAAATTGGGAAAGTCGTGGAAGGGAAATTTTGGTCGACTTTAGGAAAAATGTTTAAGAATGAGTAATGATGTATAAGTATTGAGGTTTAAGTTTGGATAAGTTAAAATTGGTTTCTAAAATGGTCTAAATTAAATGAAAATAAGGTTTGCAAAAATAAATTGAGGAAATGGAAGGAGGAAAAGTAAAATAGCAACATGCTAAAATTAAATTATTAAGTTAAAGTTGAGAAATAAGTAATAAGGACTTGCTGAGTTAATAATTTAAATTGGAATACAAGAAGGGGAGGTGTAAGGAGGTCTGAGAAACAAGTTAAATGAAAATATGTAACTGAAATTTTATGTGTTTTTAATTGTTTTTTTAAGAATTGGATTTTTGTATTTTTGTTATTTTTGTCTACTTTTGTTTTTGTGTGGTTTTTTGAAAATGCCAATAAATATTCATTAAAAAAAAGAAAAGAAAAGTTACGCTCAGGCAGATTCAGCCGTTGTTAGGCCATTTGAACATTGCTTGCCGGGTGGTTTCCCCAGGCCACCCATTTTGCGGCTGCCTCGTGAGGTTGTCAGCAGGCTTGCGGTCACCCCATCACAGGGTTCGCCTATCTAAAGAGGTAAAATCCGATCTGGAAGTCTGGCTGAAGTTCTTGGAAAGGTATAATGGTGAAGAAGCAACCGTTGGAACGCAAAGGCAACGCGGCCAGTACCAAATGCAAAGGGGTAGCGACAAAGACGTGTCCTTTTAAGCCTCCCTCCTTTTGCTCCACCAAGCCCCCCCAAAACGTTAAAGGTGCCCCACCACCCTGCGAATGCGGCTAGAAATAAGAACCCCCAGCCAAACCTGATCTGTCGGGCGAGCTGTGCGCTTCCAAGTAAAAGGACTAAATGGCGATGGGCTGGCGTTGAACGTGCAAACCGCGTTCCGCAAAGCTCCGCTGCAGAGAAGCCACCCAGAGAGAACAGAACACCCGGTCGATGGGGTTTTCCAGCGCAGTTTCAGCCCTGCTGTTTCGGAGCTAAATGGCTCTGGTGCCGAAGCGGCTGCCTGGAACACGGGTGGGCTTGAGGCAGGCAATCTGATGGGAGGCACAACACCGATGCACGGGTAAATCCAAGTGAAAATCGATCACCGAAGGAATTGAGATACACAGCCTAAAGAAAAGGTAAGCAAGAGACAAAACAACATTAATACAAACCAAAGCGGGATGGCTGGCCAGGTGAAAAGAGGGTGAGCCCCGGCCGCGCCGGCCCTAAATAGGGCAGGCTACGCCCCCCCAGCCACCCAACTGGCTGGCTGGGTTGACGACGCAGCTGGGATTCCCTCAGTCTCACGGGGGCTGGAACCAGCCCCCGCGCACAAGGAGTGGGCATGAAACCCACAACCCCAACTCCTCGCCAGGTTCGGAAGTGGCTTTGTTGTGTTGAAAACAACAACTCTCATTTGTGGGAGCCTCAGCTGAAGGTTGACTGGATATTCTGTTTATTGGTTTGGTAATGCTGTATGTCATTTAGAATGCAGTTGAACAACTCACACCCCTCATGGGATGGTGTGATAGGCGCACATACAAGATCAGCACAGGAAGACCGACCTGAAGCCATTTTGTTTTGTTTTTTTAAAATATATTTATTTGTTTTTATAGAAAAAGAAGAAACACCAGAAAAATACAGAACAGCAAAAGCAATCACAGATACACATCAAGAAAAAAATAAAAAATAAAAAATAAAAACTCCAATTTTTAAATTCATGTTTACAAAACTTTCTTTCTTGACTTCCTCACGCCTCCCTTTTTTGTGTTCCTCTTTGTCCAATCAAATACAGCAAATCCTTACCCTCTTTAAAAACTCATTTCTAATTATTAAAATCACTTCTATTATGTCTCCGATCTTTCCTCCTTATGTTTAAACACCTTTAGCATATTGTTTACTTTTGACATAATATAACTTTAGTCTTTCACCCTATTTCTATTGCATTTTTGCATACTTTTTAACACTGTATCACTAATGCCATATTATTTTTATGTCCAACAACATTTTAGCATTCATAAACTTTGCAGTGTTTCTGCAGGTAGTTCTTTAACTTCTTCCAGTCCTCTTCCACCGCTTCTTCTCCCAGGTCTCGGATTCTGCCAGTCATTTCTGCCAGTTCTGCCAGTCTATTACTTGCATCTGCCATTCTTCCAAGGTGGGCAAATCTTGTGTCTTCCAATACTTTGCAATAAGTATTCTTGCTGCTGTTGTCGCATACATAAAAAACGTTCTATCTGTCTTTAACACCAATTGGCCGACTATACCCAAGAGAAAGGCCTCTGGTTTCTTAAGGAAGGTATATTTAAATACCTTTTTCAGTTCATTATATATCATCTCCCAGAAAGCCTTAATCTTCGGGCACGTCCACCAAAGGTGAAAGAAAATACCCTCAGTTTCTTTACATTTCCAACATTTGTTATCAGGCAGGTGATAAATTTTAGCAAGCTTGACTGGGGTCATGTACCACCTATAGATCATTTTCATAATATTCTCTCTTAGGGCATTACATGCCGTAAATTTCATACCGGTGGTCCACAATTTTTCCCAGTCAGCAAACAAAATGTTATGACCTATGTCCTGTGCCCATTTAATCATGGCTGTTTAACTGTTTCATCCTGAGTGTTCCATTTCAACAGCAAGTTATACATTCTTGAAAGGATCTTAGTTTTAGGTTCTAACAATTCTGTCTCCAGTTTCGATTTTTCTACCTGGAAGCCCAATTTTTTATCCAAATTATAGGCCTCCCTTATTTGATAATAATAAAGCCAATCTCGCACTTTGTCTTTTAATTTCTCAAAACTCTGCAAATTCATTTTATCTCCTTCCTGTTCTAATATCTCCCAATACTTCGGCCATTTGGCCTCCATATTGAGTCTTTTCAGAGCCTTTGCTTCCATGGGTGACAACCACCTTGGGGTCTTATTTTCCAATAAATCTTTGTACCTAATCCAGACATTAAACAATGCTTTCCTGACAATATGGTGTTTGAAGTTTTTGTGCACTTTAACCTTGTCGTACCACAAATATGCATGCCATCCAAAAGCATTATTAAAGCCTTCCAAATCCAAAATGTCAGTGTTCTCAAGAAGCAGCCAATCTTTCAACCAGCAGAATGCTGCTGATTCATAATAAAGTTTAAAGTCCGGCAGGGCAAACCCCCCTCTTTCCTTCGCATCAGTTAATATTTTAAATTTTATTCTGGGCTTTTTGCCCTGCCAGACAAATCTAGAGATTTCTCTCTGCCACTTCTTGAAGCAATCCATCTTGTCCACAATCTGTAAAGTTTGAAACAAAAATAACATTTTTGGCAATACATTCATCTTTATAACTGCAATTCGACCCAACAAGGAAAGCTTCAAATTAGACCATATTTCTAAATCTTTTTTAACTGGACCTGAAGCCATTTTGATTCCTAAACTGAGCAAATGTTTTCTCTGCAAGGTCAAATTGGAAAAGCCTCCCCATTGTCTTTTCCTTCACAAATCCTGTCTTAAGGGTATGTCTGTGTTTGAATAGGGTGAGCCTGTGACCTGGCTCAGGAACTATTTATCATTACAAAAGACTGGCCAGGCTCCCCAGGCAATTCAATCAAGTAACCTGCCAGACAGGAGATAAACAAGGACAAAAACAACATTAAATTTCTGTTTAGGCCGCCTTTTCTGTGATGTAGGTGTGATGTATCTGAGGGGTGGCCTTAGGTTACACCCCTTCTGTGATGTATGTATGATGTTCCAGGGGTGGTCTTGGTCTACAGGGTGGCAATTTCAAGAGTCCATGTAAGGCCTTGCGCACCATTGTTCTGGGTTCCTCGTCTCTCCTGCGGGTGAGGGGAGCCCCCTGTTGCAACAGATCAAGAAAGATCAAGCTTACTAGCTGCCTTGCTTCTCAATATTCTCTGGTTGGCCTCTGTTATCTTCTCCTACCAATAAGGAACCCATGTAAGGACTCTATATGGGCTCTTGGATACCCCATAAGGAAAAAGGGCCATTTTTATTTACAACAGAGGCTCTCTGGGAAGTCAGCCCAAATCACAGCCTACACCGCATCCCAGAGAAAAAGGGAACGTGAGCCTAAAACGTACAGGGGAGGGAACCAAGCAAGCTGTTAAGGGCCAATTCTCATTTACTGCACCCTCCTGGTAAGACCTTGGGAAAATGCCACCTTTTCCCAGACATGAGCTATATAGAGCATGGTTATTCCTCTTGTGAAATCAGGGAGACTTTAATTAGTAAGGAATTCCATGAGTAGTAATGATACCACCACAAATAGCTCTGAACAGGCCTCTGTCTCCAATTTCTACATTTTACCCTGGCCAACCCCTGAAAGAGCTGAATGGTTCTGGCTTTGGAACAAAATTCTGCCTAAAAGGTCCTTCCTGGGGTTTTTTTATGAGCCCGGCCTCAGCCGGGGAGGGCAGGATACAAATAAAAAATTCTCATTCTTATTCTTATTAAAAGGGAACACAAATGTCAAGTGAAAACTAAATATACCACACTGACTTGGGGGAGAAAAAGAAAACACACTCACTCTCTATGGAGGTCGCTGTGTACCAGCGTTGCTAAGGGCCCCCAAGCCCCTGGAGACATGAGGTCACAGCACTATGACAACAGAATGCAATGATGATGTCAGTGGAAAGGAGACCTCTTGCTCATCTCTTTTTCTATTGACATTATATTTGCTGATTTATGATCCGGCAAACCTTCATCGAAGATGAACTAAGAACTTCTTAATGGATTGAATATTTTTAAAATTAATTCTCCATTAGTAACATTCCAATGATAACAAATCAAATCAATTCTTGCCACATCATAATACAAACAATAAAGCAAATTATACATTCCAAACTAAAAATTTTGGGGAGGCCTTTCCATGTTCTCGCTGTCGGGAGAAAGTTTCTTTCACTTGTTCCTGCGTTCTTCTCTCTTGTTTCCCCCCAGATTCAGCTAGGTAGACCAACTACCTACCTCTAAGGGGCTACGGTACAATTTTTTTATTTTTTGGAAAGGATTCTTTTAAATACTTTTCAGGACTTTTTTAAAAAAAGACTTGATTCTTTTAAAGGGATTTTTGGAAGAGTTTTTTAAATATATTCCTCCCCCCCCCCCCCATTTCATAATTCTGATCTTCCAGTCATTTTAAAATATCCTTCCTTCCAGAACACTCTCCTGTTTCTTAGTCCAAATTCTAATAATTTTTGAAGAGCTGAGTCCAGGGTGTCGTACATTGTCCTGGGCAAAGGTGGTTGGCATTGCAGGGTAAATATTAGGCTCAAGTGGCATCGCAAATTTTGCACACAGTGATCTCTAGGATAAGCCAGGCATGTGTTGCACTGGGACCTATAGCACTGTGTTTAGAGGTCAGCTACAGTTCCCATGATTCTAGGGGGGAAGGAGTCATGTGCTGTAATGTTATGGCATGTCCACAGCCACTAACAATAACCAAAGTGAATAGTTTCTGATTAATTTCTGATTAATTGTCTTGTCTCAATTATATTTTTTGAGTTTATCATTGCAATGGTGAGCTAGATACTGCAGTTTTTGGTTGTGGTGACCTGCTATTTGATATAATTAGTTAAAGATGTTTCTATATGTAACAACAGCAGCTAGGATTCTATATGCGCAGAAATGGAAGGAAAAAGAAGTTCCAAAGAAGGGATAAGTGAGATAATGGACTATGCAGAACTGGCAAAATTAGCAGTTTTGTGGGCAAATAGGCCTTTTTCGGATTATAGTACGCTGAACTCGTAAGGAGGATTTGAGCTATGAGCAACGTAAGTAATTGGATTATAATACTGGGGTTATGATTTGACAAACAGAAGACGGGGTGCAGCAGGAGAGAAACAACTCCATGGAAAACAGGGTGGGAAGTTGACGAAAATTAAGAGAAAAGTCAAAATTGTGTTTTGACTGTATATGATTTTTAAAATATTGAAACAATAAAATATAATTGTAAAAAAAGAAGAAGTTGTAACCATTTTTAAGCTTCTGGGTAGGCAGCCTCAGAATGGCTTGCAAATGTACTTTGAAGAAGCCAGCTTTGGCAGAGGCCACTGTAACTTCAATGCCAGCCCATAATAGGCCTTATGGTAGATGGAAGCTGGGCTCTCTCCTGGCACCTCGGAATTCAAAGAGGGCAGCTCAAGCCCTGCTGTTTCCTAGCTCAGGGCGCCATATCACCAAAGTCTACCCCTGGGGGGTTTTTCATAGAATCATAGAATCATAGAATCATTGTGTTGTGACGTGGGGTTTGTGATTTCAGCTCTCTTGACATAATATGCTGGCGACAGTTCTCTAGTAACACTTCTTTATTAAAGCAACAAGGCTAAGACCTGAAGAGGGGAGAGCTACATTTATAGGGACAGGGAACTAGCTAGAAAGGATACATTTTGGAGGGAACAATATCAGGCACTCACAGTCCTGCCTTTTGGAGGCAACCAATAAGACAGAGGATCCAAATACAGCAGCTTAAATGAACCAATAGTAGCTGTACCCTCTGGAACCAAAAGGCAGTTACTTTACCCTAATGCAATTACAGACAATAATAATACAGATATAAAATCATTTGACTCAATACACAACACATAGAATCATAGAATCATAGAGTTGGAAGAGACCACAAGGGCCATCGAGTCCAACCCCCTGCCAAGCAGGAAACACCATCAGAGCACTCCTGACATATGGTTGTCAAGCCTCTGCTTAAAGACCTCCAAAGAAGGAGACTCCACCACACTCCTTGGCAGCAAATTCCACTGTCGAACAGCTCTTACTGTCAGGAAGTTCTTCCTAATGTTTAGGTGGAATCTTCTGTCTTGTAGTTTGGATCCATTGCTCCGTGTCCGCTTCTCTGGAGCAGCAGAAAACAACCTTTCTCCCTCCTCTATGTGACATCCTTTTATATATTTGAACATGGCTATCATATCACCCCTTAACCTCCTCTTCTCCAGGCTAAACATGCCCAGCTCCCTTAGCCGTTCCTCATAAGGCATCGTTTCCAGGCCTTTGACCATTTTGGTTGCCCTCCTCTGGACACGTTCTAGTTTGTCAGTGTCCTTCTTGAACTGTGGTGCCCAGAACTGGACACAGTACTCCAGGTGAGGTCTGACCAGAGCAGAATACAGTGGCACTATTACTTCCCTTGATCTAGATGCTATACTCCTATTGATGCAGCCCAGAATTGCATTGGCTTTTTTAGCTGCCGCGTCACACTGTTGGCTAATGTCAAGTTTGTGGTCAACCAAGACTCCTAGATCCTTTTCACATGTACTGCTCTCAAGCCAGGTGTCACCCATCTTGTATTTGTGTCTCTCATTTTTTTTTGCCCAAGTGCAATACTTTACATTTCTCCCTGTTAAAATTCATCTTGTTTCTTTTGGCCCAGTTCTCTAATCTGTCAAGGTCGTTTTGAAGTGTGATCCTGTCCTCTGGGGTGTTAGCCACCCCTCCCAGTTTGGTGCCATCTGCAAATTTGATCAGGATGCCCTTGAGTCCATCATCCAAGTCGTTGATAAAGATGTTGAAGAAGACCGGGCCCAAGACAGAACCCTGTGGCACCCCACTAGTCACTCTTCTCCAGGATGAAGAGGAACCATTGATGAGCACCCTTTGGGTTCGGTCAGTCAGCCAGTTTTGTGGGGGGGGGTATTTTGTTGAGTGCTCTCTTGTTGCCACACCTGCTCCTTGTATTTGCTCCTGACCTGAGCACAAGGAGACCCTTTTGTTTCTGGCGGACCACCTGATACAAGCGTTTCCTCACATGTGCAAGCAGACAAATACCTCTGCGCATGCGAAATGCTTTGCTCTGCCTCCATGCTTCTGAATCCCAGTTGCTGGAAACCTCAGGAGCGGGGAGGGCTCACGCGCTCGGGTGCTGCTTGCTGGTTTCCCACGGCCATCCGGTTGGTCACTGTGATAACAGGAGGCTGGACTAGATGGGCCATTGGCCTGACCCAGCACAGCCTTTTCTTCTGTTCTTAAGCAACCATAAGGCCTGATTGAAGTGGAAGGTGGTTGCGCTCCATAGACAGAGGGGCATGGAGCTGAGCGTGGCTGCGAGGCAAAAGGCTGGGGCAAGGTTTTGGAAAATGCTCCATTCAGTTCTGCCAAGCTTCACCTGCCGTGCCGCTTGCCTGTACATTTGAACTTGGCGCGCGCGCCCAGCCGGCAACCTTCCTCCTGACCGTTCCCCCGCTCTCCGATGGAGGCGTGGTCAATTCCGACTCATCTTCTCTCGCTGGTGGTGAATGCGCTGTCCCCGATACCTGGGACTCCTCCCCCCCACTGCGCTCTGGTGGGGAAGCTGGTCCTGATTTCCAGCTGCTGCTCTGGGAATCCCCGCTGGCCCCTTGCTCCTGGGGTTTCCCCCTTGGGGCCCCCCTTGCCCTGACCACTGGCGCCCCCTTCTGTGAATCTTCCGATTCGCTGGAGAGGGACCTAGAGGCAACTCTGACACATACACTTTGCGTTTTCAGGCTCAATGTGCGTTTACACCAAAGAAGACTTGAAATAAGCGACATCCAAGATTCTTCTATGTAGATGGAACCTAAAACAGCCGGTTTATGCTTTGTTTAGGCTCATTACACTTTGCTTTGATATGTGTGTGAATGAACACCGAAAGAACAATTAAAGCTTATTCATCCTCTTTCTATTGAGATGGAACCAAAACTCCTATGCTTAATTTGGGCTGATAAGATATTTTTCACTTTGTGATTTTTGGGTGAATGTGTATTCTAACCCCAAAAACAACAGTTGGAAATGAGCTTTATCATCTTCTTTTTATGTAGATGGAACCCAAAACTCTTTTGCTTTGGTTGGGGGAGATTCTGGTGCACACCCAATAAACACCATGCGAATTGAAAGAAGGCCAATCAAAGCTTATTCGTCTTCTTTCTACGCATATGGAAGCAAAAAGACGCTTGTTATTTTGGTCTCATTACATACACTTTGCGATTTCTGTGTCAATGTGCATTTACACCAAAGAAAACGACTTGAAATACGCGACATCCAAGATTCTTCTTTCTATGTAGATGTACCCCAAAACAACCTCTTTTGCCTTGTTTAGACTTATTATACTTCGCTTTGCTATTTGTGGCTGAACAACGAAAGAAAAATGAAAGTTTATTCGTCCTCTTTCTATTGGATTGGAACCAAAAGACCTATGCTTTATTTGGGCTGATAACATATTGTTCACTTTGTGATTTTTGGGTGAATGTGCATTCTAACCCCAAAAGCAACAATTGGAAATAAGCCCAATCAGAGCTTTATCATCTTCCTTTTATGTAGATGGAACCCAAAATGCCTTTTTGCTTGGGTCGGGGGCGATTCTGGTGCACACTCAAAAAACACCATGAGAATTGAAATGAGCCCAATCATAGCTTAGTCGTCTTCTTTCTACGCATATGGAAGCGAAAAGACAGTGTTTTCTTATTTTGGTCTCATTACATACACTTTGCCATTTCAGGGTCAATGTGCATTTACACCAAAGAAGACGAAATCCAAGATTCTTCTTTCTATGTAGATGGAACCCAAAACAGCCGGTTTTGCTTTGTTTAGGCTCATTACACTTTGCTTTGATATGTGGGTGAATGAACACCAAAAGAACAATTAAAGCTTATTCGTCCTCTTTCTATTGAGATGGAACCAAAACTCCTATGCTTAATTTGGGCTGATAACATATTTTTCACTTTGTGATTTTTGGGTGAATGAGCTTTATTATCTTCTTTTCATGTAGATGGAACCCAAACCTCCTTTTTGCTTTGGTTGGGGGAGATTCTGGTGCACACCCAATAAACACCATGCAAATTGAAAGAAGGCCAATCAAAGCTTATTCGTCTTCTTTCTACGCATATGGAAGCAAAAAGACGCTGTTTTGTTATTTTGGTCTCATTACATACACTTTGCCATTTCAGGGTCAATGTGCATTTACACCAAAGACGACGACTTGAAATAAGCGACATCCAAGATTCTTCTTCTATGTAGATGGAACCCAAAACAACCGGGTTTGCTTTGTTTTAGCTCATTACACTTTGCTTTGATATGTGGGTGAATGAACACCGAAAGAACAATTAAAGCTTATTCGTCCTCTTTCTATTGAGATGAAACCAAAACTCCTATCTTGGATGTCGCGTATTTAAATTCGTGTTCTTTGGTATAAATGCACATTGACCCAGAAATCGCAAAGTGTATGGAAAGAGACCAAAATCACAAAACACCGTTTTTTCGCTTCCATAAGCATAGAAAGAAGAATAAGCTCAACACCATGCGAATTGAAAGAAGGCCAATCAAAGCTTAGTCATCTTCTTTCTACGCCTATGGAAGCAAAACAACAGTGTTTGGTTATTTTGGTCTCATTACATACACTTTGCGTTTTCAGGGTCAATGTGCATTTACACCTGTCAGGGCTGCCCCAGGTCCCAGCTCACAAAGGACCAACGCCAGTTCTTGTTATATACAAAAGTCTTTATTGAAGTTCAGTTTCTATTTCAAAGCCATGGTGTGCAGCTCTACATCTTAAACTCTAGACCGCCGAAGCTCCGTCTGAGTCTCCTCCCCCCAGACACCAGTTTAAGACTCTAGCCTTGCTCCACCTCTTCCTCTGCTCTTTCCTCCTCTGGGTCCTCCTGTCCCCTGGGGTCTTGCCCTTTCTGGACTCTTCTGACGCTGAGTCCCCTGACTCTTCCCCCTGACTCCGGCGGGCTTTAGGACCTGGTTCCCAATCCGGGTTCTCTGCTGTCCCGCGCGCCTGTACATTTGAACTTGGTGCTTGCGCCCAGCCAGTGACCTTCCTCCTGACCGTTACACTGCTCCTGTCACTGCTTCCCTCTTCGGGAAGGCTAGCTGGACCTGACTTCCCCTCCGTTCCCTCACTCTCTGATGGAGGCGTGATCAGTCCTGCCTCATCTGCTCTCCCTGCTGGGGGAGACGCTGGCCCTGATACATGAGACTCTTCCCCCTCACTCCGCTCTGGTGGGGAAGCTGGCCCTGATCTCCAACTGCTGCTTTGGGAGTCCCCGCTGGCCCCTTGTTTCTGGTGTGTCCCCCCTGGGACCCCCCTCGCCCTGGCCATCGGTGCCCCCCTTTGGGAATCCTCTGAATCACTGGACAAGCTCATGGAATCTCTCGGGCCACTGTCATACTCCCCCACGCTGCCCTCAGATTCCTCCCCTTCGCTCTCCGTTTCCTCTCTCCCCTGTGTCTCTGCTCCTGAGCCCCTGGCATCCATCCCCCCTCGAAGCCCCTCCTTCCCCCCTCCCCCTCTTCGGGTGCGGGTTCCGGGTGCTCCAGCGCTGTGGGGGTGAGCGCGGGGTACAGGTCTTCCCCTCTGGTGTGCAGCTGGCCGGCTGGGTCCGGCCAGTCCGGAATGGGCTCGTCGACGTCGATCTCCTCTGCTTCCATCTCTCTGCAGCTGTGCTCGAACCCAGGATCCTCCCCCAACACGTCCATGTCCGTCTCCCCCCCGTTGCCTCAGGGGATGCTGCCTGTAAAGGCCCCCTCCAACCCACTTCCGGTTGATCATCCCACCAATAAGAGCGTTCTGTGGCAAACCCCGAGAGTGATCCTTCTGGGGAGCTTGTTTCTGGCGCCGTTTCCTCGGCTGATGAGAATCCCTGGAACGTGCTGGCTGAAAGTGTGGGTGTGAAAAGGTAGTCGTCGAAATAATCTGCCGGCATAGGTCTGTGTGGGAAGAGTGCATGGAACTCGTCTTTGAGGTAGGGCTCCTCTACGGCATAGTACGGTACCTGTTGGCGCTGGCTGGGGTACCTTCCCTGGCGAGTAGATATTCAACCCCCTCTTCCCCCCATCTCGAGTCTAAAATCTCTGTGACCTCGTTGAGTGGCCCCGCCCCCGGTGACCCCCCCTTGTTGGCGATTTGCGGGGTGGGTCTGGTGCGTTCCCTGGCGCCTGAAACCTGTGGGGTTCCTTGTAGGGTGTGAGCCGGGTGCATTCTGGAGTCCTCCGGGAGTGCCAGCCGGAAGGCTACCGGATTGATCTGTGCCACGACTTGGTAAGGCCCTAGCTGCTTGTGTCTGAGCTTCTTCTTAGCTAACATTCTGCCCGGCACTGCCTGGGCTGCTAACCAGACCCAGTCCCCCACCTGGATGTCTTCCCCCACTCTCCTGTGCCTGTCTGCCTGCATTTTGTAGGCGTGTTTTGCTAGTTCTAAGTGCCTTCGGAGTTGCTCGTGGACCTCCTGTAATTCCGCTGCCAAGGCTTCTGCCCCCCGTGGCTCCCCCTCCCTCACTTTCTCTAACCCCAGGAAGGTTCTGGGATTCCGCCCATTGTTGGCGAAGAACGGTGTCACCCCCGTGGATACGTGCTTCGTGTTGTTGTAGGCAAACTCGGCCAGCGGTAGGTAGTCCACCCAGGTCGCGGGCTGTTGATTCGCGTAGCATCTCAGGTACTGCTGCATGATGGCGTTGACCCTCTCCGCTTGTCCGTTGGTCTGCGGGTGTCGTGCCGACACTAAGTTTATCTTGACGTTCAGGATGCCCAGCAACTTCTGCCAGAAGCTTGAGATGAATTGGCGACCTCGGTCGGACAGGATGGACCGCGGCAAGCCGTGAACCTTGAACACGTGGTCTATGAACAGCTTGGCGGTCTGTTCCGCTGTGGCCACCTTCGCGCAAGGAATGAAGTGCGCCATCTTGGTGAACAGGTCTACGACCGCGAGTACCGCTGTTTTGCCTCGCGAGCTGGGCAGATCTGTGACAAAGTCCAGGGCCACTTTCTCCCACGGCTCGAGCGGCGTCTGTAGCGGTTCCAGCAGCCCCGCCGGCGGTCTGTGTACTGGCTTAGCCCTTTGGCATGTGTCGCACCTAGTGACGTAATCCGCGACTTCTCCCCTCATCTTGGGCCACCAAAAGTCTCTGGCTACTAATTCCGCCGTCTTGTCCTTGCCGAAGTGCCCGGCGCTGGGCGCGTCGTGTAACTGTTGCAGTACTTTCGCGCGGAGGTCGTCTCCCGGCACGTAGAGGGCCCCTTTGCGGATAAGCAGTCCGTCGCCTATCTGGAACTCGTCGTCCTTCGCTGTGCCTCTCTGCACCTCCTCCATCCTGGATTGTGCGAACGAATCTGTCTGCACCGCGCGCCGTACCGCGTCCAGGTCCAAGATGGCTGAGGCGCACGCCCACGCTTTCGGTGCGAAAATGTGTTTGGCCGCCACTGGTGCCGCTTCCTCGAGATACTGCGGCTTCCTGGATAGCGCATCCGCCATGACGTTGTTGTCTCCCGGGATGTATTCTATCCTGAAGTCGAAATCCGCAAAGAACTCCGCCCAGCGGATGTGTCTCTGGTTCAGGAACCTCGCCGTGTGCCAGTACTCCAGGTTCTTATGGTCCGTGCGGACCTGCACTGTGTCTTTGACTCCGATGAGGAAGTGCCGCCACGCCTTGAAGGCTGCATGAATGGCCAGCAACTCCCTGTCCCAGATGGTGTAGTTCTGCTCCGACTTGCTGAGTTTCCTGGAGTAGAATGTGCATGGCCTCCAGTCCCCTTGCGGATCTTGCTGCAACAGGACTGCCCCCACCACTCTGTCCGAGGCGTCCATCTCAACCCTCATTGGTTTGCAGGGGTTGACGTGTAACAGCTGTTCTTCGGACGTGAAGAGACGCTTGAGTCCCTGAAAGGACTGCTCCGCCTGGTCCGTCCAGGTGAACTTCTTCTTCTTAGAGCTGAGGGTCTCCGTGATGGCCACCGTCTCCATGGCGAACACCTTGATGAACTTGCGGTAAAAGTTGGCGAAGCCGACGAACTTCTGGACCTCCTTCCGATTGCGCGGGCTCTTCCAGTCCGACACCGAGTGGACCTTGGTGCTGTCCATGGCAAGTCCCTTGTCGGACAGCTTGTAGCCCAGGAAATCCACCTCCATCATGTCGAACTGGCACTTCTCCAGTTTGGCGTAGAGTCTGTTCTCCCGTAGTCTCTGCAGGACCTCCTTGACATCTCTCTCGTGAGCCTCCTGCGATTCCGAGAAGATCAGGATGTCGTCCAGGAAGCAGACGCACTTCTTGTAGAGGAGTCCTGCTAACACGTGATGCATGAAGGCTTGAAAACAATGGGAGCCATTTTGTAAACCAAACGGCATAATTATATATTCATAGGTGCCTAAAGGCGTAAACATGGCCGTCTTCCACTCATCGCCCTCCCGCATGCGTATAAGGTTGTATGCCCCTCGAAGATCCAACTTGGTTAAGATGCGTCCCTTCCTCACCGTCGCGAGCAGGTCGTCGATCTTGGGCATGGGGAATGCCGTGGGCTTTGTTCTGGAATTAATGACCCTGTAATCAACTATCAACCTCCGCTGGGACGTGTTTTTTTTCTTCACGAAAAACACGGGACTGCCCCCCACTGCTTTGGACTCTTGGATGAATCCCCGCTTCAAGTTGTGATCTATGAACTCCCTGAGTTCTTGCAGTTCGTCTTCAGACATGGAATACAGTTTCCCAGTCGGCAACGTCGCCCCCGGCAGGAGGTCAATCTTGCAATCGTAGGGCCTGTGGGGAGGCAACTTGTCCGCTTCCTTCTCGCAGAAGACCTCCAAAAACGCCTTGTACTTGTTGGGTACTGCTTGCACCATGCCTAAGTGCAGCCGTGGGTCATCTTCTTGCCCTTCATCTTCCTGGCTGGGCAGGATGCAGTGTTCTGCGCAGTAGGAGGAGCAGAAGGTCAATTGACGCTGGTACCATGCTAAAGCCGGGCTGTGCCTGTCCAGCCAACTCATGCCCAACACTATGGGCGTGTCCGATAGGTGGGTGACGTTGAAGCTGATGACTTCACGGTGATTTCCAATTTGCATCACCATTGGTGGTGTTTGCTGTACCACCTGTCCTCCCAGTAGCTCTCTGCCATCGACCGTGATGACGTTTAGGGGCATCGTGGCTGGTAGGAGCGCTATGCGATGTTGCTTGATGAAATCCACCCCTACAAAGTCTGCATTACTACCGCAGTCAATGGTAATAGGGACTTCCAGGGTGAGTCCATTGGGCAGCTGGAGCGATGCGGTGAGTTGCACCACTGGTTTGGGCGGGAGGGGGTCTGTGGGCTGTAAAATCTCTGGGGGCTGCTTCACTGACTCGCCTGGCTGGGCCCCAGTGCCTCTGCCTCCAGCCAGGCTTTGTCGTTTTCCTGCAGCTGTTCCCCCTGCTGAACTGCTCCCTTTACTGTCACTGAGGCTGCAGTGTGCTTCTGGAGCCTCTGGGGACACTCTTTGGCCATGTGCTGTGCACTGTCGCAGATATAACACTTCCTGCTCCCTCTAGGAGCCTTCGCCTTGACTGCTCCTGGTGTTTGGGCTCTGGCTGCTGTCTGAGCCCTGGCACCACCTATCTCCATCGGCTCTTCTCCCCCTCCCACTGGAGGCGTGGACTGTGCGCGCGCTGTCTCTCTGGGTAGGAAAGGAGTTGTTCTGGCTGGTGTGCGTCCCATATGTCCCTCATCCCTGCTCCAAGGGCGTTCTTCCAGATGCACCCCTATGGCCAGCGCTCTTTGGACGACTTCAGTGGTGCTGTTGGGTCTTTCCCCTCTCACTATTTCATCTTTTACAGCCCCATTTAGCCCCTCCCAGAACAGATCTCGGACGGCAGCGGAGTCCTTCTCCCAGCCCAGCGCATTTACCAACGCAAAAAAGCGGGAGTGATATTGTCTCACAGTGGCTTTGCCCTGTTTCAGCCCATGCATTTCCCTCCTGGCCACGTCCACATCTACCGTTGATTTAAAACAACTGTCCATAGCCGCAATAAAGGCTTTTGAATCTTTGAGGGCGGGATCATTTTCGCGCCATAAATTGCGCAGCCACGATTTAGCTTCCCCATGCAGATGAGTTATTATGAAGCCTACTTTCTCCTCCTCATCTCTAAAGTCTTTCCCAAGCAAATTGAGCGCGAAAACTATGTCTGCTCTGAAGTTAGGATACTGCTGCAGGTTCCCATCGAAGTGGGCTACTATGCTGCCCCCCCTTTTCCCGAGGCAAACTCCCTCCGGCTTGGGTCCCGGCAGCCCCTCTTTGCCCAAACGTTCCAACCTGGCTTGCAGATCCCGGCAGAGCGCTGTTGCTTCTTCCTCTCTCTTTCTGGAAGCTGCTACGTCTGCGTAAAGTGCCGTGAAAGCTGCTGTCAGCTCTTTCACCTTGTCCTCTGTAGTCATCCTTGCCAATGTTCGTGAGCTCGCAAAACACCAAGTTTTGCCCCTCGCTGCGCCAACTCATGCTGCGAGGGTTTTATTGTAAGACGGAGCTTACTGTCAGGGCTGCCCCAGGTCCCAGCTCACAAAGGACCAACGCCAGTTCTTGTTATATACAAAAGTCTTTATTGAAGTTCAGTGTCTATTTCAAAGCCATGGTGTGCAGCTCTATGTCTTAAACTCTAGACCGCCGAAGCTCCGTCTGAGTCTCCTCCCCCCAGACACCAGTTTAAGTCTCTAGCCTTGCTCCACCTCTTCCTCTGCTCTTTCCTCCTCTGGGTCCTCCTGTCCCCTGGGGTCTTGCCCTTTCTGGACTCCTGACGCTGAGTCCCCTGACTCTTCCCCCTGCCTCCGGCGGGCTTTAGGACCCGGTTCCCAATCCGGGTTCTCTGCTGTCCCGCGCGCCTGTACATTTGAACTTGGTGCTCGCGCCCAGCCAGTGACCTTCCTCCTGACCGTTACACTGCTCCTGTCACTGCTTCCCTCTTCGGGAAGGCTAGCTGGACCTGACTTCCCCTCCGTTCCCTCACTCTCTGATGGAGGCGTGATCAGCCCTGCCTCATCTGCTCTCCCTGCTGGGGGAGACGCTGGCCCTGATACATGAGACTCTTCTCCCTCACTCCGCTCTGGTGGGGAAGCTGGCCCTGATCTCCAACTGCTGCTTTGGGAGTCCCCGCTGGCCCCTTGTTTCTGGTGTGTCCCCCCTGGGACCCCCTTCACCCTGGCCATCGGCGCCCCCCTTTGGGAATCCTCTGAATCACTGGACAAGCTCATGGAATCTCTCGGGCCACTGTCATACTCCCCCACACTGCCCTCAGATTCCTCCCCTTCGCTCTCCGTTTCCTCTCTCCCCTGTGTGTCTGCTCCTGAGCCCCTGAAAACACCAAAGAAGACGACTTGAAATAAGCGACATCCAAGATTCTTCTTTCTATGTAGATGGAACCCAAAACAACCGGTTTTGCTTAGTTTAGGCTCATTACACTTTGCTTTGATATGTGGGTGAATGAACACTGAAAGAACAATTAAAGCTTATTCGTCCTCTTTCTATTGAGATGGAACCAAAAGTCCTATTGTCAGAGCTGCCTCTAGGTCCCAGCTCACAGAGGACCAACGCCAGGCTGATGTTATGTACAAAAGTCTTTATTGAAGTTTAATTTCCATTTCAAAGCCAGAGCGTGCAGCCCTACGTCTAGACTCTAGATCAACGAAGTCTCCGCCCCTTCCACACCAGTTTAAGATCCTAGCCCTGCTCCACCTCCTGCGCTGCTCTCTTCTCCTCTGGGTCCTCCTGCCCTCTGGGGCATTGCCCTTTCTGGACTCTTCCGACGCTGAGTCGCTTAGCTCCTCCCCCTGCCTCCGGCGTGCTTTAGGACCCGGTTCCCAATCCTCATTCTCTGCTGTCCCGCGCTCCTGTACATTTGAACTTGCTTCTCGCGCCAACCCAGGGAACTTTCTCCTAACCGTTACACTGAATCTATCACTGCTTCCCTCTTCCGTGACACTGGCCGGATCTGACCTCCCTTCCGTTGTCCGACTCTCCGAGGGAGGCGTGGTCAGCCCTGTCTCGTCTCCTCTCCCTGGTGGGGAAAGCACTGGCCCCGATGCCTGGGACTCTTCCCCCCCACTCTGCTCTGGTGGGGAAGCTGGTCCTGATTTCCAACTACTGCTCTGGGAGTCCCTGCTGCCCCCTTGCTCCTGGGGCGTTCCCGTTGGGACCCCCCTGCCCCTGGCCACTGGCGCTCCCTTCTGTGAATCTTCCGATTCGCTGGAGAGGCTCATGGAATCCCTCGGACCACTGTCCCCTCCTACGCTCCCTTCGGATTCCTCCCCCTCGCTCTCCATCTCCCATCTTCCCTGTGCCTCAGCTCCTGAGCCCCTGACACCTATGCTTAATTTGGGCTGATATCATATTTTTCACTTTGTGATTTTTGGGTGAATGTGTATTCTAACCCCAAAAACAACAGTTGGAAATGAGCGTTATTATCTTCTTTTTATGTAGATGGAACCCAAAACTCCTTTCTGCTTTGGTTGGGGGAGATTCTGGTGCACACCCAATAAACACCATGCGAATTGAAAGAAGGCCAATCAAAGCTTATTCGTCTTCTTTCTACGCATATGGAAGCAAAAAGATGCTGTTTTGTTATTTTGGTCGCATTACATACACTTTGCGATTTCTGTGTCAATGTGCATTTACACCAAAGAAAACGACTTGAAATACGCGACATCCAAGATTCTTCTTTCTATGTAGATGGACCCCAAAACAACCTCTTTTGCCTTGTTTAGACTTATTACACTTCGCTTTGCTATTTGTGGCTGAATGAACAACGAAAGAAAAATGAAAGTTTATTCGTCCTCTTTCTATTGGATTGGAACCGAAAGACCTATGCTTTATTTGGGCTGATAACATATTGTTCACTTTGTGATTTTTGGGTGAATGTACATTCTAACCCCGAAAGCAACAATTGGAAATAAGCCCAATCAGAGCTTTATCATCTTCCTTTTATGTAGATGGAACCCAAAATGCCTTTTTGCTTGGGTTGGGGGCGATTCTGGTGCACACTCAAAAAACACCATGAGAATTGAAATGAGCTCAATCATAGCTTAGTCGTCTTCTTTCTACGCACATGGAAGCGAAAAGACAGTGTTTTGTTATTTTGGTCTCATTACATACACTTTGCCATTTCAGGGTCAATGTGCATTTACACCAAAGAAGACGACTTGAAATAAGCGACATCCAAGATTCTTCTTTCTATGTAGATGGAACCCAAAACAACCGGTTTTGCTTTGTTTAAGCTCATTACACTTTGCTTTGATATGTGGGTGAGTGAACACCAAAAGAACACCAAAAGAACAATTAAAGCTTATGTCAGGGGTTCAGGAGCAGAGGCACAGGGAAGAGAGGAGATGGAGAGCGAGGGGGAGGAATCCGAGGGGAGTGTAGGAGATGACATCGGTCCGAGGGATTCCATGAGCCTCTCCAGCGAATCGGAAGATTCACAGAAGGGGGCGCCAGTGGCCAGGGGTAGGGGGTTCCCAAGGGGAACGCCCCAGGAGCAAGGGGGCAGCAGGGACTCCCAGAGCAGTAGTTGGAAATCAGGACCAGCTTCCCCACCAGAGCGGAGTGGGGGGGAAGAGTCCCAAGCATCGGGGCCAGTGCATTCCCCACCAGGGAGAGAAGACGAGACAGGGCTGACCACGCCTCCATCGGAGAGTCGGACAACGGGGGGGAGGTCAGATCCGGCCAGTGTCCCAGAAGGGGGAAGCAGTGACACAAGTAGTGTGACGGTTAGGAGAAAGGTCACTGGGTTGGCGCGAGAGGCAAGTTCAAATGTACAGGAGTGCGGGACAGCAGAGAATGAGGATTGGGAACCGGGTCCTAAAGCCCGCCGGAGGCAGGGGGAGGAGCTAAGTGACTCAGCGTCGGAAGAGTCCAGAAAGAGCAATGCCCCAGCGGGCAGAAGGACCCAGAGGAGGAGAGAGCAGCGCAAGAGGTGGAGCAGGGCTAGGATCTTAAACTGGTGTCAGGGGGGAAGAGACTCAGACGGGACTTCGCCGATCTAGAGTTCAAGACGTAGTGCTGCACGCTGTGGCTTTGAAATGAAAACTGGACTTTAATAAAGACTTTTGTACATTACCTCAGCCTAGCGTTGGTTCTCTGTGAGCTGGGACCTGGAGGCAGCCCTGACAGTAAGTCCCGTCTCCTTTTAAAACCTCGCAACGTGAGTGGACGCAAGGAGGGGCGAAGATTGGTGCTTCGCGAGCTCACGAAAGCAGGACAAAATGACTACCGAAGAGCAAATAGCAACCCTGCGAAACGCAGTGACAAAACTTAACGCAGAAATATTGGCATCCAGGAAGAGGGAAGACGAATAATAATAATAATAATAATAATAATAATAATAATAATTTATTATTTATACCCCGCCCATCTGGCTGGGCCTCCCCAGCCACTCTGGGCGGCTTCCAAAAAAATATTAAAATACTATGATACATCAAACATTAAAAGCATCCCTAAACAGGGCTGCCTTCAGATGTCTTCTAAAAGTCTGGTAGTTGTTGTTCTCTTTGACATCTGGTGGGAGGGCGTTCCACAGGGAGGGCGCCACTACCGAGAAGGCCCTCTGCCTGGTTCCCTGTAACTTGACTTCTCGTAATGAGGGAACCGCCAGAAGGCCCTCAGTGCTGGACCTCAGTGTCCGGGTAGAACGATGGGGGTGGAGACGCTCCTTCAGGTATACTGGACCGAGGCCGTTTAGGGCTTTAAAGGTCAGCACCAACACTTTGAATTGTGCTCGGAAACGTACTGGGAGCCAATGTAGGTCTTTCAAGACCGGTGTTATATGGTCTCGGCGGCCGCTCCCTGTCACCAGTCTGGCTGCTGCGTTCTGGATTAGTTGTAGTTTCCGGGTCACCTTCAAAGGTAGCCCCACGTAGAGTGCATTGCAGTAGTCCAAGCGGGAGATAACCAGAGCATGTACCACTCTGGCGAGGCAGTCCACAGGCAGATAGGGTCTCAGCCTGCGTACCAGATGGAGCTGGTACACAGCTGCCCTGGACACGGATTTAACCTGTGCCTCCATGGACAGCTGTGAGTCCAAAATGACTCCCAGGCTGCACACCTGGTCCTTCAGGGGCACAGGTACCCCATTCAGGACCAGGGAGTCCTCCACACCTGCCCGCCTCCTGTCCCCCAGAAACAGTACTTCTGTCTTGTCAGGATTCAGTCTCAATCTGTTAGCCGCCATCCATCCTCCAACCGCCTCCAGACACTCACACAGGACCGTCACCGCCTTCACTGGTTCTGATTTGAAAGAGAGGTAGAGCTGGGTATCATCCGCATACTGATGAACACCCAGCCCAAACCCCCTGATGATCTCTCCCAGCGGCTGCATGTAGATGTTGAAAAGCATGGGGGAGAGGACAGAACCCTGAGGCACCCCACAAGTGAGAGCCCAGGGGTCTGAACACTCATCCCCCACCACCACTTTCTGAACGCGGCCCAGGAGGAAGGAGCAGAACCACTGTATGACAGTGCCCCCAGCTCCCAGCCCCTCAAGACGGTCCAGAAGGATGTTATGGTCGATGGTATCAAACGCCGCTGAGAGATCCAGCAGAACCAGGAAACAGCTCTCACCTTTGTCCCTGGCCCGCCGGAGATCATCAACCAGTGCGACCAAGGCAGTTTCAGTCCCATGATGAGGCCTGAATCCCGACTGGAAGGGATCCAAATGGTCCGCTTCTTCCAGGCGTGCCTGGAGTTGTTCAGCAACCACTCGCTCAATCACCTTGCCCAAGAATGGAAGATTTGAGACTGGGCGATAGTTGGCCATTGTGGCCGCATCTAAAGATGGTTTTTTAAGAAGTGGTTTGATAACCACCTCTTTCAGCGGGTCTGGGAAGGCTCCCTCACGGAGGGAAGCATTCACCACCCCACGAAGCCCATCACCCAGTCCTTCCCGGCTAGCTTTTATAAGCCAGGATGGGCAAGGATCAAGGAGACAGGTGGTTGGTTTCACTCGTCCAAGCAGCCTGTCCACATCCTCGGTGGTAACAGATTGGAATTGATCCCATGCAATTTGACTAGACAGGACTCTAGCACTCTCCCGCCCCAGCCCTGCTCCCACGGTGGCGTCTACCTCTTCCCGAATCTGAGCGACTTTATCTGCAAAAAACTTTGCAAAATCATTGCAGGAGATCGTGTGGCCTGTACTGGGCCCCGATGTAGCAGGTGGTTCCGCTAAATTGCGGACCACCTGAAAAAGTCTCCTGCTGCTGTTTTCTGCAGATGCAATAGAGGCGGCGAAGAAAGTTTTCTTCGCCGTCGCTACCGCCACTTGGTAGGCTCGACATTGAGCTCTAACCTGTGTCCGGTCAGCTTCAGAATGAGTTATCCGCCACCGGCGGAAGCAGCTGCTGCCTGCCAGGATCTGCAAACTAGGTTGGAAGTATTGACTAAACAGGGGCTACCGGGACCCAGACCAGAGGGGATTGGGCTGGGAAAGAGAGGAGGGAGCCTTGTGTCTCATTTCGATGGGAATCTGCAGCAGTATCCTAACTTCAGAGCAGACGTGGTTTATGCGCTAAAGTTGCTGGAGAAGGACTTTAGAGATGAGCAGGAGAAAGTAGGCTTCATAATAACTCATCTCCATGGAGAAGCTAAAGCGTGGTTGCGCAATCTCTGGAGAGATAAAGATACAGCCCTCCAAAATGCGGATGCCTTCATTAAAGCAATGGATGCATGCTTTTTATCAGAGATTGATGTAGATATCGCCAGAAAAGAGATACATGGATTGAAACAAGGCAGAGCCACTGTAAGGCAATATCACTCCCGCTTTTTTGCATTGGTCAACGTGCTGGGATGGGAAAAGAATTCAGCTGCCGTCAGGGACCTGTTCTGGGAGGGGTTGAACGGGGCTGTGAAAGACGAAATTGCAAGGGAGGAGAGACCCCAGACCACTAAAGACGTGGCCCAGAGAGCGCTGACGATTGGGGTGAGGCTGGAAGAACGTCCTTGGAGCAAAGACGAAGGGCGTTGGGGACGCACGCCAGCGAGAGCACCTCCCTTCTTTCCCAGGGAAACAGCACGCGCTCAATCCACGCCTCCGCTGGGAGGGGGAGAGGAGCCAATGGAGATAGGTGGTGCCAAGGCTCAGTCAGCAGCCAGAGCCCTAACACCGGGAGCAGTCAAAGCGAAGCTTCCTAGAGGGAACAGGAAGTGTTACATCTGCGACAGTGCTCAGCACATGGCAAAAGAGTGCCCCCAGAGGCTCCACAAGCACACTGCAGCCTCAGCGACAGTGACAGAAGCAGTTCAGCAGAGAGAACCACAGCAGGGAAACGACGAAGTCTGGCTGGAAGCAGAGCCACTGGGGGCCAGCCAGACGAGTCAGTGAAGCAGTCCCCAGGAATATTGCAGCCCACAGACCCCCTCCCACCCAAACCAGTGGTGCAGCTCACCGCAGCGCTCCAGCTTCCCAATGGGCTCACCAAGGAAGTCCCTATTACCATTGACTCTTGTAGCAATGCAGACTTTATAGGAGTGGATTTCATCAAGCAACATAGCATAGCGCTCCTGCCGGCCACGATGCCCCTGAAAGTAGTGACAGTCGATGGCAGAGAATTGCTGGGGGGACAGGTGGTACAGCAAACGCCGCCAATGGTGATGCAAATTGGAAATCACCGCGAAGTCATCAGCTTCAACGTCACCCGACTGTCGGACACGCCCATAGTGTTGGGCATGAGTTGGCTGGACAGGCACAGTCCAGCATTGGCATGGTACCAGCGCCAATTGACCTTCGGCTCCTCCTACTGCACAGCAAACTGCATACTGCCTACCCAGGAAGATGAGGCGCCAGAAGATGGACCGCAGTTACACTTGGGCATGCTGCAAGCGGTACCTGACAAGTACAGAGGGTTTTTGGAGGTCTTCTGCGAGAAGGAGGTGGACAAACTACCTCCCCACAGACCGTACGACTGCAAGATTGACCTCCTGCCAGGGGCGACGCTGCCGACTGGAAAACTGTATTCCATGTCTGAAGACGAACTGCAAGAGCTCAGGGAGTTCATAGATCACAACTTGAAGCGGGGATTCATCCGGGAATCCAAAGCAGTGGGGGGCAGTCCTGTGTTCTTCGTGAAGAAAAAGGACACGCCCCAAAAGAGGCTTGTAGTTGATTACCGGGTCATAAATTCGAGGACGAAGCCCACAGCATTCCCCATGCCCAAGATCGACAACCTGTTGGAGACAGTGAGGAAGGGACGCATCTTCACCAAGTTGGATCTACGTGGGGCGTACAATCTTATACGCATGCGGGAGGGCGACGAGTGGAAGACGGCCATGTTTACGCCCCTAGGCACCTATGAATATAGAGTTATGCCGTTTGGTTTACAAAATGGCTCCCACTGCTTCCAAGCCTTCATGCATTACGTGTTAGCGGGGCTCCTCTACAAGAAGTGCGTCTGCTTCCTGGACGACATTCTGATCTTCTCGTAATCGCAGGAGGCCCACGAGAGAGATGTCACGGAAGTCCTGCAGAGACTACGGGAGCACAGACTTTACGCCAAACTGGAGAAGTGCCAGTTCGACATGACGGAGGTGGATTTCCTGGGCTACAAGCTGTCCGACAAGGGACTAGCCATGGACAGCGCCAAGGTCCGCTCGGTGCTGGACTGGAAAAGCCCGCGCAATCGGAAGGAGGTCCAGAAGTTTGTCGGCTTTGCCAACTTTTATCGCAAGTTTATCAAGGGTTTCGCTATGCAGACGGCGGCCATCACGGACACCCTCAGCTCCAAGAAGAAGAAGTTCATCTGGACGGAGCAGGCGGACCAGTCCTTTCAGAAACTCAAGCGTCTCTTCGCGTCCGAAGAACAACTGCTACATGTGAACCCCAGCAAACCCATGAGGGTTGAGACGGATGCCTCCGACAGAGCCGTGGGGGCAGTCCTGTTGCAGCAAGATCCGCAAGGGGACTGGAGGCCGTGCGCTTTCTACTCCAGGAAACTCAGCAAATCGGAGCAGAACTACACCATCTGGGACAGAGAGTTGCTGGCCATTCATGCAGCCTTCAAGGCGTGGCGGCACTTCCTCATCGGAGCCAAACACACGGTGCAGGTCCGCACGGACCATAAGAACCTGGAGTACTGGCGCACGGCGAGGTTCCTGAACCAGAGACACATCCGCTGGGCGGAGTTCTTTGCGGATTTCGACTTCAGGATTGAATATATCCCGGGAGACAACAACATCATGGCTGATGCGCTTTCCAGGAAGCCGCAGTATCTCGAGGAAGCAGCACCGGTGGCGGCCAAACACATTTTTGCACCTAAAGCGTGGGCATGCGCTTCGGCCACCGTGGACCTGGAAGCAATACGTCGTGCGCTGCGAACGGATTCCTTCGCACGTTCCAAGATGGAGGAAGTGCGAAGAGGCACAGCGAAGGACGACGAGTTCCAGATACGCGACGGATTGCTCATCCGCAAAGGGGCCATCTACGTGCTGGGAGACGACTTCCGCGCGAGTGTACTGCAACAGTTACACGACGCACCCAGCGCCGGACATTTTGGCAAGGACAAGACGGTGGAATTAGTAGCCAGGGACTTTTGGTGGCCCAAGATGTGGGGAGAAGTCGCGGATTACGTCACTATGTGCGACACATACCAAAGGGCCAAGCCAGTACACAGGCCTCCGGCGGGACTGTTGGAACTGCTACAGACCCCGCTCGAACCGTGGGAGAGGGTGGCCCTGGACTTTGTCACTGATCTGCCCAGCTCGAGGGGCAAAACAGCAGTACTCGTGGTCGTGGACATGTTCACCAAGATGGCCCACTTCATTCCATGCGCAAAGGTGGCCACAGCGGAACAGACAGCCAAGCTGTTCATAGACCACGTATTCAAGGTGCACGGCCTACCACGGTCTATCCTGTCCGACCGGGGGCGCCAGTTCATCTTGAGTTTCTGGCAAAAGCTGATGGGCATCCTGAACGTCAAGGTCAACCTGGCGTCGGCAAGACACCCGCAGACCAACGGACAAGCAGAGAGGGTCAACGCCATCATGCAGCAGTACCTGAGATGCTACGCAAACCAGCAGCCCTCGACCTGGGTGGACTACCTGCCGCTGGCCGAGTTTGCCTACAACAACACGAAACACGTGTCCACGGGGGTGACACCGTTTTTCGCCAACAATGGGCGGCATCCCAGAACCTTCCCGGGGTTAGAGAAAGAGGGGGAGGGGGAGCCGCAGGGAGCAGAGGCCTTGGCAGCAGAGTTACAGGAGGTCCACGAACAGCTCCGAAGGCAGTTAGAGCTAGCAAAACACGACTACAAAGTCCAGGCAGACCGACACAGGAGAGTTTGGAAGAACATCCGGGTGGGGGGCTGGGTCTGGTTAGCAGCCCAGGCAGTGCCGGCCAGATCGTTAGCTAAGAAGAAGCTCGGACACAAGCAGCTAGGCCCTTACCAAGTTGAGGCACAGATCAACCCAGTGGCCTTCCGGTTGACACTCCCGGAGGGATCCAGAATGCACCCGGTCTTTCATAGATCGGTGCTCACGCCCTACAAGGCACCTCACAGGTTCCAGGCGCCAGGGACAGCTCCTAGCCCGCTCAGAGACGCACCCATGAAGGGGGGCTCGCCGAGGGCGGAGCCGCTCAACGAGGTCACGGAGATTTTGGACTCGAGATGGGGGGAAGAGGGGGTTGAATATCTCCTCGCCAGGGAAGGTACCCCGTCCAGCGTCAACAGCTGGGTACCGTACTATGCGGTAGAGGAGCACTTTCCAGGGTTTCTCTTCAGCTGACGAGACGGCGCTGGAGACTAGCTCCCCAGAGGGATCGCTCTCAGGGTTTGGCACAGGCGGATCTTATTGGTGGGAAGATCAACCTGAGGTGGGCTGGCGCAGAGAACTGCCGAGAGGACCATGGCACGCAGTGTCATCCCAGACGACAGGGGGAGAGGGGGTCATGGGCGAGTTGGGGGACGATCCAGGGTTCGAACACACCTCACAAGAGATGGAAGCAGAGGAGATCGCCGTCGACGAGACCATGGAGAACTTCCCGGACTTTTCCAGCTGGCTGCACGCCACGGGGGAAGAACTGTATCCTGCACTCACCCCCACAACACTGGAGCACCCAGAACCCACTCCAGAAGAGGGGGAGGGGGGAAGGGGGGCTTCGAGGGGGGGTGGATGTCAGGGGTTCAGGAGCAGAGGCACAGGGAAGAGAGGAGATGGAGAGCGAGGGGGAGGAATCCGAGGGGAGTGTAGGAGATGACAGTGGTCCGAGGGATTCCATGAGCCTCTCCAGCGAATCGGAAGATTCACAGAAGGGGGCGCCAGTGGCCAGGGGTAGGGGGTTCCCAAGGGGAACGCCCCAGGAGCAAGGGGGCAGCAGGGACTCCCAGAGCAGTAGTTGGAAATCAGGACCAGCTTCCCCACCAGAGCGGAGTGGGGGGGAAGAGTCCCAAGCATCGGGGCCAGTGCATTCCCCACCAGGGAGAGAAGACGAGACACCATGCAAATTGAAAGAAGGCCAATCAAAGCTTATTAGTCTTCTTTCTATGAATATGGAAGCGAAAAGACTGTCTTTTGTTATTTTGGTCTCATTACATACACTTTGCCATTTCAGGCTCAATGTGCATTTACACCAAAGAAGACGACTTGAAATAAGATTCTTCTTTCTATGCAGATGGAACCCAAAACAACCAGGTTTGCGTTGTTTTAGCTCATTACACTTTGCTTTGATATGTGGGTGAATGAACACCGAAAGAACACTGAAAGAACAATTAAAGCTTATTCGTCCTCTTTCTATTGAGATGGGACCAAAACTCCTATCTTGGATGTCGCGTATTTCAATTCGGGTTCTTTGGTATAAATGCACATTGACCCAGAAATCGCAAAGTGTATGTAATGAGACCAAAATAACAAAACAGCCTCTTTTTGCTTCCATATGCGTAGAAAGAAGACGAATAAGCATTGATTGGCCTTCTTTCAATTTGCATGGTGTTGAGCTTATTCTTCTTTCTATGCATATGGAAGCGAAAAAACGGTGTTTTGTTATTTTGGTCTCTTTATATACACTTTGCGATTTCTGGGTCAATGTGCATTTACACAAAAGAACTTGAAATACACGACATCCAAGATTCTTCATTCTATGTAGATGGAACCCAAAACCGGTTTTGCTTTGTTTAAGCTCATTACACTTTGCTTTGATATGTGGGTGAATGAACACCGAAAGAACACCGAAAGAACAATTAAAGCTTATTCGTTCTCTTTCTATTGAGATGCAACCCAAACTCCTATTGTCAGAGTTGCCTCCAGGTCCCAGCTCACAGAGGACCCACGCTAGCCAGTAATAACGTATAAAAGTCTTTATTGAAGATTAGTTTCCATTTCCAAATCGCAGCGTGCAACTCTACGTCTTAGAGCTTAGACCGGCGAAGCTCCATCTGAGTCTCCGCCTCCTAGACACCAGTTTAAGACTCTAGCCTTACTCCACCTCTTCCGTTGTTCTTTCCTCCTCTGGGTCCTTCTGCCCCCTGGGGTTTCCTCCTTTCTGGACTCTTCTGACGCTGACCCCCCTGAGTCTTGCCCCTCCTTCCGGCGGGCTTTAGGACCTGGCTCCCTATCCGGGCTACCTGCTGTGCCGCTCGCCTGTACATTTGAACTTGGCGCGCGCGCCCAGCCGGTAACCTTCCTCTTGACCGTTTCCCCGCTCTCCGATGGAGGCGTGGTCAATCCTGACTCATCTCCTCTCGCTGGTGGTGAGAACACTGGTCCCGATTCCTGGGACTCCTCCCCCCCACTGCGCTCTGGTGGGGAAGCTGGTCCTGATTTCCAACTGCTGCTCTGGGAGTCCCCGCTGGCCCCTTCCTTCTGGGGTTTCCCCCTTGGCACCCCCCTTGCCCTGGTCATCGGCGCTCCCTTCTGTGAATCTTCCGATTCGCTGGAGAGGCTCGTGGACTCCCTCTGACCACTGTCACTGCCTACACCCCCCTCGGATTCCTCCTCCTCGCTCTCCATTTGCTTCCCCTCCTGTGCCTCTGCTCCTGAGCCCCTGTCATCCATCCCCCCTCGAAGCCCCCCCTTCCCCCTCCCCCTCTTCAGGTGTGGGTTCTGGGTGCTCCAGTGTTGTGGGGGTGAGCGCAGGATACAGTTCGTCCCCCGTGGCGTGCAGCCAGCCGGATAAGTCTGGGAAGTCCTCCATGGTCTCGTCGACGGCGATCTCCTCTGCGTCCATCTCCTGGGCGGTGTGTTCGAACCCGGGATCTTCCCCCAACTCGCCCATGACCCCCTCTTCCCCTGTCGCCTGGGGTGATGCTGCGTGCAATGGCCCTCTCGGCAGTTCTCTGGGCCACCCCACTTCAGGTTGATCCTCCCACCAATAGGAGCCCCCTGTGCCAAACCCCGAGAGCGATACCTCTGGAGAGCTAGTCTCTAGCGTCGTGTCCTCAGCTGAAGAGAACCCCTGAAACGTGCTGGCTGAGAGTGTGGGTGAGAAAAGATATTCGTTGAAATAATCTGCCGGCATGGGCCTGTGTGGGAACAGTGCGTGGAACTCGTCTTTGAGGTAGTGCTCCTCCACCGCATAGTACGGTACCCAGCTGTTGGCGCTGGCCGGGGTACCTTCCCTGGCGAGGAGATATTCAACCCCCTCTTCCCCCCATCTCGAGTCCAAAATCTCCGTGACCTCGTTGAGCGGCTCCGCCCTCGGCGAGCCCCCCTTCGTGGGTGCGTCTCTGAGCGGGCTAGGAGCTGTCCCTGGCGCCTGGAACCTGTGAGGTGCCTTGTAGGGCGTGAGCACCGATCTATGAAAGACCGGGTGCATTCTGGATCCCTCCGGGAGTGTCAACCGGAAGGCCACTGGGTTGATCTGTGCCTCAACTTGGTAAGGGCCTAGCTGCTTGTGTCCGAGCTTCTTCTTAGCTAACGATCTGGCCGGCACTGCCTGGGCTGCTAACCAGACCCAGTCCCCCACCCGGATGTCCTCCCCAACTCTCCTGTGTCTGTCCGCTTGCATTTTGTACGCGTGCTTAGCTAGCTCTAACTGCCTTCGGAGTTGCTCGTGGACCTCCTGTAACTCTGCTGCCAAGGCCTCTGCTCCCTGCGGCTCCCCCTCCCTCACTTTCTCTAAACCCGGGAAGGTTCTGGGATGCCGCCCATTGTTGGCGAAAAACGGTGTCACCCCCGTGGACACGTGTTTTGTGTTGTTGTAGGCAAACTCGGCCAGCGGTAGGTAGTCCACCCAGGTCGAGGGCTGCTGGTTCGCGTAGCATCTCAGGTACTGCTGCATGATGGCGTTGACCCTCTCCGCTTGTCCGTTTTTCTGCGGGTGTCTTGCCGACGCTAGGTTGACCTTGACGTTCAGGATGCCCATCAGCTTCTGCCAGAAGCTGGAGATGAACTGGCGCCCCCGGTCGGACAGGATAGACCGCGGTAGGCCGTGCACCTTGAATATGTGGTCTATGAACAGCTTGGCGGTCTGCTCCGCTGTGGCCACCTTCGCGCAAGGCATGAAGTGGGCCATCTTGGTGAACAAGTCCACTACCACGAGTACTGCTGTTTGGCCCCTCGAACTGGGCAGATCAGTGACAAAGTCCAGAGCCACCCTCTCCCACGGTTCGAGCGGTGTCTGTAGCGGTTCCAACAGTCCCGACGGCGGCCTGTGTACTGGCTTGGCCCTTTGGCAGGTGTCGCACCTATTGACGTAATCCGCGACTTCTCCCTGCATCTTGGGCCACCAAAAGTCTCTGGCTACTAATTCCACCGTCTTCTCTTTGCCGAAGTGCCCAGCACTGGGCGCGTTGTGTAACTGTTGCAGTACTCTCGGGCGGAGGTCGTCTCCCGCCACATAGAGGGCCCCTTTGCGGATAAGCAGTCCGTCGCGTATCTGGAACTCGTCATCCTTCGCTGTGCCGCTGCGCACCTCCTCCATCTTGGCTCGTGCGAAGGAGTCCGTCTGCAGCGCGCGACGTACTGCGTCCAGGTCCACCGTAGCTGATGCGCATGCCCACGCTTTCGGTGCGAAAATGTGCTTGGCCGCCGCCGGTGCCTCTTCCTCGAGATACTGCGGTTTCCTGGATAGCGCATCCGCCATAATGTTGTTGTCTCCCGGGATGTATTCTATCCTGAAGTCGAAATCTGCAAAGAACTCCGCCCAGCGGATGTGTCTCTGGTTTAGGAACCTCGCCGTGCGCCAGTACTCCAAGTTCTTATGGTCCGTGCGGACCTGCACTGTGTGTTTGGCTCCGATTCGGAAGTGCCGCCACGCCTTGAATGCTGCATGAATGGCCAGCAACTCTCTGTCCCAGATGGTGTAGTTCTGCTCCGACTTGCTGAGTTTCCTGGAGTAGAAAGCGCATGGCCTCCAGTCCCCTTGGTGGTCTCGCTGCAACAGGACCGCCCCCACGGCTCTGTCTGAGGCGTCCGTCTCAACCCTCATGGGTTTGCTGGGGTTCACATGTAGTAGTTGTTCTTCGGACGCGAAGAGACGCTTGAGCTTCTGAAAGGACTGGTCCGCCTGCTCCGTCCAGATGAACTTCTTCTTCTTGGAGCTGAGGGTGTCCGTGATGGCCGCCGTCTGCATAGCGAAACCCTTGATAAACTTGCAATAAAAGTTGGCAAAGCCGACAAACTTCTGGACCTCCTTCCGATTGCGCGGGCTTTTCCAGTCCAGCACTGAGCGGACCTTGGCGCTGTCCATGGCGAGTCCCTTGTCGGACAGCTTGTAGCCCAGGAAATCCACCTCCGTCACGTCGAACTGGCACTTCTCCAGCTTGGCATAAAGCCTGTGCTCTCTCAGCCTCTGCAGGACTTCCTTGACATCTCTCTCGTGGGCCACCTGCGACTCCGAGAAGATCAGGATGTCGTCCAGGAAGCAGACGCACTTCTTGTAGAGGAGACCCGCTAAGCCGTGGTGCATGAAGGCTTGAAAACAGTGGGAACCATTTTGTAATCCAAAAGGCATAACTCTATATTCATAGGTGCCTAGGGGTGTAAACATGGCCGTCTTCCACTCGTCGCTGTCCCGCACGCGTATGAGATTGTACGCTCCGCGTAGATCGAACTTGGTAAAGATGCGACCCTTCCTCACCGGCGCCAGCAGGTCATCGATCTTGGGCATGGGGAAGGCTGTGGGCTTGGTTTTCGAATTCAAAATTCTGTAATCAACTACAAACCTCTTTTGGGGCGTGTCCCGCTTCCTCACAAAAAACACGGGACTGCCCCCCACCGCTTTGGATTCTTGGATGAATCCCCGCTTCAAGTTGTGTCTCTGCTCCTGAGCCCCTGACAACACCAAAGAAGACGACTTGAAATAAGCGACATCCAAGATTCTTCTTTCTATGTAGATGGAACCCAAAACAACCGGTTTTGCTTAGTTTAGGCTCATTACACTTTGCTTTGATATGTGGGTGAATGAACACTGAAAGAACAATTAAAGCTTATTCGTCCTCTTTCTATTGAGATGGAACCAAAAGTCCTATTGTCAGAGCTGCCTCTAGGTCCCAGCTCACAGAGGACCAACGCCAGGCTGATGTTATGTACAAAAGTCTTTATTGAAGTTTAATTTCCATTTCAAAGCCAGAGCGTGCAGCCCTACGTCTAGACTCTAGATCGGCGAAGTCTCCGCCCCTTCCACACCAGTTTAAGATCCTAGCCCTGCTCCACCTCCTGCGCTGCTCTCTTCTCCTCTGGGTCCTCCTGCCCTCTGGGGCATTGCCCTTTCTGGACTCTTCCGACGCTGAGTCGCTTAGCTCCTCCCCCTGCCTCCGGCGTGCTTTAGGACCCGGTTCCCAATCCTCACTCTCTGCTGTCCCGCGCTCCTGTACATTTGAACTTGCTTCTCGCGCCAACCCAGGGACCTTTCTCCTAACCGTTACACTACATCTATCACTGCTTCCCTCTTCCGTGACACTGGCCGGATCTGACCTCCCTTCCGTTGTCCGACTCTCCGAGGGAGGCGTGGTAGACTCTGCCTCGTCTCCTCTCCCTGGTGGGGAAAGCACTGGCCCCGATGCCTGGGACTCTTCCCCCCCACTCTGCTCTGGTGGGGAAGCTGGTCCTGATTTCCAACTACTGCTCTGGGAGTCCCTGCTGCCCCCTTGCTCCTGGGGCGTTCCCCTTGGGAACCCCCTGCCCCTGGCCACTGGCGCTCCCTTCTGTGAATCTTCCGATTCGCTGGAGAGGCTCATGGAATCCCTCGGACCACTGTCCCCTCCTACACTCCCTTCGGATTCCTCCCCCTCGCTCTCCATCTCCCATCTTCCCTGTGCCTCAGCTCCTGAGCCCCTGACAATGTGCATTTATACCAAAGAACACGACTTGAAATACGTGACATCCAAGATTCTTTTTTCTATGTAGATGGACTCCAAAACAACCTCTTTTGCCTTGTTTAGACTTATTACACTTCGCTTTGCTATTTGTGGGTGAATGAACAACGAAAGAAAAATCAAAGTTTATTCGTCCTCTTTCTATTGGATTGGAACCAAAAGACCTATGCTTTATTTTGGCAGATAACATATATTTCACTTTGTGATTTTTGGGTGAATGTGCATTCTAACCCCAAAAGCAACAATTGGAAATAAGCCCAATCAGAGCTTTATCATCTTCTTTTTATGTAGATGGAACCCAAAACTCCTTTTTGCTTTGGTTGCGGTAGATTCTGGTGCACTCCCAATAAACACCATGCGAATTTAAAGAAGGCCAATCAAAACTTATTCATCTTCTTTCTACACATATGGAAGCAAAAAGACGCTGTTTTGTTATTTTGGTCTCTTTACATACACTTTGCGATTTCTGGGTCAATGTGCATTTACACCAAAGAAGACGACTTGAAATAAGCGACATCCAAGATTCTTCTTTCTATGTAGATGGAACCCAAAACAACAGGTTTTGCTTTGTTTAGGCTTATTACACTTTGCTTTGATATGTGGATGAATGAACACCGAAAGAACAATCAAAGAACAATTAAAGCTTATTCGTTCTCTTTCCATTGAGATGGAACCAAAACTCTTATGCTTTATTTGGGCTGATAACATATTTTTCACTTTGTGATTTTTGGGTGAATGTGCATTCTAACCCCAAAAACAACAATTGGAAATGAGCTTTATCATCTTCTTTTTATGTAGATGGAACCCAAAACTCCTTTTTGCTTTGTTTGGGATAGATTCTGGTGCACACCCAAAAAACACCATGCGAATTGAAAGAAGGCCAATCAAAGCTTATTCGTCTTCTTTCTACGCATATGGAAGCAAAAAGAGGCTGTTTTGTTATTTTGGTCTCATTACATACACTTTGCCTTTTCTGTGTCAATGTGCATTTACACCAAAGAAAACGACTTGAAATACGCGACATCCAAGATTCTTCTTTCTATGTAGATGGAACCCAAAACAACAGGTTTTGCTTTGTTTAGACTTATTACACTTCGCTTTGCTATTTGTGGCTGAATGAACAACGAAAGAAAAATCAAAGTTTAATCGTCCTCTTTTTATTGGATTGGAACCAAAAGACCTATGCTTTATTTGGGCTGATAACATATATTTCACTTTGTGATTTTTGGGTGAGTGTGCATTCTAACCCCAAAAGCAACAATTGGAAATAAGCCCAATCAGAGCTTTATCATCTTCTTTTTATGTAGATGGAACCCAAAATGCCTTTTTGCTTGGGTTGGGGGCGATTCTGGTGCACACTCAAAAAACACCATGAGAATTGAAATGAGCCCAATCATAGCTTAGTCGTCTTCTTTCTACGCATATGGAAGCGAAAAGACAGTGTTTTGTTATTTTGGTCTCATTACATACACTTTGCCATTTCAGGGTCAATGTGCATTTACACCAAAGAAGACGACTTGAAATAAGCGACATCCAAGATTCTTCTTTCTGTGTAGATGGAACCCAAAACACTTTGCGATTTCTGGGTCAATGTGCATTTACACCAAAGAAGACGACTTGAAATAAGCGACATCCAAGATTCTTCTTTCTATGTAGATGGTGGGCTCATTGTTAGCCAAAGGAAGCCAAATCTCATCACCTGACTCGCCTCAGGCTCCAGACATGCAAAGGAACTTCTATTGTACTTTTGGGTGGTGGGCACTTAAGACATATTTGTCTATGCTTATCTTATACCTGAGTCTTGCCCTGCCATGTCTGCTTATGCTAATCTTGTACCAAGGACTTGTCTGAACATGTTTGCCAAGGTTAACCCCTCCCCTTCGAACTGTATTCTGGGATGTGGTGGGAAAGTTTTAAAAGTCTTTGTCACTCCATCCTCGGGGTTCAAAATTTGCTCTTTGAACCTATTGCGCAATAAACTTTGGTCTACAGCTATTTCCTCCGGTTGGTGGCTGGACTCCTTCCTTTATTCCGCAGGGACCCGCAGGCTCTGCCCGACGAGCTGGGCGACTGAGCAGCCTCACACCTAGATTTTTCCTTAACAGTACAATCAGGAGCCAGGATCAAATGCGCTCATTAGCTTATTTTTGCTACTGTTTGCAATTGTATTTGATTATGTCATGATCTGTGATGTTGTAAAGAAGAAGAAGAGTTTGGATTTGATATCCCGCCTTTCACTCCCTTTAAGGAGTCTCAAAGCGGCTAACATTCTCCTTTCCCTTCCTCCCCCACAACAAACACTCTGTGAGGTGAGTGGGGCTGAGAGACTTCAAGGAAGTGTGACTGGCCCACGGTCACCCAGCAGCTGCACTACACCACACAGTCACTACACCACACTGGCTAAAGGTACCCCTGCCCGTACGGGCCAGTCTTGACAGACTCTGGGGTTGGTGCGCGCATCTCACTCAAGAGGCCGGGGGCCAGCGCTGTCCGGAGACACTTCCGGGTCACGTGGCCAGCGTGACAAAGCTGCATCTGGCGAGCCAGCGCAGCACACGGAAACGCCGTTTACCTTCCTGCTAGTAAGCGGTCCCTATTTATCTACTTGCACCCGGGGGTGCTTTCGAACTGCTAGGTTGGCAGGCAAACTGCTAGGTTGGCAGGTGATGTTGTACTCAGGTATAAAACCCCAGAGTGACAGAGCTTGGGGCCCAGTCTTTTTTTTTAAAAAAAAATATTTTTTATTGATTTTCATAAACAAAAACACACAAAAATAACAACATACACAAACAACACATGACTTCCCCATACCTCCCCTTCACTGCACCCTTGTTTCCAATTTTTTAGCAATCCTTCCTTCCATTTTTATATTTAACTTCCCTCGGATTATCTTAACTTAAACATTTACAGCTGTAATTCTCTGTTTCTTACCCCTTGACATTTTATCAATCTGAAATTTTACAACAGTTCTTAAGATATATTTTAAATTTCTTCCAGTCCTCTTCCACTGTCTCTCTCCTCTGGTCACGGATTCTGCCGGTCATCTCTGCCAGTCCCATAAATTCAGTCACCTTCGTCTGCCATTCTTCCAGAGTAGGTAGTTCTTGCATCTTCCAATACTTTGCCAAAAGGATTCTTGCTGCTGTAGTCGCATACATAAAAAATGTCCTATCTTTCTTTGGTACCAATTGGCCGACCATGCCCAAGAGAAAAGCCTCCGGTTTCTTTGCAAATGTCCACTTAAGGATCTTCTTAATTTCATTATAGATCATTTCCCAGTAGGCCTTAATCTTTGGGCAGGTCCACCAAAGATGGTAGAAAGTTCCTTCACATTCGTTACATTTCCAGCATTTATTATTGGGCAAATGGTATATCTTTGCAAGCTTGACTGGGGTCATGTACCACCTATAGATCATTTTCATTATGTTTTCTTTCAAGGCACTTACATGCCGTAAATTTAAGGCCTGTGGTCCATAACTGTTCCCAGTCAGCAAACATAATATCATGACCTAAGTCTTGTGCCCATTTAATCATAGCTGATTTAACCGTTTCATCCTGTGTATTCCATTTCAGCAACAAGTTATACATCTTAGACAGATTCTTAGTATTGGTCTCTAACAGTTCTGTTTCCAATTTTGACCTCTCCTTCTGAAATCCTAATTTCCTGTCCTGCTTAAAAGTCTCATTTATCTGATAATAATGTAACCAATCTCGAACTTTGGATTTTAATTTCTCAAAGCTCTGTAATTTAACTTTTTCACCGTCATATTCTATAATTTCACAATATTTTGGCCATTTAGAGTCCATATTAAGTTTTTTCACCGCTCTAGCTTCCATTGGTGACAACCATCTGGGTGTTTTACTTTCCAATAAATCCTTATATCGATTCCAAACATTATACAAAGCTTTCCTGACAATATGATTTTTAAAGCCTTTATAAACCTTTGCCTTGTCATACCATAAATATGCATGCCAGCCAAAATTATTATCATACCCTTCCAGGTCTAAAATATCTGTATCTTCAAGAAGTAGCCATTGCTTCAACCAGCAGAAAGCTGCAGCTTCATAGTAAAGTCTTAAGTCCGGCAGAGCAAAACCCCCCCTATCTTTTGCATCAGTCAAAATCTTAAATTTTATTCTGGGCTTTTTGCCCTGCCAGACAAATTTAGATATATCTTTCTGCCACTTCTTGAAACAATCCATCTTATCTAGAATTTGTAATGTCTGAAATAAGAACAACAATCTCGGCAATACATTCATCTTGATAACAGCAATTCGGCCTAACAAGGATAGTCTCAACCTAGACCATATGTCAAGATCTTTCTTCACTTCCAACCAACATTTCTCATAATTGTCTTTAAATAAATTCACATTCTTAGATGTTAAGTTCACCCCCAGATATTTCACTTTTTTTGTTATTTCCAAACCAGTTTCCCTTTGGAAACTATCTTTTCCCCCCATCGTTAAGTTTTTTTCCAGCACCTTTGTCTTCTGTTTATTTAATTTAAAACCTGCCACTTGACCAAATATTTCAATTAGTTCTAAAACTCTTTTTGTGCTAGCTTCTGGCTGTTGCAAAGTCAGAACTAGGTCATCTGCAAATGCTCTTAACTTATACTGTTTAGCTCCGAGCTGTATTCCTTTAACCAGCTGGTCCCTTCTAATCATGTTTAACAACACCTCCAGGACCGATATAAACAATAGAGGGGATATTGGGCATCCCTGTCGTGTCCCTTTTTCTATTGGGATCTCATCCATAACTGCACCATTCACAATTAATTTAGCTTTTTGCTCAGAGTATATTGCACTTATACCGTTTTCAAAGTTTTGGCCCAGCCCCATCCCCTGGAGATTCTTCTTCATAAAGCTCCAGGAGATATTGTCAAAGGCTTTCTCCGCATCCACAAAAATCAAAACTGCTTTTCTATTTATGTCAGTCTCCAATAGTTCCAAAATATCTATAATGTTCCTTACATTGTCTGACATATGTCTCCCTGGGAGAAAGCCTGTTTGGTCCTTATGAATCTCCTCTAGCAACACTCTTTTAAATCTTTTTGCTAAAATGTCTGCAAAAATTTTGTAATCCACATTCAAGAGTGATATAGGGCGGTCGTTCTTAACTTGATGTTTCTCAACTTCTGTCTTGGGTATAAGTGAGATGAATGCTTCTTTCCACGATTCGGGAGCCTTTTTCCCCTCCAAAATTTGATTACAAACTTCTTTCAATGGTTGTATTAGCCATTCCTTCATTGCTTTATAGTATCTCGCCGTCAGCCCGTCTGGTCCTGGTGATTTTCCCAATTGCATATTCTGGATGGCACCCTCTATTTCCTGGTTCATAATTTTCTCATTTAGAGTCCTTTTATTTTTTTCCGAAATCTTTGACAGTCCATATTTTTTAATAAATTCTTCTATCTCTTGTTCATTTTTTGGCCCTTGTGCATACAGTTTCTTAAAAAAACTTTGAAAACAATTACTAATTTCATTTGGTTTGTTGATAGATTTTCCATCTATTTCGAGGGATGTTACAGTATTCAATTTTTGTCTCTTTTTCAATTGCCATGACAGCAGTTTCCCGCATTTATCTGCTGATTCAAAAGTCTTTTGCCTCATTTGTTTTATTTTCCATTCTATTTCTTGGTTCATCAGTTCCATGTATTGAGTCTGGTAATACTTTATTTCTCTTAAAATCTCCTGAGATTTAGGTTTTGATCTCAGTTTTTTCTCTCCTTCTTTCATTTGATTCCAGATTTTTTCCTTCTTCTCATTCTGTTGTTTCCTCTTTATCAAATTCTGCTGGATTAGAAAACCACGCATAACGGCCTTGCTTGCTTCCCATATTCTTCTTCTTTCCACATCTATTCTTAGGTTTATCTCGAAGTAATCTTTCAACGTCTTTTGGGCCTTTTTATAAATTGCTTCATCTCTAAAAAGAGTGTCATTCATTCTCCATCTGAAGGTTCCAGCTGTTGTCAATTTCATTTCCATCTTTACTGCATTATGGTCAGAGCAGGTTTTTGGGCAGATTTCTGTTTTTTTAACCCTTGGTGCCAGATTGCTAGAAGTCCATATTTGGTCAGTCCTGGTCCATGTCATTTTTGCTTCAGAGAAAAAGGTCCCCTCTCGTTCCAGAGGGTTCCTTGTTCTCCAAATGTCTATCAAGTCCATAGTGTCAGTCAGTTCGAAAAAGGTCTTTGGTAGTCTCCCATCCTTAGAAATTACTTGTCTTTGCGCTTTGTCCATATTCGTGGAGACAACTCCATTCATATCACCCATCATTATGATTTTATAGTCCATAAAGTCCATTAAAGTCTCATGCAACTTCTTGAAGAACTCAGCCTTCCCCTCATTAGGTGCATAAACTCCTACAATCAAAATCTTTTCTCCTTGGATTTGAATTTCCACCGCCAGAAATCTTCCTTGTTCATCCTTAAAAGTCATTTTTGGTTCCAATTTTTCCTTAACATAAATCACCACCCCTCTTTTCTTAACTTTGTCTGAAGAAATAAATTCTAGTCCTAATCTCTTGTTTGTCAAAAGTTTTCTATGTATCCTGGCAATATGAGTTTCTTGCAAACATATTATATCTAAATGTTCTTTCTTTAATATATGAAACACTTGGGCCCTTTTTCGGGGATGGTTAAGACCATTGCAGTTCCAACTCAGAAGTTGCAGAGACATTTTTGTTACTGGGTATCTTTTCCACCGACTGCTCCAAGTTCTTGTTCCTGATCGGTCGGTGCTGGAGTCAATCCAAATGATAAGTTTGCAATATCCGGTATTTCCCTCTCACTCACAGTTCCTTTCTGAAAGTCCTCGAAATTTCTCTCCAAAAAGTGTTCTTTATCTTGAATTGTTTTTATTTTAATTTTCTTCCCTTTAAAGTTAAAGGACAACCCTTGTGGGAACTCCCACCTGAATGGAGTGTTATTTTGTTTCAATAAATCCACTAAATCTTTGAATTGAGTCCTAACCTCCAAAAAATATTTAGGAATATCTTTAAAAATCTGTATTTGGGAGTTTTTAATAATCAAGGCCTTCTGGAAATGTAGGTTCAATATTTTGTCTCTTTCTTCCTTGGATCTCAAAGTGATTAAACAATCCCTCGGTTTCATGCCTTGCTTTCTGCCAATCCGGAAAGCTGTAGTTATTGCAATTTCATCTTCTTCTCCTTCTAGCTCGTCAGTCCAAAATTCTTGAAACTTATCTGTGAGAAATTCCCCAAGGTTGTCCTCTTCCTCTTCTGGTACCAATCTCAATTTCAAGTTTTTACCTTTCCTCTCCAATTCCATAAGGGCCAAAGTTGCATCATGTTCGTTTACCTTCTTTGCAATAGGCGCAAATTTTCCCTTGGTTTCCTCGGCAGTGCTCTTAGCGATCTCAGCTATTTTCCTTGTTTCCGTACTTTCTTGAATTAGATGATTTATAGAATCTGTATTAGATGATATTGTCGTTGTGTTCAAATCCAATCTTGTTGTCAATTCTGTCAGTTTCTTAGAGTTCTCTGTAGATTGCTTAGTAAGTGCTTCTAAAGATTGATTTATTCTGAGCAGTGCCTGTGTCATAGAATCCATTGATGCTGTTGTTACTTTTTCCTGTGCAGCTGCTGCTCCTGATACAGAGCTTCTTTTCTGAGCCTGCTTTTGAGCCTGTTTTGTTTTGCTTCTTGTTGATATTTCATCCAGTGGAGTGCTCATAACTCAAGGTCGTTCACACAGGAAAGTTGCAAGTGGAAAATCCCACTTCTTTATGTCAGTACAGCAGTCTCTCTTTTAGTCCTCTAGAGGGAGAGATTGTATCCAGGCAGGAGTAACAAAGAAGCAGGGAAGCAAATAGCCATACAAAGTTCCAAAAAAGTTAAAGTCCAACCCAAAGCCTTACTTGGTTGCAATTTAAAATATTACAGGTTTTGTCCCATAAAGTCCCGTTATTATATTTCAAATAAAATCTTACTTTGTATCCACAGTCCTCTCCTTTTTGACAGTTCACTTCCAGGCGCTCACCGCTCAGGCAGCCTGGCCAGAGGTATCGGCAGCGGAGAGTTTCCCGTTCACAACTTTCTTCTTCTAGCGGGTTAAATTAGATCAATTTTCTTCCCCCCTTCTCCCGCTCAGTGGGGGGGAGTCCCTTTCAATGTCAGGTTTAGCAAAATTTAAAAAGTGTCCCCTTTAAATACAGCTTGCTCTTTTCATTGCTCCGTCAATCGTGCAGTTCCGGGAGGCTGACTTCCTTAATTTTGCCTTTCGCGTTTTCAGCCAAATCTTCTTAATTTAAAAGTCCCGTTCAACTTGTTTTGCAGTTCTTACTCACGGGTATTGTTGCCAATCGGTAGTTTCAAGAAGGAATCGGCGCTCTCCGTCAATGGCGATGCGGCTTCGCTCCGTGAGCTGGGTTGCGATCCTCAGCACCGCGCTCACACCCGATGCCGCTCCGGAGCCTTTAAAAAGGCTCTTTCGCGATACCGGGGGGCGCAAAGGTGCCCACCGAATCTCCTTGTTCACAGGCTTCAGCGCCTGTGATTTTAGGGGTCCCCCGCTCGCCGTAGCGGGTCATACCCGAACTCGCGGAGCAGTCCTGCTTCGGAGCTCGAAGCAAGGACCGCCATTAAACGCTGGCGCCGACCGGAAGTCTCTGGGGCCCAGTCTTTTGGAAAGGATTCCAACTGGGTCAGTTACTGCTCAGCAATAAACCTCACCTTCTTTTTCTCCATTTCCTGCATCTGTCAATTCTTGGACTCTATTTGAGTTGGTCACTGGTACCTTTCTAAAATCTTTGCAACACTACCTCACCGGGTTGTTGTGGGGGGAAACTGTGAAAGCGTCTTCCCCCAAATTCCTTGTGGGAAGAGTTACGTGGTGATGTGGAAAGTGGTTTAAAATAATAATAATAATAATCATTTTTCATTCATAACATTCCAATTAATCACCTATCAAATCTTGCCACATCATAATACAAATAATAAAGACAATTATACATTCCAAATTAAAATTTTTGAGGGGACATCCCATGTTCTGGCTGATCGGGAGAAATATTTTTTTTACTTGTTCCTACTTTTTCCTCTCTTATTTTTCCCCAATTTCATATTTCCGACCTTGACCCATTGTCTTATCACCCCAGTCACTGGTATCAACTTTCAATTGTGTTTAACAAAACCATATTCTCTAGTTGGCCTCTTTTCTCTTACTGATAGAGAACCTACATAAGGACTCTATACAGGCTCTTGGGTACCCCATAAGGGATAAAGGAGAAGTTTTTTTTTCTTATAACAGGTAGGTCTGCCATAGTCAAAAGAAAATAAAAAAAATCATTCCAGTCAGTGGCGTAGCGTGGGGGGTGCAGGGGGGGCCGGCCGCACCGGGCACAACATCTGGGGGTTAGGGTTAGGGGCGCAAATCCACGGGTTAGGAGGCGCAAATCCACGGGTTAGGGGGCGCAAATCCATGGGTTAGGGGGTGCAAATTACTTGCCTTGCCCCGGGTGCTGACAACCCACGCTACGCCACTGATTCCAGTAGTACCTTAGAGACCAACTAGCTTAGTTATTAGTATGAGCTTTCATGTGCGTGTATCTGAAGAAGTGTGCATGAACACGAAAGCTCATACCAATAACAAACTTAGCTGGAAGGATTTTTTTTTATTTTGTTTCTTATAACAGTTGGCTTTGGCATTTTGGCCTGGAGAGTCAGAAAGCACATCGCACACCAGGTTCCTGTTGCTCAGGCAGGCCAAGGGGTGATATTCCTGAGGATTAAGCAAGTTTCACCTAGTTCCAGCCACAGTTTACACAAAACATTTGCAATGGGCAAACCACAACCATTAAGGCCAAGGAGGTCCCTCGATTTAGGAGAGGAATCCCTTCAGGAACTTCCCTGGATGGCTTTCTGCCTCCGTGGGGTCTTTCGGAGAGCCAAGATGGCTTTTGGATTTCTCTGCTGCACTGCTCTAGACATGTGGTTTATATACTTATGTATGTGTGTTTGCCTTGTGCAATTATCAATGCGGGTGGCGCTGTGGATAAAACCACAGAGTCTAGGGCTTGCTGATCGGAAGGTCAGCCGTTCGAATCCCCGCGACAGGGTGAGCTCCCTGCTCCTGCCAACCTAGCAGTTCAAAAGCATGTCAAAGTGCAAGTAGATAAATAGGTACCGCTCCGGCGGGAAGGTAAACGCCGTTTCCGCGTGCTGCTCTGGTTCGCCAGAAGCGGCTTAGTCATGCTGGCCACATGACCCGGAAGCTGTACGCCGGCTCCCACGGCCAGTAAAGCGAGATGAGCGCCGCAACCCCAGAGTCAGCTACGACTGGACCTAACGGTCAGGGGTCCCTTTACCTTTACCTATTCTATATTTGAGACCCTTGAATTTCTACACAGAGGATGAGCATGTTAATCACCAACTTTCTGGCTGTTTGAGAGAGAATTACTGAAGCCTTATTAGGAATGGTCGAGGGAGTCAGGTCAGGATAAGCCTGGAGAAAAGCAGTCTGGGAGGCAGGACGAGAGCCAGTGTCTTCAAACACTTCAAGGACTGGCTCTTGGAAGGTTTTCTGCTGCCCCAGAAGGCAGGACCTGAACCCAGGGCTTCAAGTTACAAAAAGGGCGATTCCGACCCAACATCAAGAATAGGCTTCTGACAGTGATTGCTGTTTGACAGCGGAGCGAATGACCTTGGGAGATGAAGGACTCTCCTTCCTTGGAAGCTTTTAAGCAGAGGTTGGATGGCCATCTCTCAGGGATTCTGTCGCTGAGATTCCTGCCTTGCAGGGGGTTGGACTAGATAACCCTTGGGATCCCTTCCAACCCGACAACTCAATGACGTTCATCTTAATGCCCGTGAAGTCTTCCCTCTCCTCCCCAAACCCCCCAAATCTTGTCCTGCCCTCCATATACACACAGATGCACCAACTCTGCGGCACATTTTTGCAAGTAGCAGAACCTCGAATAAATGGCTGGCAACGATCATAAAAGAAAAGAAAACCCCACTTTATTCTCTTTTGGAAAGCAAAAAGACAGAGTTGTCTTTGTTTTCCACATGGCGGACGGTGTTCCTGTTAGGATATTTCCCTTCCACCTTAAAAGGGAGCAGGCTATGTGAGTCACAGAGTCTGCGTATTTCCTGTTCACAGGATGTTTGTGTTTAGATAGAGCTGTTGTCTGTCCCTCTCTCTCTGCGCCAGAACACGGTAACAGTCAGTCATGTTTTTCTTTGTTCTGACCAACGCTGAATAAACATTCTATATGAGACTCTCCTTAGTGCAACTTTCGCTGTACATTATCTGCTGATAGAGCGTGCATCAGTTCTGGAATGTGGAAAGGTATTTTCTGGAGCTCATGTCGCTAATTGCTGATACTGTATCTACGGGAGGTCGATGGACGTCCGGAGTCGACGCGGAGGCAGTGATGGCTTTTGTCTCCCTGGCAGTATCCCAACAGTTCCTTCGTGTGTCCCTTCCGCTGGAGCTGCCTGGATCCCCATGGAAGAGGCTGAGATCTCTTGCATGGACACAGGGATCAAGCCCTAGATTTCCCCACTCAGGCAGAGCCAACAGCAAAATGCCCCCCGGCAAACCTCCTTGAGCTGGATGAGCAAAGGCAGGCTCTGTGCGCACCATCAGAGGGGCTTCCTAGGAGCACAATCTCCTGTGGGTTTCCATCAGTCTCTCCGCACACAAAAAGTCCTTTTTGACAAGTCCTCCTGGGCCAGCCTGCAGCCTCCCCAGCTAGTTCTCTCCCGCCTCATCATAGACGGGGTTGACGTAAGTGCCACTCTTGGGCTCTTCTGCAAAGTCCTTCTGGCTGGTGGGCAGCCACTTTGCGTCCTCCTCCAGCTGCCACTGCAGCTTCCGGTACTGGCTGGAGGAGCGGAAGCGGAAGAGGGCCTTGATCAGAAGCCAGAGGTGGTGGTTCTGTAGGATGCCATCCTGCAAATAATAATAATAATAATAATAATAATAATAATAATAATAATAATTTCCCCAGCCACACTGGGCGGCTTCCAATCAAGTGTTAAAAACAATACAGTATTGAATATTAAAAAGTTCCCTAAACCTGGATGCCTTCAGATGTCTTTTAAAGATAAGATAGCTACTTATTTCCTTCACATCTGAAGGGAGGGCGGTTCCACAGGGCGGGCACCACTACCAAGAAGAACATGGGAGCATGAGAAAGGGGCCCATCCATTCTTAAAAACACCAGAAGCATTTTTACTTGATATTATAGTCCAAGGCATTAATCGACAAGGCGTCAAACTGTTCTTATATGCAACAACAGCGGCAAGAGCATTGTTAGCCCAGAAATGGAAGCAAGAATAAATTCCGACAAAAGAAGAATGGCAGAATGGACTATGCAGAACTGGACAAAATGACAGGAAGGATTCGAAACCTGCGGGACCAGAGATTTACAGAAGATTGGAAGAAGTATATGAATTATTTGAAGAGCAACTGTAATCAACAAATTACGCTAGTAGGACTACAAGAAGTTTTGTAAGGAGAAATATACAAAGTGTTACAAAGTAGAAAAAGATAGAGATATTGGTTATGAGTTTGAAATGCAATAGGGAAAATAAGAAATTCATACTAAGAGATTAGATTGGAAAATTTTCAGGCAGGACTGATGGAAGGAAGTCAAAAAAATTGAAGAAGATGTAAAAGTATGTTTAATTACTGTTGAAAATGACGTTAAAAAACTAATAAAAATTTATATATATAAAAGAGAAAGGGGCCCATCCAGTCTAGCATCCTGTTCTCACCGTGGCTGACCAAATGCCCCTGAGCGAAACCCACAGGCAGGATCCGAGCACAAGAGCATCTTTCCCACCTCCTGGCCTTCCAAAGCAGAGCTGCCTCTGATCTCAAAAGCATCTGGAGGCATTGAGGCTGCAGCGTTTTATGGGGGAAAAGTTGCCGCTTTGGGAATTCAGTGGCTAGTTTAATCACTGGGGCAAGATGGTTTAAGGCTATTGCACCGATCCTTTCCTGACTGCACCGGCTGCCACTTAGTTTCCGGGCATCATTCAAAGCACCGCTTTTGACCTCTAAAGCCTGAAATGGCTCAGGACCACAATATTCCCCACGTGAAGCGACCTGGATCCTAAGATCATCTTCTGAGGCCCATTGTCGTGTGCCTGCTCCGCAAGAGGGGTGGCCCCATGAGAACAGGGCCTTTTCTGTGGTGGCTTGTGGAATGCTCTCCCCAGGGAAGTTCACCTGGCACCTCCATTACACATGTTTAGGCACCAGGCGAAAAGGGTCCTCTTCAACCAGGCGTTGGGATGAACAACATGCTATGCCCTTTAAAATGTGTTTGGGGTAGGGGGCTTATTGGGGTTATTATTAAGATTAGGATTTTGTGTCTTCATTTTGTATTTGTTATGTTGTAAACCGCCCTATGATTTTCAGATGAAGGGCAGTGTCAGAGCCACCCGAGGTCCCAGCTCACAAGAGACCAAAGTTCAGTCCGGTTTATATACAAAAGGTTTTATTGAAGATCATTCTTGGTTTTACACTCGAACTCCGTGGCCCCACGTCTGTTCCTCTTAGATCGTTGAAGTCCCCTCTGAATCAGTACCGCCTCTACACTAGTTTAAGAGGCTTGTACTGGTCCACCTCTTCCTCTCCTTCCTTTTCCGCAGGGTCTTTCTGCCCCCCTGTGTTCCCTCCCTCCGGGATTCCCCAGAGGCTGATTCCTCTGACGTTTCCTGCCCCCTCCTTCGGGCTTTGGGACCAGGCTCCTCCCCAGGGCTCTCCTCACTTCCGCGCGCCTCCACATTTGAACTTGGCGCGCGTACGTTGCTCCTGACCTTCCTTTCGACAGCTACACTGCTCTCGGTACTACTCTCCGCCCCTTCCGGCAGGACGTCTTGCCCCGATCTCCTTCCCCTCTCTGCTTCCTGTTCTGCTCCTTCTGACACACTGGTAACTCCACCCCCTTCACTCCGTTCCGGCGGAGAAGCCGGTCCCGATCTCCAACTCCCACTGGGGGTTCCCCCTTCGTTCCCCTGCTCCTGACTGCTTCCCCCTTTGGCTCCCCTTGGCTTGACCAGGGGGGCTCCCTTTTGGGAGTCCTCCGATTCACTGGACGGACTCATGGACCATCTCGGGTCATTGTCGTCCTCCTCCTCGTCACCCTGGAATCCTTCCCCCTCGCTCTCGGTCTCCTCCCTCATCTGCGCCTCTCTCCCTGAACCCCTGACAGGCAGTATATCAATTTAATTAATCATCATCATCATCATCTTTGCCTCAGTCTTCTCTGATAAAGAAAACAATGCCCGACCTGAAGAATTTGGAGCAAATGATTCAGCAGAGGAAACACAGCCCAGAAGAACTAAGGAGATAGTACAAGAATACTTGGCTAGTTTAGATGTATTCAAGTCTCCAGGGCCAGATGAACTGCATCCAAGAGTATTAAAAGAACTGGCAGATGTGATCTCAGAACCACTGGCAGTCATCTTTGAGAATTCCTGAAGAACAGGCGAAGTCCTGGCAGACTGGAGGAGGGCAAATGTTGTCCCTATTTTCAAAAAGGGGAAAAGAGAGGACCCAAATAATTACCGCCCAGTCAGTCTGACATCAATACCAGGGAAGATTCTGGAGCAGATCATTAAGCAAACAGTCTGTGAGCACCTAGAAAGGAATGCTGTTATCACCAATAGTCAGCATGGATTTCTGAAAATTAAGTCATGTCAGACTAACCTGATCTCGTTTTTTGACAGAATTACAAGCCTGGTAGATGAAGGGAATGCAGTGGATGTAGCCTACCTTGATTTCAGCAAGGCATTTGACAAGGTGCCCCATGATATTCTTGTAAAGAAGCTGGTAAAATGCTGTCTTGACTATGCTACCACTCAGTGGATTTGTAACTGGCTGACTGACCGAACCCAAAGGGTGCTCATCAATGGTTCCTTTTCATCCTGGAGAAGAGTAACTAGTGGGGTGCCACAGGGTTCTGTCTTGGGCCCGGTCTTATTCAACATCTTTATCAACGACTTGGATGATGGACTCAAGGGCATCCTGATCAAATTTGCAGATGACACCAAAATGGGAGGGGTGGCTAACACCCCAGAGGACAGGATCACACTTCAAAATGATCTTGACAGATTAGAGAACTGGGCCGAAACAAACAAGATGAATTTTAACAGGGAGAAATGTAAAGTATTGCACTTGGGCAAAAAAAATGAGAGGCACAAATACAAGATGGGTGACACCTGGCTTGAGAGCAGTACATGCGAAAAGGATCTAGGAGTCTTGGTTGACCACAAACTTGACATGAGCCAACAGTGTGACGCGGCAGCTAAAAAAGCCAATGCAATTCTGGGCTGCATCAATAGGAGTATTGCATCTAGATCAAGGGAAGTAATAGTGCCACTGTATTCTGCTCTGGTCAGACCTCACCTGGAGTACTGTGTCCAGTTCTGGGCACCACAGTTCAAGAAGGACACTGACAAACTAGAACGTGTCCAGAGGAGGGCAACCAAAATGGTCAAAGGCCTGGAAACGATGCCTTATGAGGAACGGCTAAGGGAGCTGGGCATGTTTAGCCTGGAGAAGAGGAGGTTAAGGGGTGATATGATAGCCATGTTCAAAGATATAAAAGGATGTCACATAGAGGAGGGAGAAAGGTTGTTTTCTGCTGCTCCAGAGAAGCGGACACGGAGCAATGGATCCAAACTACAAGAAAGAAGATTCCACCTAAACATTAGGAAGAACTTCCTGACAGTAAGAGCTGTTCGACAGTGGAATTTGCTGCCAAGGAGTGTGGTGGAGTCTCCTTCTTTGGAGGTCTTTAAGCAGAGGCGTGACAACCATATGTCAGGAATGCTCTGATGGTGTTTCCTGCTTGGCAGGGGGTTGGACTCGATGGCCCTTGTGGTCTCTTCCAACTCTATGATTCTATGATTCTATTACAGACCTTTGAAAGAATGGTTAATACAACCATTGAAGGAAGTCTGTAATGAAATATTGGAGGGGAAAGGGGCACCAGAGTCGTGGAAGGAAGCTTATATTACACTTATACCGAAAACAGAGACTGAAAAGACACAGCTTAAGAATTACCGCCCCATATTGCTGCTTAATGTGGATTACAATTTTTTTGCAGATATTTTGGCTAAAAGATTAAAAAAGGTGTTAGTAGAAGAAATTCATAAAGACCAAGCGGGCTTTCTCTCGGGCAGACATTTGTCTGATAATACAAGGAATATAATTAATATTCTAGAAAAATTACAAGTGAATATCAATACTAAGGCAGTTTTGATTTTTGTGGACGCAGAGAAGGCCTTTGACAACATTTATTGGAGTTTTATGAAGAAGAATCTACAGGGGATGGGGTAGGTCAAGGTTTTGAAAATGGTTTAGGTGCAATTTATTCAGAACAAAAGGCAAAATTAATTGTGAACAATGTAGTGACAGAAGAGTTTAGGATTGAGAAAGGGACACGACAAGGCTGCCCAATTTCTCCATTGCTCTTTATATCGGTCCTTGAGGTTTTGGTAAATATGATTAGAAAGGACCAAGAGGTTAAAGGTATACAACTGGGATCTAAACAGTACTAAACAGTACAAGCTGAAAGCATTTGCTGATGATTTAGTATTGACTTTACAGGAGCCAGAATCTAGTACTAAAAGAGTACTGGAACTGATTCAAGAATTCAGACAGGTAGCAGGTTTTAAGTTGAACAAGATGAAAACTAAGGTTTTAGAGAAAAACTTAACTGTGAATGAGAGAGAGAAGTTTCAGGAGGAGACAGGACTAACATTGGTTAAGAAAGTGAAATATTTAGGGGTTAACATGACTGCTAAGAATGTGAACTTATTTAAGGATAATTATGAAAAATGTTGGATTGAAGTGAAAAGGGACTTAGAAATATGGTCAAATTTGAAGTTATCATTGTTAGGCCGAATTGCTGTGATAAAAATGAATGTATTGCCAAGTTGTTTTTGTTTCAAACATTGCAAATTCTGGACAAGATGGATTGTTTCAAGAAGTGGCAGAAAGATATTTCTAGATTTGTCTGGCAGGGCAAGAAGCCTAGAATAAAATTTAAGATATTAACTGATGCTAAAGAAAGAGGTGGATTTGCCCTGCCAGACCTTAAACTTTACTATGAATCAGCTGCTTTTTGCTGGCTGAGAGAATGGCTGCTTCTTGAAAACACTGACGTGCTGGATCTAGAAGGTTTCAATAATGCATTTGGTTGGCATGCATATTTGTGGTATGATAAGGTAAAAGCACATAAAGCGTTTAAAAACCATATTGTTAGAAAAGCACTGTTCAATGATTGGATAAGATATAAGGATTTGTTAGAAAAGAAAACCCCAAGATGGTTGTCACCAATGGAAGCGAAGGCACAGAAAAAACTCAATATGGAGGACAAATGGCCGAAATATTGGGAAATTTTGGAACAAGATGGTGACAGAATAAAATTGCAGAGCTTTGAAAAATTGAAAAATAAAGTGTGAGATTGGCTCCATTATTACCAAATAATGGAGGCATAAAATTTGGACAAAAAAGTTGGCTTCCAGGTGGAAAAATCAAAATTGGAAACAGATATTAGATCCAAAAACTAAGCATTTGTCAAGAATGTATAACTTGTTGCTGAAATGGAACACTCAGGATGAAACGGTGAAATCTGCTATGATTAAATGGGCACAAGATGTTGGACATAACATAATGATGGCTGACTGGGAACAGTTATGGACCACAGGTATGAAATTTACAACATGTAATGCCCTAAGAGAGAATTTAATGAAAATGATTTACAGGTGGTACATGACACCAGTCAAGCTTGCAAAAAATTATCATTTACCCGACAATAAATGTTGGAAATGTAATGAGACTGAAGGTACATTCCATCACCTTTGGTGGACATGCCCAAGGATTAAGACATTCTGGGAAATGATTTATAATGAAATGAAAAAGGTATTCAAATATACCTTCCTGAAGAAACCAGAGGCCTTTCTCCTGGGCATGGTCGGCCAATTGGTGCCAAAGAAGGATAGAACATTTTTAATGTATGCAACAACAGCAGCAAGAATACTCATCGCAAAGTATTGGAAGACACAAGATTTACCCACCCGGGAAGATTGGCAGATGAAGTTGATGGACTATATGGAATTGGCGGAAATGACTGGCAGAATCCGAGACCAGGGAGAAGAGTCGGTGGAAGAAGACTGGAAAAGTTTAAAGTCTCGACGATCTGCGCTCTGCCTCTGCCTCTTCTGGCTGTCAAAGCCACGATGACCTGCGCTGCTGCCTCTGCCTCTTCTAGCTGTAAAAGCCTCGATGACCTGCGATGCTCCCTCCGCCCCTTCTGGCTGTCAAAGACACAACAAACTGTGCTGCTGCCTCTGCCCCTTCTGGCTGTCAAAGCCTCGACGACCTGCGCTGCTGCCTCTGCCTCTTCAGGCTGTCAAAGCCTTGATGACCTGCGCTGCTGCCTCTGGCTCTTCTGGCTGCCAAAGACTCGACGACCTGTGCTGCTGCCGCTGCCCCGTCTGGATGTCAAAGCCTCAACGACCAGCGCTGCCGCCGCAGCCCCTTCTGGCTGTCAAAGATTCGACAACCTGCACTGCTGCCTCTGCCTCTTCTGGCTGTCAAAGCCTCGATGACCTGTGCTGCTGCCGCTGCCCCTCTAGCTGTCAAAGCCTCAACGACATGTGCTGCTGCCTCTGCCTCTTTTGGCTGTCAAAGAATTGACAACCTGTGCTGCTGCCCCTGCTTCTTCTGGCTGTAAAAGCCTCGATGACCTGTGCTGCTGCCTCTGCCTCTTCTGGCTGTCAAAGCATCAACGACCTGTGCTGCTGCCTCTGCCTCTTCTTGATGTAAAAGACTCAACAACCTGCGCTGCTGCCTCTGCCCATTCTGGCTGTCAAAGCCTCGAAGACCTGTGCTGCTGCCGCAGACCCTTCTGGCTGTCAAAGCCTCGACGACCTGTGCTGCTGCCTCTGCCTCTTCTGGCTGTCAAAGCCTCGACGACCTGCGCTGCTGCGAGTGCCCCTTCTGGCTGTCAAAGCGTCGACAACCTGTGTTGCTGCCTCTGCTTCTTCTGGCTGTCAAAGCCTCAACGATCTGCAGTGCTGCCTCCGCCTCTTCTGGCTGTCAAAGCCGCCACGACATGCGCTGCTGCCGCAGCCCCTTCTGGCTGTCAAAGCCGCCACGACCTTTGCTGCTGTCTCTGTCTCTTCTGGCTGTCAAAAATTGACAACCTGTGCTGTTGCCGCATCCACTTCTCGCTGTCAAAGCCTCGATGACCTGTGCTGCTGCCTCTGCCTCTTCTGGCTGTCACAGACTCGACAACCTGTGCTGCTGCCTCTGCTTCTTCTGGCTGTCAAAGCCTCAACGATCTGCACTGCTGCCTCCGCCTCTTCTGGCTGTCAAAGCCGCCACGACATGCGCTGCTGCCGCAGCCCCTTCTGGCTGTCAAAGCCGCCACGACCTTTGCTGCTGTCTCTGTCTCTTCTGGCTGTCACAGACTCGACAACCTGTGCTGCTGCCTCTGCTTCTTCTGGTTGTCAAAGCCTCGATGACCTGTGCTGCTGCCTCTGCCTCTACTGGCTTTCTAAGACTCGACGACCTTCGCTGCTGCTTATGCTCCTTCAGGCTGTCAAAGAATCGACAACCAGCGCTGCTGCGACAGCCCATCTGGCTGTCAAACCTTAAACGACCTGTTATGCTGCCTCTGCCGCAGCCCCTTCTGGCTGTCAAAGACTCGACAACCTACGCTGCTGCCTCTGCCTCTTCTGGCTGTCAAAGCCTCGGTGACCTGTGCTGCTGCCGCTGTCCCTTCTGGCTGTCAAAGCCTCGACCACCTGCACAGCTGCCTCTGCTTCTTTTGGGCGTGAAAGCCTCAACGACCTGTGCTGCTTCTGCCTGTGCCTCTTCTGGCTTTAAAAGACTCGACAACCTACGCTGCTGCCTCTGCCTCTTCTGGCTGTCAAAGTCTCAACGACCTGTGCTGCTGCCGCTGCGTCTTCTAGCTGTCAAAGCCTCAACGACCTGCACTGCTGCCTCCGCCTCTTCTGGCTGTCAAAGCTGCGGCGACGTGCGCTGCTACCGCAGCCCCTTCTGGCTATCAAAGAATTGACAACCTGTACTGCTGCCGCAGCGCCTTCTCACTGTCAAAGCCTCGATGACCTGCGGTGCTGCCGCTGCCTCTTCTGGCTGTCGAAGACTCGACAACCTGCGCTCCTGCGACTGCCCCTTCTGGCTGTCAAAGCCTCGACGTCCTGTGCTGCTGCCTCTGCGTCTTCTGGCTGTCAAAGCCTCAACCACCTGCACAGCTGCCTCTGCTTCTTCTGGGTGTGAAAGCCTCAACGACCTGTGCTGCTGCCTCTACCTCTTCTGGCTGTCACAGACATGAGAAGCTGTGCTGCTGCCTCTGCTTTTTCTGGCTGTAAAAGCCTCGATGACCTGTGCTGCTGCCGCATCCCCTTCTGGCTGTCAAACCCTTGATTACATGCGCTACTGCCGCAGCCTCTTCTGGCTGTCAAAGCCTTCATAACCTGCGCTGCTGCCTCTGCCTCTTCAGGCTGTAAAAGCCTCAATGACCTGAGCTGCTGCTTCTGCTTCTTCTGGCTGTCAAAGCCTCACCGACCTACGCTGCTGCCTCCGCCTCTTCTGGCTGTCAAAGCTGCGACAACGTGCGATGCTGCTGCAGCCTCTTGTGGCTGTCAAAGCCTCAATGACCTGCACTGCTGCGTCCACCTCTTCTGGCTGTCAAAGAATCGACAACTTGTGCTGCTGCCGCAGCCCTTTCTCGCTGTCAAAGCCTTGATGACCTGCGCTGCTGCCTCTGCCTCTTCTGGCTGTCAAAGCCTCGACCACCTGCACAGCTGCCTCTGCTTCTTCTGGGTGTGAAAGCCTCAACGACCTGTGCTGCTGCCTCTGCCTCTTCTGGCTTTCAAACACTCGACAAGCTGCACTGCTGCCTCTGCCTCTACTGGCTGTCAAAGCCTCAACCCCCTGTGCTGCTGCCGCTGCCTCTTCTGGCTGTCAAAGACTCGATGACCTGCACTGCTGCCTCTGCCTCTTCTGGCCGTCAAAGCCTGTGATGACCTGCGCTGCTGCCGCAGCCCCTTCTGGATGTCAAAGCCTCGATTGCCTGCGCTGCTGCCTCTTGTCTCTTCTGGCTGTCAAAGACTCGACAACCTGTGCTGCTAACTCTGCTTCTTCTGGCTGTCAAAGCCTCGACGACCTGTGCTGCTGCCTCTGCCTGCACTGCTGCTGCCTCTGTGCTGCTGCCTCTGCCTGCACTGCTGCCTCTGCCTCTTCTGGCCGTCAAAGCCTCGATGACCTGTGCTGCTGCCTCTGCCTCTTCTGGATGTCAAAGCCTCGACGACCTGCGCAGCTGCCTCTGCTTCTGGGTGTCAAAGCCTCGATGACCTGCACTGCTGCCTCTGCCTCTTCTGGCTGTCAAAGACTCGACAACCTGTGCTGCTGCCTCTGCTTCTTCTGGCTTTAAAAGCCTTCATGACCTGTGCTGCTGCCGCAGCCCCTTCGGGCTGTCAAAGCCTCGATGACCTGGGCTGCTGCCGCAGCCCCTTCTGACTGTCAAAGCATCGATGACCTGCGGTGCTGCGTCTGCGTCTTCTGGCTGTCCAAGCCTCGATGGCCTGCGGTGCTGCCTCTGCCTCTTCTGGCTGTCAAAAACTCGACAACCTGTGCTGCTGCCTCTGCTTCTTCTGTCTTTCAAGGCCTCAACGACCTGTGCTGCTGCCTCTCCCTCTTCTGCTTGTCAAAGACTCGACAACCTGCGCTACTGCGACTGCCACTTCTGGCTGTCAAAGCCTCGACGACCTGTGCTGCTGCCTCTGCCACTTCTGGCTGTCAAAGACTTGACAACCTGCACTGCTGCGACCGCCCCTTCTGGCTGTCAATCCCACGACGACCTGTGATGCTGCCTCTGCCACAGCCTCTTCTGGCTGTCAAAGACTCGACAACCTGTGCTGCTGCCTCTAATTCTTCTGGCTTTAAAAGCTTGCATGACCTGTGCTGCTGCCTCTGCTTCTTCTGGCTGTCAAAGCCTCGACGACCTGTTCTGCTGCCTCTGCCTCTTCTGCTTGTCAAAGACTCGACAAACTGCGCTGCTGCGACTGCTACTTCTGGCTGTCAAAGCCTCGACGACCAGTGCTGCTGCCTCTTGCCTCTTCTGGCTGTCAAAGCCTCGACGACCTGCGCAGCTGCCTCTGCTTCTTCTGGGTGTCAAAGCCTCGATGACCTGCGCTGCTGCCTCTGCCTCTTCTGGATGTCAAAGCCTCGACGACCTGCGCAGCTGCCTCTGCTTCTTCTGGGTGTCAAAGCCTCGATTACCTGTGCTGCTGCCGCTGCCTCTTCTGGCTGTCAAAGCCTCAACGACCTGCACTGCTGCCTCTTCCTCTTCTGGCTTTCAAAGCCGCGACGACGTGCGCTGCTGCCACAGCCCCTTCTGGCTGTCAAAGTCTCGATGACCTGTGCTGCTGCCGCAGCCACTTCTGACTGTCAAAGGCTCGAAGACCTGAGCTGCTACCTCTGCTTCAAAGACTCGACAACCTGTGCTGCTAACTCTGCTTCTTCTGGCTGTCAAAGCCTCGACGACCTGTGCTGCTGCCTCTGCCTCTTCTGGCTTTCAAACACTCGACAAGCTGCACTGCTGCCTCTGCCTCTACTGGCTGTCAAAGCCTCAACCCCCTGTGCTGCTGCCGCTTCCTCTTCTAGCTGTCAAAGACTCAACGACCTGCACTGCTGCCTCTGCCTCTTCTGGCCGTCAAAGACTCGATGACCTGCGCTGCTGCCGCAGCCCCTTCTGGCTGTCAAAGCCTGTGATGACCTGCGCTGCTGCCGCAGCCCCTTCTGGCTGTCAAAGCCTCGATGGCCTGCGCTGCTGCCTCTTGTCTCTTCTGGCTGTCAAAGACTCGACAACCTGTGCTGCTAACTCTGCTTCTTCTGGCTGTCAAAGCCTCGACGACCTGTGCTGCTGCCTCTGCCTCTTCTGCTTGTCAAAGACTCGACAAACTGCGCTGCTGCGACTGCTACTTCTGGCTGTCAAAGCCTCGACGACCTGTGCTGCTGCCTCTTGCCTCTTCTGGCTGTCAAAGCCTCGATGACCTGCGCAGCTGCCTCTGCTTCTTCTGGCTGTCAAAGCCTCGACGACCAGTGCTGCTGCCTCTTGCCTCTTCTGGCTGTCAAAGCCTCGATGACCTGCGCAGCTGCCTCTGCTTCTTCTGGGTGTCAAAGCCTCGATGAACTGCGCTGCTGCCTCTGCCTCTTCTGGCTGTCAAAGACTCGACAACCTGTGCTGGTGCCTCTGCCTCTACTGACTGTCAAAGCCTCAACGACCTGCGCTGCTGCCTCTGCCTCTTCTGGATGTCAAAGCCTCGACGACCTGCGCAGCTGCCTCTGCTTCTTCTGGGTGTCAAAGCCTCGACGACCTGCGCTGCTGCCTCTGCCTCTTCTGGCTTTCAAAGACTCGACAACCTGCACTGCTGCCTCTGCCTCTACTGGCTGTCAAAGCCTCGATGACCTGTGCTGCAGCCGCAGCCACTTCTGACTGTCAAAGGCTCCAAGACCTGAGCTGCTGCCACTGCCTCTTCTGTGTGGGATGTAAACACAGGAGCAGTCAATGACAACATTCCTAGAGTGTACATGTTAGAACATGGGGAGGGATGTCTGTCCAGCAAGCAGGTAAACTTCCTGGGGACGGACTTCCTCCGCATGTGACCAGAGGTGGGTGTGGCCTCACCTGTGCAGGTAATGATAAAAGCACAGGGCAGGCAGCCACTCTCTCTCTTGCCTCTTGCCTCTTGCCTCTTGCCTCTTGCCTCTCTCTCTGCCATCTTCCTTCGATGAGGAAACATCTAAGGATGCCCTCTTGGCTCTCAGCCAAGAGAGGACAGTACTATCTTCCTATAAGTGCATGTTTCTAAGTGCATGTAACCTTTTTAAGCCTGCCTACCTTCTGGGATCATATTGTGAACAGAACGTGAGTAAACTCTTTTATACTTTTATGAAGACTGTGTCGTGTCTTGTATTTTAAGAGGGAACAAAGGGGAAATTACCAGAGTAATTATTATAGAGGTTCTAGCGAACCTGTGCAAGCGTTACCGTTGCGAACTTAAAGGGGAATGTCTATAAACTCTGCTGATATTTTGGGAACTTGTTAGTACAAGTTGGATAAGGATATAATTAGTCAATATATCCTCTCCTGCACCCCAGAACATTCCCACAAAGGGTTATTGGGCCCCAGTATTGCATATTTCTGCGTATTTTTGAAGGATTGCGTTGGATTGTGATTTTGAGTTGAGTAGTATTTTTCTGAGTTAACTTCCTGGTAAGCACATGGTCCTTTGTTCCATTGTGCAGTGGGGATTAAGCAAACCCCCCCCCCTTCCCTCAGAGTTCACAGTGACCCAAGGCAGTGAAGATTTGTTTTGAATTTTGAGATTTTTGAGATTTTGATTTTAAAATTTTGAGAAATTTTGAAATTTTGAAGAATTTTCAAATTTTTGGATTTTAAGATGGCTAGAGCAGCTTTTGATAGTGATGCAAAGCTAGGAATGCCTGTGCTGAATGACAGGGACGCGGACTTATAAAAAATATTGGGGGGGCCCGGGAAAGCTCATGAATAATAAATAAGCTCATGAATATGCAAATAAAGTGGCGCCGCCTCCTCGTGAGCGAATAGGGGAGCGTGCTGCGCCTATTAATCAGCTCCAAAGGAAATTGGGTGGAGCTTTTGCTCGGGAGGGAGGGCAGGAGGCATGCAGCCCGCGCCTCCCTGTGCATTTTGGGCTGGGGGAGGGGCGGCGATGGCGCTCTGCTGGAGGGGCGCCGGAGATTATTGGGGGGGCGGAGCCCCCCCAAACGAATTTTTGAGGGGGCTCGGGCCCCCTCAAGCCCCATGGAGTCGGCGCCTATGCTGAATGAACACAATTTCATACACTGGAAGCAGCGCTTGATAGCATGTTTAGATTATAAGCACATTTTGGAAGCTTTAAACCCTCAACCTACAGGAACAACTGAGGACGATTTAGCCAAGATAAGTGCTTGGAAACGCATGAACAGCGAAGCTAGACACATAATTTTGAGTGGACTTCGTGATGAGCAGCTATCATTAATAAATAGTACAGATGATGCATCTCAAATCTTAAGAGATATTGAGCGCGTGTATGGAGAATCTAGCATAAACTGCTTCAGAAACTTGGTGTGTAAATTAACCAGAGTGAGGATGAATTCAAAAGAGGAATTCACAGAGCACATCAACAAGTTTACTGAGATTATTCAAAGAATTGATTTGACTCCCAAAGCTTTTGATGAAGATACAAAGATAGCATTTTTGTTATCATCACTTGGACCACGCTTTAGCGCATTTGTAAGTTTGATGGATCATAGACAAGGTCTGACTTTTAAAGACTTGATTGGTTATTTAAAAGAAGAATGCAGAGATAGAGCTGAATCTCCAGTGAGAAATGCTAGAAGCAAAGACAGTAGTTATGCATCTAGGCAATTTACAAAGTCCAAAGAGATGCCTAAGAAAGTGATTTGTTTCAATTGTAACAAAGAAGGACACATTGCAAAGAATTGCAGGGCTCCTAAAGCCAAGAAACCCCACCCCTTTCAGCCAAAAGGAGAAAAGAAGGGGAAATGTGAATGCACATGGCTACTGCAAGAAAGGAATTTAACTGTCCAGAATCATGAGAATAGACGTAATAAATGGATAATTGATTCAGGTGCCAGCTCACATTTTTCATATAAAAAGGACTATTTTAATGAGATAAATGATGAAGAAGGATCTGAAATTGAAATTGCAGATGGGAACATTGTTAAAGCAAAAGGTGCAGGTTCCATGAGTCTGAAATGCAATATAAACAATGAATGCATTGAGAACACAATCTCTAGAGTTTTGTATGTTCCAGAGCTGAGCTGCAATTTAATCAGCGTGTCCACTTTGGACAAGAAAGGTTTCCAGATCACATTTGGAAATGGAGAATGTAAAGTGACTAGAAATGGCAAAGTGTTTGCTCAAGCAAAGCTAATCAATGGTGTATATGAGCTTGATCTTTCAGAGAACCAGTCTGCAAAAGTGGCACATTCCAGCCAGAAGGATGAAGCAGATCTGGACCTATGGCACAGAAGGCTTGGACATAGAGACACCAACGTCATTCTGGATCTACAGAAAAGAGATCTTGTAAGAGGTTTGCAGGTAAAGCAGAGCAACAAAGCTCCAGCAAAGTGCATAAGCTGTATTACTGAGAAGGCTGTAAAACCTTCATTTCCACGTTGTGCAGAACAAAGAAGCAACAAAGTGCTTGACATAGTGCACACTGACATATGTGGACCCATGAATGTTCCCTCACTGGGAAAGAATAGATATATTTTAATATTTCTGGATGACTTTTCAAGATTTTGTGTTGTGTATTTCCTCAAAAAGAAGAGTGAGACAGTGGACAAGCTCCAGGAATACATTGCCATGGTCAAGAACAAATTCCAGAGAGCTCCAGCTGTGTTAATGAGCGACAATGGAGGTGAGTACTGCTCAAATGAAATGCAGGCTCTCCTGGCCAAGGAAGGAATTGCACACGTAACCACAATTCCTTACACACCACAGCAGAATGCCATAGCTGAGAGAAAGTTTAGGTCCATTATGGACATGACAAGGTGCATGCTAAAGGATGCATGTTTGCCACAGAAGCTGTGGGCCGAAGGAGTGTACACGTCAGTCTATTTGCAGAATAGACTGCCAACTAAAGGTGCAGAGCGCACACCATTTGAACTTTGGCATGGGAAAGCTCCCAATCTGTCGCACATACGTGTGTTTGGAAGTCCGTGTTACTTCCACGTGCCCAAGGAACACAGACACAAGCTTGACTCCAGGGCAAAAGCAGGTATCCTGGTGGGATACGCCTCTGGAGGCAAAGGATATAGAATTATGGACTTACAAACTGGTAAGACAAATGCATACCATGCGGTTTATTTTGATGAATATGGAAAAGTAGACACTAAGAACACTGTTGTGGATTCTTCCGATGAGTCAGAAAGGACTCAAGAATTTGTATATTTCCCTTTTGAGACCCCACAAAGTACTAATCTACCTTCGAGTGTTACAGCGCCCCCTACAGGCGATGCACCAGAGGACCAGAACCCTGGCGGCACCAGAGACGAAGATGAGGACTCAGATGGGGACATGCCTGCGTTGGAGGAGGATGAAGAAGCTGATGCGGTTGCAGAACCAGAGGTCAGGCACTCGTCCAGAACCAACAAAGGTGTCCCACCATTGCGGTTGTCCTACTTTGCAGGGTCAGCGTTTCCACAGGAACCTTCCACTTGGGAAGAGATACAGGAGATGCCAGCTGCAGAAGCCAGTCTCTGGAGGAAGGCCGCACAGGAGGAGATGGATGCACTGCATCAGAACAAGACCTGGACACTCACTGAGCTGCCTCCCGGTAAGAAGGCCATTGGCAGTAAATGGGTTTTCAAGGTTAAGAAGGGGTCAGAAGGAGAAGTGCAGCGCTACAAAGCTAGACTTGTAGCACAGGGATTTTCACAGCGTTTTGGTGAAGACTATGATGAAGTTTTTGCACCAACCGTGAGGTACTGCAGCGTAAGAATGCTTTTAAGCATTGCAGCCTCCAAGAAAATGAGAGTGAAACACATAGACATTGCTACCGCTTTTCTACACGGGCAGATTTCTGAAGAAATCTATATGAAACAGCCCAAAGGTTTTGTGAAACCACATGAGGCACATTTAGTGTGCAAACTGCAGAAAGGACTTTATGGACTTAAACAGGCTGCTAGAGCCTGGAACCAGAAGTTGCATAAAATGCTGACGCAACTTGGGTACAAGCAAGGCGACGCTGACAAGTGCTTGTACAGTAAGTCAAATAATGGACAATTCTCATATATCTTAGCATTTGTTGATGACCTGATTATTGCCACAGCAAGTGAGAAAGACTATACACAGATAGTAAAACACCTTAGCAAAGAGGTGGAGGTCAAGGAGCTAGGAGATGTCCAGTACTACCTCGGGATCCAGGTGGAAAGAGAAGAGGACGGCTCATTTCTTCTCAGCCAAAGACAGAAGATCCACGAGCTGATTGAGCACATGCAGATGCAAGACGCACATCCAGTTGCTACACCGATGGCTACTGACTTCCTGAAGAATCAGCAGGATTCGAAGCAGTTGCCAGACAACAATGACTACAGGTCGGCGATTGGTAAACTTTTGTATTTAGTTACCACATGTAGACCTGACTTAGCAAATGCTGTGGGGATTCTTAGCAGAAAAGTGAATTCTCCCACTGAGCATGATTGGGCAGGTGTAAAGAGGGTGGTGCGATATTTGAAGGGTACCATGAATTGTAAATTAAGGTTACCAGCCGTCAGAGACCCTAAGTTGGTTGGGTATACTGATGCGGATTGGGCTGGGGATAATGCTGATTATAAATCAACAAGTGGTCATGTTTTCATGTTTGGTGATGGACCTGTTTCATGGGGCAGTTATAAACAGAGCTGTGTAGCATTATCTTCCACAGAATCAGAATACGTTGCAGCAACAGAAGCCTGCAGAGAGATCGCCTGGCTTGATCAACTCATAAAGGACTTTGGGTTGGTGAGAAAAGGGCCTGTCAGCTTGCTAGAGGACAATCAAAGTTGCCTGAAGCTGACGCAGAGTGAGAAGTTCCTGGCCAGAACAAAACACATTGGGGTTAAATACCACTACATACACCAGATGATCCAGGATGGACTTGTGGAACTATCCTACTGCAGCACCCAAGAGATGACTGCTGACATCCTGACGAAACCCCTACCAAGAGAGAGTTTCCAGAATCTACGTGTCAAGCTGGGACTCTGGGTGGTTGAATAAAGTTGTTTATGTTTTGTATAATGTTGTATTGCCTGAGAAGGGGTATGTGGGATGTAAACACAGGAGCAGTCAATGACAACATTCCTAGAGTGTACATGTTAGAACATGGGGAGGGATGTCTGTCCAGCAAGCAGGTAAACTTCCTGGGGACGGACTTCCTCCGCATGTGACCAGAGGTGGGTGTGGCCTCACCTGTGCAGGTAATGATAAAAGCACAGGGCAGGCAGCCACTCTCTCTCTTGCCTCTTGCCTCTTGCCTCTTGCCTCTCTCTCTGCCATCTTCCTTCGATGAGGAAACATCTAAGGATGCCCTCTTGGCTCTCAGCCAAGAGAGGACAGTACTATCTTCCTATAAGTGCATGTTTCTAAGTGCATGTAACCTTTTTAAGCCTGCCTACCTTCTGGGATCATATTGTGAACAGAACGTGAGTAAACTCTTTTATACTTTTATGAAGACTGTGTCGTGTCTTGTATTTTAAGAGGGAACAAAGGGGAAATTACCAGAGTAATTATTATAGAGGTTCTAGCGAACCTGTGCAAGCGTTACCGTTGCGAACTTAAAGGGGAATGTCTATAAACTCTGCTGATATTTTGGGAACTTGTTAGTACAAGTTGGATAAGGATATAATTAGTCAATATATCCTCTCCTGCACCCCAGAACATTCCCACATTCTGGCTGTCGAAGACTCGACAACCTGCGCTCCTGCGACTGCCCCTTCTGGCTGTCAAAGCCTAGACGACCTGTGCTACTGTCTCTGCTTCTTATGTCTGGCAAAGCCTCGATGACCTGCGCTGCTGTCGCAGCCCCTTCTGGCTGTCAAAGCTTTTGATGACCTGCGCTGCTGCCGCAGCCCATTCTGGCTGTCAAAGCATCGGTGACTTGCGCTGCTGCCTCTGCCTCTTCTGGCTGTCAAAAACTCGACAACCTTTGCTGCTGCCTCTGCCTCTTCTGCTTGTCAAAGACTTGACAAGCTGCGCTGCTGCGACTGCCACTTCTGGCTGTCAAAGCCTCGACCACCTGTGCTGCTGCCTCTGGGTCTGCTGGCTGTGAAAGCCTCGACGACCTGCGCAGCTGTCTCTGCTTCTTCTGGGTGTCAAAGCCGCGATGACCTGCGCTGCTGCCTCTGCCTCTTCTGGCTGTCAAAGCCTCTATGACCTGCGCTGCTGCCTCTTCCTCTTCTGGCTGTCAAAGACTCGACAACCTGCCCTGCTGCCTCTGCCCCTTCTGCCTGTCAAAGCCTCAACGAGCTGTGCTGATGCGACTGCCCCTTCTGGCTGTCAAAGACTCAACGACATGTGCTGCTGCGACTGCCCCGTCTGGCTATCAAAGCCTCAACAACCTGTGCTGCTGCCTCTGCCTCTTCTGCTTGTCAAAGACTCGACAAACTGCGCTGCTGCGACTGCTACTTCTGGCTGTCAAAGCCTCGACGACCTGTGCTGCTGCCTCTTGCCTCTTCTGGCTGTCAAAGCCTCGACAACCTGCGCAGCTGCCTCTGCTTCTTCTGGGTGTCAAAGCCTCGATGACCTGCGCTGCTGCCTCTGCCTCTTCTGGATGTCAAAGCCTCGACGACCTGCGCAGCTGCCTCTGCTTCTTCTGGGTGTCAAAGCCTCGATTACCTGCGCTGCTGCCTCTGCCTCTTCTGGCTGTCAAAGACTCGACAACCTGTGCTGCTGCCTCTGCCTCTTCTGGCTGTCAAAGCCTCAACGACCTGTGCTGCTGCCGCTGCCTCTTCTGGCTGTCAAAGCCTCAACGACCTGCACTGGAGCCTCTTCCTCTTCTGGCTTTCAAAGCCGCGACGACGTGCGCTGCTGCCACAGCCCCTTCTGGCTGTCAAAGCCTCGATGACCTGTGCTGCTGCCGCAGCCACTTCTGACTGTCAAAGGCTCGAAGACCTGAGCTGCTACCTCTGCTTCTTCTGGGTGTCAAAGCCTCGATGACCTGCGCTGCTGCCTCTGCCTCTTCTGGATGTCAAAGCCTAGACGACCTGCGCAGCTGCCTCTGCTTCTTCTGGGTGTCAAAGCCTCGACGACCTGAGCTGCTGCCTCTGCCTCTTCTGGCTTTCAAAGACTCGACAACCTGTGCTGCTGCCTCTGCCTCTTCTGGCTGTCAAAGCCTCAACGACCTGTGCTGCTGCCGCTGCCTCTTCAGGCAGTCAAAGCCTCAACGACCTGCAATGCTGCCTCTTCCTCTTCTGGCTTTCAAAGACTCGACAACCTGCACTGCTGCCTCTGCCTCTACTGGCTGTCAAAGCCTCAACGACATGTGCTGCTGCCGCTGCCTCTTCTGGCTGTCAAAGCCTCAACGACCTGCACTGCTGCCTCTGCCTCTTCTGGCTTTTAAAGACTTGACGACGTGCGCTGCTGCCAGAGCCCCTTCTGGCTGTCAATGCCTCGATGACCTGTGCTGCTGCCGCAGCCACTTCTGACTGTCAAAGGCTCCAAGACCTGAGCTGCTGCCGCTGCCTCTTCTGGCTGTCGAAGACTCGACAACCTGCGCTCCTGCGACTGCCCCTTCTGGCTGTCAAAGCCTAGACGACCTGTGCTACTGTCTCTGCTTCTTATGTCTGGCAAAGCCTCGATGACCTGCGCTGCTGCCGCAGCCCCTTCTGTCTGTCAAAGCTTTTGATGACCTGCGCTGCTGCCGCAGCCCATTCTGGCTGTCAAAGCATCGGTGACTTGCGCTGCTGCCTCTGCCTCTTCTGGCTGTCAAAAACTCGACAACCTGTGCTGCTGCCTCTGCTTCTTCTGGCTGTCAAAGCCTCGACGACCTGTGCTGCTGCCTCTGCCTCTTCTGCTTGTCAAAGACTTGACAAGCTGCGCTGCTGCGACTGCCACTTCTGGCTGTCAAAGCCTCGACCACCTGTGCTGCTGCCTCTGCGTCTGCTGGCTGTGAAAGCCTCGACGACCTGCGCAGCTGTCTCTGCTTCTTCTGGGTGTCAAAGCCGCGATGACCTGCGCTGCTGCCTCTGCCTCTTCTGGCTGTCAAAGCCTCTATGACCTGCGCTGCTGCCTCTTCCTCTTCTGGCTGTCAAAGACTCGACAACCTGCGCTGCTGCCTCTGCCCCTTCTGGCTGTCAAAGCTTCAACGAGCTGTGCTGCTGCGACTGCCCCTTCTGGCTGTCAAAGACTCAACGACATGTGCTGCTGCGACTGCCCTGTCTGGCTATCAAAGCCTCAACAACCTGTGCTGCTGCCTCTGCCTCTTCTGCTTGTCAAATACTCGACAAACTGCGCTGCTGCGACTGCTACTTCTGGCTGTCAAAGCCTCGACGACCTGTGCTGCTGCCTCTTGCCTCTTCTGGCTGTCAAAGCCTCGACGACCTGCGCAGCTGCCTCTGCTTCTTCTGGGTGTCAAAGCCTTCATGACCTCTGCTGCCGCCGCAGCCCCTTCGGGCTGTCAAAGCCTCGATGACCTGCGGTGCTGCGTCTGCGTCTTCTGGCTGTCAAAGCCTCGATGGCCTGCGGTGCTGCCTCTGCCTCTTCTGGCTGTCAAAAACTCGACAACCTGTGCTGCTGCCTCTGCTTCTTCTGTCTGTCAAGGCCTCAACGACCTGTGCTGCTGCCTCTGCCTCTTCTGCTTGTCAAAGACTCGACAACCTGCGCTACTGCGACTGCCACTTCTGGCTGTCAAAGCCTCGACGACCTGTGCTGCTGCCTCTGCCACTTCTGGCTGTCAAAGACTCGACAACCTGCACTGCTGCGACCACCCCTTCTGGCTGTCAAGCCCTCGACGACCTGTGATGCTGCCTCTGCCACAGCCTCTTCTGCTTGTCAAAGACTCGACAACCTGCGCTACTGCGACTGCCACTTCTGGCTGTCAAAGCCTCGATGACCTGCACTGCTGCATCTGCCTCTTCTGCTTGTCAAAGACTCGACAACCTGCGCTGCTGCGACTGCCACTTTTGGCTGTCAAATCCTCGACGACCTGCGCTGCTTTGACTGCCACTTCTGGCTGTCAAAGTTTCGACAACGTGCGCTGCTGCCTCTGCCACTTCTAGCTGTCAAAGACTCGACAACCTGTGCTGCTGCCTCTGCTTCTTCTGGCTGTCATAGCCTCGACGACATGCGCTGCTGCCTCTGCCTCTTCTGCTTGTCAAAGACTTGACAAGCTGCGCTGCTGCGACTACCACTTCTGGCTGTCAAAGCCTCGACGACCTGTGCTGCTGCCTCTGCGTCTGCTGGCTGTGAAAGCCTCGACGACCTGCGCAGCTGCCTCTGCTTCTTCTGGGTGTCAAAGCCTCGATGACCTGCGCTGCTGCCTCTTCCTCTTCTGGCTGTCAAAGACTCGACAACCTGCGCTGCTGCCTCTGACCCTTCTGGCTGTCAAAGCCTCAACGAGCTGTGCTGCTGCGACTGCCCTTCTGGCTATCAAAGCCTCAACGACATGTGCTGCTGCGACTGCCCCGTCTGGCTATCACAGCCTCAACAACCTGTGCTGCTGCCTCTGCCTCTTCTGGCTGTCAAAGACTCAACAACCTGTTTCTCTGCTTCTTCTGGCTTTAAAAGCCTGCCTCTGCTTCTTCTGGCTTTAAAAGCCTGCATGACCTGTGCTGCTCCCGCAGCCCAATCTGGCTGTCAAAGCCTCGATGACCTGCGCTGCTGCCGCAGCCCCTTCTGGCTGTCAAAGCATCGATGACCTGCGCTGCTGCCTCTGCCTCTTCTGGCTGTCAAAGCCTCGATGGCCTGCGCTGCTGCCTCTGTCTCTTCTGGCTGTCAAAAACTCGACAACCTGTGCTGCTGCCTCTGCTTCTTCTGGCTGTCAAAGCCTCGACGACCTGTTCTGCTGCCTCTGCCTCTTCTGCTTGTCAAAGACTCGACAAACTGCGCTGCTGCGACTGCTACTTCTGGCTGTCAAAGCCTCGATGACCTGTTCTGCTGCCTCTGCCTCTTCTGCTTGTCAAAGACTCGACAAACTGCGCTGCTGCGACTGCTACTTCTGGCTGTCAAAGCCTCGACCACCTGTGCTGCTGCCTCTGCGTCTGCTGGCTGTGAAAGCCTCGACGACCTGCGCAGCTGTCTCTGCTTCTTCTGGGTGTCAAAGCCGCGATGACCTGCGCTGCTGCCTCTGCCTCTTCTGGCTGTCAAAGCCTTTATGACCTGCGCTGCTGCCTCTTCCTCTTCTGGCTGTCAAAGACTCGACAACCTGCGCTGCTGCCTCTGCCCCTTCTGGCTGTCAAAGCCTCAACAAGCTCTGCTGCTGCGACTGCCCCTTCTGGCTGTCAAAGACTCAACGACATGTCCTGCTGCGACTGCCCCGTCTGGCTATCAAAGCCTCAACAAACTGTGCTGCTGCCTCTGCCTCTTCTGCTTGTCAAAGACTCAACAAACTGCGCTGCTGCGACTGCTACTTCTGGCTGTCAAAGCCTCGACGACCTGCGCTGCTGCCTCTTGCCTCTTCTGGCTGTCAAAGCCTCGATGACCTGCGCTGCTGCCTCTGCCTCTTCTGGATGTCAAAGCCTTGACGACCTGCGCAGCTGCCTCTGCTTCTTCTGGGAGTCAAAGCCTCGACGACCTGCGCTGCTGCCTCTGCCTCTTCTGGCTGTCAAAGACTCGACAACCTGGGCTGCTGCCTCTGCTTCTTCTGGCTTTAAAAGCCTTCATGACCTCTGCTGCTGCCGCAGCCCCTTCGGGCTGTCAAAGCCTCGATGACCTGCGGTGCTGCGTCTGCGTCTTCTGGCTGTCAAAGCCTCGATGGCCTGCGGTGCTGCCTCTGCCTCTTCTGGCTGTCAAAAACTCGACAACCTGTGCTGCTGCCCCTGCTTCTTCTGTCAGTGAAGGCCTCAATGAACTGTGCTGCTGCCTCTGCCTCTTCTGCTTGTCAAAGACTCGACAACCTGCGCTACTGCGACTGCCACTTCTGGCTGTCAAAGCCTCGACGACCTGTGCTGCTGCCTCTGCCACTTCTGGCTGTCAAAGACTCGACAACCTGCACTGCTGCGACCACCCCTTCTGGCTGTCAAGCCCTCGACGACCTGTGATGCTGCCTCTGCCACAGCCTCTTCTGGCTGTCAAAGACTCGACAACCTGTGCTGCTGCCTCTACTTCTTCTGGCTTTAAAAGCTTGCATGACCTGTGCTGCTGCCGCAGCCCCTTCTGGCTGTCAAAGCTTCGATGACCTGTGCTGCTGCGTCTGCGTCTTCTGGCTGTCAAAGCCTTGATGGCCTGTGGTGCTTCCTCTGTCTCTTCTGGCTGGCAAAAAGTGGACAACCTGTGCTGCTGCCTCTGCCTCTTCTGCTTGTCAAAGGCTCGACAACCTGCACTGCTGCGACTGCCACTTTTGGCTGTCAAATCCTCGACGACCTGCGCTGCTGCGACTGCCACTTCTAGCTGTCAAGGACTCGACAACCTGTGCTGCTGCCTCTGCTTCTTCTGGCTGTCATAGCCTCAACGACATGTGCTGCTGCGACTGCCCCGTCTGGCTATCAAAGCCTCAACAACCTGTGCTGCTGCCTCTGCCTCTTCTGGCTGTCAAAGACTCAACAACCTGTTTCTCTGCTTCTTCTGGCTTTAAAAGCCTGCCTCTGCTTCTTCTGGCTTTAAAAGCCTGCATGACCTGTGCTGTTCCTGCAGCCCAATCTGGCTGTCAAAGCCTCTATGACCTGCGCTGCTGCCGCAGCCCCTTCTGGCTGTCAAAGCATCGATGACCTGCGCTGCTGCCTCTGCCTCTTCTGGCTGTCAAAGCCTCAATGGCCTGCGCTGCTGCCTCTGTCTCTTCTGGCTGTCAAAAACTCGACAACCTGTGCTGCTGCCTCTGCTTCTTCTGGCTGTCAAAGCCTCGACGACCTGTTCTGCTGCCTCTGCCTCTTCTGCTTGTCAAAGACTCGACAAACTGCGCTGCTGAGACTGCTACTTCTGGCTGTCAAAGCCTCGATGACCAGTGCTGCTGCCTCTTGCCTCTTCTGGCTGTCAAAGCCTCGACGACCTGCGCAGCTGCCTCTGCTTCTTTTGGGTGTCAAAGCCTCGATAACCTGTGCTGCTGCCTCTGCCTCTTCTGGCTGTCAAAGACTCGAAAACCTGTGCTGCTGCCTCTGCCTCTACTGGCTGTCAAAGCCTCAACGACCTGTGCTGCTGCCGCTGCCTCTTCTGGCTGTCAAAGCCTCAACGACCTGCACTGCTGCCTCTGCCTCTTCTGGCTTTCAAAGCCACGAGTACGTGCGCTGCTGCCACAGCCCCTTCTGGCTGTCAAAGCCTCGATGACCTGTGCTGCTGCCGCAGCCACTTCTGACTGTCAAAGGCTCCAAGACCTGAGCTGCTGCCGCTGCCTCTTCTGGCTGTCGAAGACTCGACAACCTGCGCTCCTGCGACTGCCCCTTCTGGCTGTCAAAGCCTAGACGACCTGTGCTGCTGCCTCTGCCACTTCTGGCTGTCAAAGACTCGACAACCTGCACTGCTGCGACCGCCCCTTCTGGCTGTCAATCCCTCGACGACCTGTGATGCTGCCTCTGCCACAGCCCCTTCTGGCTGTCAAAGACTCAACGACCTGTGCTGCTGCTATGCCTCTTCTGACTGTCAAAGACTCGACAACCTGTGCTGCTGCCTCTACTTCTTCTGGCTTTAAAAGCTTGCATGACCTGTGCTGCTGCCGCAGCCCCTTCTGACTGTCAAAGCCTCGATGACCTGTGCTGCTGCGTCTGCGTCTTCTGGCTGTCAAAGCCTTGATGGCCTGTGGTGCTTCCTCTGTCCCTTCTGGCTGGCAAAAAGTGGACAACCTGTGCTGCTGCCTCTGCCTCTTCTGCTTGTCAAAGGCTCGACAACCTGCACTGCTGCGACTGCCACTTTTGGCTGTCAAAGTTTCGACAACGTGCGCTGCTGCCTCTGCCACTTCTGGCTGTCAAAGCCTCGACGACCTCTGCTGCTGCCTCTGCTTCTGCTGGCTGTGAAAGCCTCGACGACCTGCGCAGCTGCCTCTGCTTCTTCTGGGTGTCAAAGCCTCGATGACCTGCGCTGCTGCCTCTTCCTCTTCTGGCTGTCAAAGTCTTGACTACCTGCGCTGCTGCCTCTGACCCTTCTGGCTGTCAAAGCCTCAACGAGCTGTGCTGCTGCGACTGCCCTTCTAGCTGTCAAAGCCTCAACGACATGTGCTGCTGCGACTGCCCCGTCTGGCTATCAAGGCCTCAACAACCTGTGCTGCTGCCTCTGCCTCTTCTGGCTGTCAAAGACTCGACAACCTGTGCTGCTGCCTTTGCCGCACACCTGATGTCGCATATTATAGGACAGGTTTGTGGTTTGGAAAAAAGAGCCTTACATGTCAAATTGAGACCTGTGCTGGCTGAAATTTGGCTCACAAGCCAAAGATTCGCAACCCCTGCTTTGAAGACTAATGGATTTTTGTTGTTTAGTCATTTAGTCATGTCCTACTCTTCGTGACCCTATGGAGCAGAGCACGCCAGGCCCTCCTGTCTTCCACTGCCTCCCGCATGATCATAGCTTCAAGAACACTGTCCCACCATCTCGTCCTGTTGTCCCCTTCTCCTTGCATCCTCCATCTTTCCCCATCTTTCTCCAGCTTTTAATTTAATGGCTGCTGTCACCATGGAGCCCAAGAAAGTAAAATCTCTCACTGCCTCCATTTCTTCCCCTTCTATTTGCCAGGAGGTGATGGGCCCAGTGGCCATGATCTTCGTTTTTTTGATGTTGAGCTTCAGACCATATTTTGCGCTCTCCTCTTTCACCCTCATTAAAAGGTTCTTTAATTCCTGCACACTTTCTGCCATCAGTGTTGTTTCATCTGCATATCTGAGGTTGTTGATATTTCTTCCGGCAATCTTAATTCCGGCTAGGTATTCATCCAGCCCAGCCTTTCACATGATGAATTCTGCATATAAGTTAAATAAGCAGGGAGACAATATACAGCCTTGTCGTACTCCTTTCCCAATTTTGAACCAATCGAGATTTCTCAGGAGATAGATGAGGTGATCAGGCACTCCCATTTCTTTAAGAACTTGCCATAGTTTGCTGTGGTCAACACAGTCAAAGGCTTTTGCATAGTCAATGAAGCAGAAGTAGATGTCTTTCTGGAACTCTCTAGCTTTCTTCATAATCCAGCGCATGTTTGAAACTGGGTCTTTGGTTCCTCTACCTCTTCTAAATCCAGCCTGCACTTCTGGGAGTCTTCCTTGTAGAATTTTAAGCATAACCTTGCTAGCATCCTTACCACTTTTGTCCTTTATTATGGTAATCTTTGGACGAAATGTTACTTTCATATCTCCAGTTTTCTTGAACAAATCTCTGGTTCTTCCCATTCTGTTGTTTTCCTCTATTTCTTTGCATTGCTCATTTAAGAAGGCCTTTTTGTCTCTCTTTGCGATTTTTTGGAAATCTGCATTCAATTTCCTGTATCTTTCACTATCTCCCTCACATTTTGCTTGCCTTCTCTCCCCCACTATTTGTAAGGCCTTGTTGGACAGCCACTTTGCTTTCTTGCATTTCCTTTTCATTGGGATGTTTTTCGTTGCTGCCTCCTGTATAATGTTGCGAGCCTCCATCTATAGTTCTTCAGGCACTCTGTCCAGCAAATCTAAATCCTTAAACCTGTTCCTCACTTCCACTGTGTATTCATAAGGGATTTGATTTAGATTGTATCTTACCGCCCCAGTGGTTTTTCCTACTTTCTTCATTTTTAAAAAATATAATATTTATTACTTTTCCAACAATTTAAACACTACAAAACAGAAAAACAATACAATACAATACAAAAACACTACATAACACTAACACATTAAACTAACAAAACAAAACAAAAACAGTTTAAAACACATCAAATAATTTCAGTATCTTATCTTTCATTCACTTATTTCCGCGACCTCCTCACACCTCCCTTTTTGTATTCCACTTCTATTAATTGTTTCAGCAATTCCTTTCCATCTTCCTCTGTTTTCTATCCTATAATTATCTTAACACATTCTAACCTTATTTTTTCCTTTAATACTCTATTAATCCGTTTATACTTAATTCCTTATAACATTTCTACTAAAGCCATATAACTTCATTCCAACATTTTTCTAACATTCATTAATTTCACAATATTTCCGTAAATAATCTTTAAACCTTTTCCAGTCTTCTTCCACCAACTCTTCTCCCTGGTCTCGGATTCTGCCAGTCATTTCCGCCCGTTCCATGTGGTCCATCAACTTCATCTGCCATTTTTCCCGGGTGGGTAAATCTTGTGTCTTCCAATACTTTGCGATGTGTATTCTTGCTGCTGTTGTTGCATACATTAAAAATGTTCTATCCTTCTTTGGCACCTATTGGCCGACCATGCCCAGGAGAAAGGCCTCTGGTTTCTTCAGGAAGGTATATTTGAATACCTTTTTCATTTCATTATAAATCATTACCCAGAATGTCTTAATCCTTGGGCATGTCCACCAAAGGTGAAAGAATGTACCATCAGTCTCATTACATTTCCAACATTTATCGTCGGGTAAATGATAATTTTTTGTAAGCTTGACTGGTGTCATGTATCACCTGTAAATCATTTTCATTAAGTTTTCTCTTAGGGCATTACATGCCGTGAATTTCATGCCTGTGGTCCATAACTGTTCCCAGTCAGCCATCATTATGTTGTGTCCAACATCTTGTGCCCATTTAATGATATCAGATTTCACCATTTCATCCTGAGTGTTCCATTTCAACAGCAAGTTATACATTCTTGACAAATTCTTGATTTTTGAGTCTAACAATTCTGTTTCCAATTTTGATTTTTCCACCTGGAAGCCAACTTTTTTGTCCAAATTGTATGCCTCTATGATTTGATAATAATGGAGCCAATCTCGCACTTTATTTTTCAATTTTTCAAAACTCTGCAATTTTATTCTGTCTCCATCTTGTTCCAAAATTTCCCAATATTTCGGCCATTTGTCCTCCATATTGAGTTTTTTTCTGTGCCTTCGCTTCCATTGGTGACAACCATCTTGGGGTTTTCTTTTCTAACAAATCCTTATATCTTATCTAAACATCAAACAATGCTTTTCTAACAATATGATTTTTAAAAGCTTTGTGTGCTTTTACCTTATCATACCACAAATATGCATGCCAACCAAAAACATTATTGAAACCTTCTAGATCCAACACGTCAGTGTTTTTTTTCTTTTTTTAAAAAAATAAATAATATTTATTACTTTTCCAACAATTTAAACACTACAAATAAAAAAACAATACAATACAATAAAAAAACAATACAATACAATACAAAAACACTACATAACAGTAACACACTAAACTAAAAAACAAACAAACACAATTTAAAACACATCAAACAAATTCAGTATCTTATCTTTCATTCACTTATTTCCGCGACCTCCTTGCACCTCCCTTTTTGTATTCCACTTCTGTTAATTGTTTCAGCAATTCCTTTCCATCTTCCTCTGTTTTCTGTCCTGTAATTATCTTAACATATTCTAACCTTATTTTTCCCTTTAATACACTAATAATCTATTTGTACTTAGTTCCTTATAACATTTCTACTAAAGCCATATAACTTCATTCCAACATTTTCCTAACATTCATTAATTTTACAGGATTTCTGTAAATAGTCTTTAAACTTTTTCCAGTCTTCTTCCACCGACTCTTCTCCCTGGTCTCGGATTCTGCCAGTCATTTCCACCAATTCCATGTAGTCCATCAACTTCATCTGCCATTCTTCCCGGGTGGGTAAATCTTGTGTCTTCCAATACTTTGCGATGAGTATTCTTGCTGCTGTTGTTGCATACATTAAAAATGTTCTATCCTTCTTTGGCACCAATTGGCCGACCATGCCCAGGAGAAAGGCCTCTGGTTTCTTCAGGAAGGTATATTTGAATACCTTTTTCATTTCATTATAAATCATTACCCAGAATGTCTTAATCCTTGGGCATGTCCACCAAAGGTGATGGAATGTACCATCAGTCTCATTACATTTCCAACATTTATCGTCGGGTAAATGATAATTTTTTGTAAGCTTGACTGGTGTCATGTACCACCTGTAAATCATTTTCATTAAATTCTCTCTTAGGGCATTACATGTCGTAAATTTCATACCTGTGGTCCATAACTGTTCCCAGTCAGCCATCATTATGTTATGTCCAACATCTTTTGCCCATTTAATCATAGCAGATTTCACCGTTTCATCCTGAGTGTTCCATTTCAGCAACAAGTTATACATTCTTGACAAATGCTTAGTTTTTGGATCTAATAATTCTGTTTCCAATTTTGATTTTTCCACCTGGAAGCCAACTTTTTTGTCCAAATTTTATGCCTCCATTATTTGGTAATAATGGAGCCAATCTCGCACTTTATTTTTCAATTTTTCAAAGCTCTGCAATTTTATTCTGTCACCATCTTGTTCCAAAATTTCCCAATATTTCGGCCATTTGTCCTCCATATTGAGTTTTTTCTGTGCCTTTGCTTCTATTGGTGACAACCATCTTGGGGTTTTCTTTTCTAACAAATCCTTATATCTTATCCAATCATTGAACAGTGCTTTTCTAACAATATGGTTTTTAAACGCTTTATGTGCTTTTACCTTATCATACCACAAATATGCATGCCAACCAAATGCATTATTGAAACCTTCTAGATCCAGCACGTCAGTGTTTTCAAGAAGCAGCCATTCTCTCAGCCAGCAAAAAGCAGCTGATTCATAGTAAAGTTTAAGGTCTGGCAGGGCAAATCCACCTCTTTCTTTAGCATCAGTTAATATCTTAAATTTTATTCTAGGCTTCTTGCCCTGCCAGACAAATCTAGAAATATCTTTCTGCCACTTCTTGAAACAATCCATCTTGTCCAGAATTTGCAATGTTTGAAACAAAAACAACTTGGCAATACATTCATTTTTATCACAGCAATTCGGCCTAACAATGATAACTTCAAATTTGACCATATTTCTAAGTCCCTTTTCACTTCAATCCAACATTTTTCATAATTATCCTTAAATAAGTTCACATTCTTAGCAGTCATGTTAACCCCTAAATATTTCACTTTCTTAACCAATGTTAGTCCTGTCTCCTCCTGAAACTTCTCTCTCTCATTCACAGTTAAGTTTTTCTCTAAAACCTTAGTTTTCATCTTGTTCAACTTAAAACCTGCTACCTGTCTGAATTCTTGAATCAGTTCCAGTACTCTTTTAGTACTAGATTCTGGCTCCTGTAAAGTCAATACTAAATCATCAGCAAATGCTTTCAGTTTGTACTGTTTAGTACTGTTTAGATCCCAGTTGTATACCTTTAACCTCTTGGTCCTTTCTAATCATATTTACCAAAACCTCAAGGACCGATATAAAGAGCAATGGAGAAATTGGGCAGCCTTGTCGTGTCCCTTTTTCAATCCAAAACTCTTCTGTCACTACATTGTTCACAATTAATTTTGCCTTTTGTTCTGAATAAATTGCACCTATACCATTTTCAAAACCTTGACCTACCCCCATCCCCTGTTGATTCTTGTTCATAAAACAATAAATGTTGTCAAAGGCCTTCTCTGCATCTACAAAAATCAAAACTGCCTTAGTATTGATATTCACTTGTAATTTTTCTAGAATATTAATTATATTCCTCGTATTATCAGACAAATGTCTGCCCGGGAGAACACCTTTTTTAATCTTTTAGCCAAAATATCTGCAAAAAAATTGTAATCCACATTAAGCAGCAATATGGGGCGGTAATTCTTAAGCTGTGTCTTTTCAGTCTCTGTTTTCGGTATAAGTGTAATATAAGCTTCCTTCCACGACTCTGGTGCCCTTTTCCCCTCCAATATTTCATTACAGACTTCCTTCAATGGTTGTATTAACCATTCTTTCAAAGGTCTGTAATATCTTGAAGTCAAACCATCCAGTCCTGGAGATTTACCTAATTGCATGTTCTGGATGGCCCCTTCCACTTCCTGATCTGTTATTTTGTAATTCAACATTAGCTGGCTTTCCTGAGAGATTTTATGTAGTCCATTTATTTTCAAAAATCGATCAATATCCATTTCTTTCTGCTTCTCCTGTGTATAAAGTTGTTTAAAATACCTCTGAAAACACTTCCTAATCTCCACTGGGTTCTGTATATTCTTTCCTTCCACTTCCAAATTAGTAATAGTATTAAGTTTTTGTCTTTTTTTCATTTGCCAGGCCAACAATTTTCCACACTTATTTGCCGATTCAAATGTCTTTTGCCTCATCTGTTTAATCTTCCATTCTATTTCCTGATTCATCAGCTTCGTATATTGTACTTGGTATAACTTTATCTCAGGATCTCCTGTGACTTTGGTTTTGCTCTCAGTTTCTTCTCTCCTTCCTTTATTTTCTCCAGGATTTTATCCTTTTTTTCATTTTGAGTTCTCTTCTTAACTGCATTCTGTTGTATTAAAAATCCTCTCATAACCGCTTTACTTGCGTCCCAAATTATTCCTTTTTTCCACTGTAGTAGTCATATTTATCTCAAAATAGTCTCTCAGACTTTTTTGGGCCTTCTTGGTCACTTCTTCATTCCTGAACAATGTATCGTTCATCCTCCATCTAAAGGAACCAATTGGCGTCAATTTAATTTCCATCTTCACAGCATTATGGTCAGAACAAGTTTTGGGGCAAATCTCCACTTTGCTAGTCTTCGGAACCAGTCCTCTAGTTATCCAAATTTGGTCAATTCTTGTCCATGTCATTTTAGCCTCAGAGAAGAAAGTTCCCTCTCTTCCCCGAGGACTCTTCATTCTCCAAATGTCAACTAAGTCCATATTTTCAGTCATGTCAAAAAAGGTTTTTGGTAGTGTCAGGGGTTCAGGGAGAGAGGCGCAGAGGAGGGAGGAGACCGAGAGTGAGGGAGAAGGATTCCAGGCTGACGAGGAAGAGGACGACAATGACCCGAGATGGTCCATGAGTCCGTCCAGTGAATCGGAGGATTCCCAAAAGGGAGCCCCCCTGGTCAAGCCAAGGGGAGCCCAAGGGGGAAGCAGTCAGGAGCAGGGGAACGTAGGGGGAACCGCCAGTGGGAGTTGGAGATCGGGACCGGCTTCTCCACCGGAACGGAGTGAAGAGGGTGGAGTTACCAGTGTGTCGGGAGGAACAGAACAAGGAGCAGAGGGGGGAAGGAGATCGGGGCAAGACGTCCTGCCGGAAGGGGCGGAAAGCAGTACCGGGAGCAGTGTGGCTGTTGAAAGGAAGGTCAGGAGCAACGTACGCGCGCCAAGTTCAAATGTGGAGGCGCGCGGAAGTGGGGAGAGCTCTGGGGAGGAGCCTGGTGCCAAAGCACGAAGGAGGGGGGAGCAGGCAGGAGAAGACTCAGCCTCTGGGGAGTCCCGGAAGGAGGGAACACAGGGGGGCAGGAAGACCCTGCGGAAAAGGAAAGAGAGGAAAAGGTGGAGCAGCACAAGCCTCTTAAATTGGTGCAGGGGAGGGACGGACTCAGAGGGGACTTCTAACATCTAAGGGTAACAGATGCGGAGCCACGGAGTTTGGATGTAATGACGACAATGATCTTCAATAAAACCTTTTGTATATAGCTTGGACTGGACTTTGGTCTCTTGTGAGCTGGGACCCAGGGTGGCTCTGACAGTAAGTCCCCTCCAAAGAACGCAAAAAATTTTTTTTGCAAAGCTCACGAACGGTGACAGCCATGAGTGCGGAGGAGCAGTTGACAGCGCTGCGAACTACAGTTTCCGAACTCACTGCTGCAGTCCTTGCGTCTCAGAAGAAGCATGACGAAATGGAGAAGCGCTGCCAGGACCTGCAAACAAGGTGGGAACGTGCAAGCAGGGAAGGGTTCCCAGGGTCCAGATCAGAGGGGATTGGACTTGGACGGAGGGGGGGCAGCCTAGTCACCCACTTCGATGGGAACCTGAAGCACTACCCCAGTTTCAGAGCAGACGTTTTGTATGCATTGCACTTGCTTCGTCATGACTTTAAAGATGAGGAGGAGAAAGTGGGGTTTATTGTTTCTCACTTGCATGGGCCGGCCAGAGACTGGTTGCGCAATTTGTGGCGTGAAGATGGCCCTGCCCGCCGCGATGCAGATGAATTCATTAAAGCGATGGATGCCTGCTTCCAGTCAACTGTAGATGTGGATCTTGCACGCAGGGAAATTTTTGGATTGCGGCAAGGCAAAGCCACTGTGCGTCAGTACCATTCCAGATTTTTTGCTTTACTGACTGCGCTAAGCTGGGAGAAGGATTGTGCACCTGTGAGGGATTTGTTCTGGGAGGGGCTCAGCGGTCCCATTAAGGATGAACTTGCCAGGGGAGACAGACCCCAGACCCTGGAGGAGCTTGTGCAGAGGGCTTTGGCGATTGGGATACGGCACGAGGGACGTCCTTGGCACACTGAGGAAGAACGTCAGGTGCGTCCACCAGCGAGGACGTCTTCTTTCATCCCCAGGGAGTTCAGTCAGTCACATCCTTCACCACTGGGAAGGCAGGGGGAGGAGCCCATGGAACTTGGTGGTGCTAAGGCTCAAGCAACAGCCAGAGCCCCAGCTTCCGGTGCAGTAAAGGCAAAGCCTCCTAGAGGGACCAGGAAGTGTTACATTTGCGACAGTGCACAGCACATGGCGAAAGAGTGTCCCCAGAGGCTGCAGAAACACACTGCAGCTTTAGCAACTGTTGCAGCAGAAATGATGCAAGCAGAGCAACCTCAGGGAAACGACAGTGCCTGGCTGGAAGCAGAGCTGCTGGGGCTCAGCCAGGCGAATCTGTAGAGCAGTCCCCAGCGCTTTTGCAACGCACAGACCCTTTACCACCCAAGCCAGCGGTGCAGCTCACTGCAACACTTCAGTTGCCGAATGGAACCACCCTGGAAGTCCCCATCACGATTGATTCTGGGAGCAACGCAGATTTTGTGGGGACGCACTTTGTCAAGCAGCATCGCATAGCGCTTCTGCCAGTGACAACACCTCTGAACGTAGTCACGGTGGATGGCAGGAAATTGCTAGGAGGACAAGTTGTGCAACAGACGCCTCCCATGGTGATGAGGATTGGAAATCATCGAGAAGTCATCAGCTTCAATGTCACCCGCCTTTCAGACACGCCTATAGTATTAGGCATGAGTTGGCTGGAGAGACACAGTCCTGCTGTAGCGTGGTACCAACGGCAGATCACCTTTTGCTCATCGTACTGTGCTCAACATTGCATCCAGTCCAGCCAGGAGGAGGGAGCTGAGCAGCAGTTGCAACTTGGCATGGTGCAGGCAGTACCCCGCAAGTACGAGGGGTTCCTGGAGGTTTTCTGCGAGAAGGAAGCTGACCAGTTGCCGCCCCACAGGCCTTATGATTGTGCCATCGACCTGGTGCCAGGGGCGCAGTTGCCGACTGCAAAGCTGTATTCCATGTCTGAGGACGAGATGCAAGAACTCAGGGAGTTCATAGAGCACAATTTGAAGCGCGGATTCATCCGAGAATCGAAAGCGGTGGGGGGCAGTCCTGTTTTCTTTGTAAAGAAAAAGGACACGCCCCAAAAAAGACTCATTGTGGACTATCGATTCATAAACAGTAAGACCAAACCCAAGGCCTTCCCCATGCCCAAGATAGATGATCTCCTGGCAACCGTAAGGAAGGGGAAGATCTTCACCAAATTGGATCTGCGTGGAGCGTATAACCTCATACGCATCCGGGAGGGCGATGAGTGGAAGACGGCCATGTTCACGCCTCTGGGCACGTACGAATACAGACTTATGCCATTTGGTCTCCAAAATGGATCTCACGTCTTCCAAGCATTTATGCATCACGTGCTAGCGGGACTTCTCTACAAGAAATGCGTGTGTTTCCTCGACGACATCCTGATCTTTTCGGAAACGGAGGAGGCCCATGAGAAGGACGTAAAGGAAGTCCTGCAGAGACTACGGGAGAACAAGCTCTACGCCAAGTTAGAGAAGTGCCAGTTTGATGTGACGGACGTGGATTTCCTAGGCTACAAGCTGTCCGACAAGGGGCTGGCCATGGACAGCGCCAAGGTCCGCGCGGTGTTGGACTGGAAGAGCCCTCGCAATCGGAAGGAAGTCCAAAGATTCATCGGCTTCGCCAACTTCTACCGCAAATTCATCAGAGGTTTTGCAAAGGAGACGGCAGCGATCACGGACACTCTCAGTTCCAAGAAAAAGAGGTTCGTGTGGACGGAACAGGCGGAGCGCTCTTTTCAGAAGCTTAAAAGCCTTTTCGCCTCCGAGGAGCAGCTGCTGCACGTGAATCCAGGCAAGCCCATACGACTAGAGACCGACGCGTCAGACAGAGCGGTTGGAGCCGTACTCCTGCAAGAAGATCCACATGGAAACTGGAGACCCGGTGCCTTTTACTCCAGAAAGCTCAGCAAAGCGGAGCAAAACTACACCATATGGGACAGGGAGCTGTTAGCCATTCACGCAGCGTTCAAAGCGTGGCGACATTTCCTCATTGGAGCCAAGCACACAGTGCAGGTCCGCACGGATCACAAGAACTTAGAGTATTGGCGCACGGCGAAACTCCAGAGCCAAAGACACATGCGCTGGGCAGAGTTCTTCGCGGATTTCGACTTCAGGATAGAGTACGTCCCAGGGGACTCCAACGTTATAGCCGATGCGCTCTCCAGGAAACCGCAATATCTTGAGGAAGCGGCGCCAATAGCAGCCAGGCACATTTTTGCACCGCAGGCGTGGGCGTGCGCTGCCATCGCTGTCGACCTGGACGCGGTACGACGCGCGTTGCAGGTAGATCAGTTTGCACAATCCAAAATAGAGGAGCTGCGTAGGGGTTCGCTGAGAGACGATGAGTTCCAGTTACGCGACGGACTGTTAACTCACAAGGGTGCCCTCTACGTGCCGAGCGACGAGCTCCGAGCAAAGGTTCTGCAGCAGTTGCACGACGCTCCCAGTGCGGGCCATTTCGGCAGGGAGAAGACAATGGAACTGGTGGCCAGGGACTTTTGGTGGCCCCAGATGCGAGGAGAAGTAGCGGAGTACGTCGCCAGATGTGACACTTGTCAGAGGTCCAAGCCAGTACACCAGAAGCCGGCGGGCTTACTGGAACCACTGGAAACACCACAGCAACCGTGGGAGAGGGTGGCGCTGGACTTCGTCACTGACCTGCCCAGTTCCAGAGGCAAGACGGTGGTACTGGTGGTGGTGGACTTGTTCACCAAGATGGCGCACTTCATTCCCTGCGCGAAGGTGGCGACGGCGGAACAGACCGCCAAGCTCTTCATCGACCACGTGTTCCGGGCGCATGGGCTGCCGCGGGCCATCCTGTCCGACAGGGGGCGCCAGTTTATTTCCAATTTTTGGCAGAAGCTCCTAGGTATCCTGCACGTCAAGATCAACCTAGCGTCGGCAAGACATCCACAAACCAACGGCCAAGCCGAGAGGGTCAACGCGATCATGCAGCAGTACCTGAGATGTTACGCAAATCAGCGACCCGCAGCTTGGGTGGACTACCTACCGATGGCGGAGTTTGCCTACAACAACACGAAGCATGCGTCGACGGGGGTGACGCCGTTCTTCGCGAACAATGGACGTCATCCCAGGACCTTCCCGGGGTTCGTAGCACCAAGAGAGGGGGAGCCGCAAGAGGCCGACCAGTTCGCTGCAGAACTACAAGAGGTGCACGAGGAGCTGCGGAGACATTTGGAGCTAGCCAAACAAGCATATAAGGTGCAGGCAGACAAAGGCAGAAGAGTGGGAGAGGACATCCAGGTGGGGGACTGGGTGTGGTTAGCGGCCCAGGCGATGCCAGCCAAGTCGTTGGCCAAGAAGAAGCTAGGGCACAGGCAGCTAGGACCATACCAGGTGGAGGCTAAGATCAACCCCGTGGCTTTTCGACTGGCCCTCCCCGAAGGTTCCAGAGTCCACCCGGTTTTTCATAGGTCGGTGCTCACTCCCTACAAGGCCCCGCACAGGTTTCAGGAGTCTGAAACAGTACCGCAGCCAGGCACAGAGTCACCTAGGAGGGAGGGATCGCCTAGGGTCGAACCACTCAACAAGGTCACAGAGATCCTGGACTCGAGATGGGGGGAAGAGGGAATAGAATACTTTCTAGTCAGAGAGGGTGCACCAGTCAGTGCCAGTGGGTGGGTGCCGGACTACGCTTTAGACGAACCTCTTTTAAAGGACGAGTTCCATGCCCTTTTCCCACATAGACCCATGCCAGCCGAGTACTTCGATGACTGGCTCTTTACCCCCACATGTTCAGGCAGCACTTTCCACGGCTTTTCTTCAGCCGAGGAAAGAACGCCGGACTCAAACTCGCCCAGGGGATCGTGTTCGGGGGTGGACACAGAGCCCTCTTATTGGTGGGATGAGCAACCAGAGGAAGCCTGGCGCAAGAAATGGCTGAAGGGGCCTTGGCCGGCAGCACCAGACGAAGTAGCAATGGAAGAGGGAACTGCGAACATTTTGGGTGAAGAACCCGAATTCGAACACACGTACACCGAGCTGCCAGCAGAGGACATGGACGTAGCCGAACTGTATCCTGCATCTACCTCCGAGGAGCTGCAGTTCCCACAACCCGCACCCGATGGGGGGGAGGGGGGAAGGGGGGGCTTCGAGGGGGGGATGGATGTCAGGGGTTCAGGGAGAGAGGCGCAGAGGAGGGAGGAGACCGAGAGTGAGGGAGAAGGATTCCAGGCTGACGAGGAAGAGGACGACAATGACCCGAGATGGTCCATGAGTCCGTCCAGTGAATCGGAGGATTCCCAAAAGGGAGCCCCCCTGGTCAAGCCAAGGGGAGCCCAAGGGGGAAGCAGTCAGGAGCAGGGGAACGTAGGGGGAACCGCCAGTGGGAGTTGGAGATCGGGACCGGCTTCTCCACCGGAACGGAGTGAAGAGGGTGGAGTTACCAGTGTGTCGGGAGGAACAGAACAAGGAGCAAAGGGGGGAAGGAGATCGGGGCAAAACGTCCTGCCGGAAGGGGCGGAAAGCAGTACCGGGAGCAGTGTGGCTGTTGAAAGGAAGGTCAGGAGCAACGTACGCGCGCCAAGTTCAAATGTGGAGGCGCGCGGAAGTGGGGAGAGCTCTGGGGAGGAGCCTGGTGCCAAAGCACGAAGGAGGGGGGAGCAGGCAGGAGAAGACTCAGCCTCTGGGGAGTCCCGGAAGGAGGGAACACAGGGGGGCAGGAAGACCCTGCGGAAAAGGAAAGAGAGGAAAAGGTGGAGCAGCACAAGCCTCTTAAATTGGTGCAGGGGAGGGACGGACTCAGAGGGGACTTCTAACATCTAAGGGTAACAGATGCGGAGCCACGGAGTTTGGATGTAATGACGACAATGATCTTCAATAAAACCTTTTGTATATAGCTTGGACTGGACTTTGGTCTCTTGTGAGCTGGGACCCAGGGTGGCTCTGACAACCGTCTTTTCGCTTCTATAATAAGCGTTTCTACACGATGAATAACCTTTGCTTGGGCTTCTTTAATTCGCATGTTTTTTGGGTGTGCACCAGAATCACCCCCAACCAAAGCAAAAAGGCTTTTTGGGTTCGGTCTTCATAAAAAGACGATGATAAAGCTCTGATGCGGCTTATTTCCAATTGTTGTTTTTGGGGTTAGAATGCACATTCACCCAGAAATCGCAGCGTGTCATGTTTGGTATCAGCCCAATTCAAGCAAAGGTGTTTTGGTTCCATCTCAATAGAGGACGAATAAGCTTTGATTTTTCTTTCATTGTTCATTCACCCACAAATAGCAAAGGGAAATGTATTAAGCCAAAACAGGTTGTTTCGGGTTCCAACTACATAGAAAGAAGAATCTTGGCTTTCTCTTATTTCAAATCGTGTTCTTTGGTGAAAATGCACATTGACCCAGAAATCGCAAACTTTATGTAATTAGACCAAAATAACAAGACAGCGTCTTTTTGCTTCCATATGCGTATAAAGAAGACGAATAAGCTTTGATTGGTGTCAGGGGTTCAGGAGCAGAGGCAAAGCAGAGTGAGCAAATGGAAAGTGAGGAGGAGGAGTACGAAGGGGGAGCAGGCAGTGACAGTGGGCAGAGTCAATCCACAAGCCTCTCTAGCGAATCGGAGGACTCACAGAAGGGAGCACCGATGGCCAGAGCGAGGGGGGTTCCAGGGGGGAAGCCCCAGGAGGGAGGGGCCAGCGGGGAGTCCCTGAGCAGCAGTTGGAAATCAGGACCAGCTTCTCCACCAGAGCGCAGTGGGGAGGGGGAGTCCCAGGAGTCGGGACCAGTGTTCTCATCTCCAGCGGGAGGAGAGGAGTCAGGCTTGGCAACGCCCACATCAGGGAGCGGGGAAACGGTCAGAAGGAAAGTTACCGGCTGGGAGCGTGCGCCAAGTTCAAATGTACAGGAGAGCGGCACAGCAGGGAGTCCTGACAGGGAGCCAGGTCCTAAAGCCCGCCGAAAGGAAGGGCGAGACTCAGGGGGGTCAGCGTCAGAGGAATCCTGGAAGGAGGTAAGATCAGAGGGCAGAAGGACCCAGAGGAGGAAAGAACAGCGTAGGAGGTGGAGCAAGGCTAGAATCTTAAACTGGTTTGGGTTCAGCAGCGAGTCAGAGGGAACTTAGCCGGTCTAGCGTCAAGACGTGGGTCTTCGCGCCCAGAGCTTGGAAATGGAAACTAAACTTCAATAAAGACTTTTGTATATGACATCCACTGGGCGCTGGTCCTCTGTGAGCTGGGACCTAGCGGCAGGCCTGACAGTAAGTTCCCTCTCCTCTTTTTTCCACCAATTTTACAACCTCGTGGCGTGTGGGAAAGCAGCGGGGGGTGAAGATTGGTGCTTCGCGAGCTCACGAAAAACAGGGAAATGACTACCGAAGAGAAGATAGCGAGTCTGCAAAACGCAGTGACGCAGCTGACCGCAGAAATTGCAGCGTCCAGAAAGAAGGAACAGGAAGCAGCTGCTGCCTACCAGGATCTGCAAACCAGGTTTGAAAAGCTCACTACACAGAGGCTACCAGCCACCAGACCAGAAGGGATTGGGCTGGGGAATAGAGGAGGGAGCCTTGTGTCCCATTTCAATGGGGACCTGCAGGAGTATCCTAACTTCAGAGCAGATGTAATATATGCCCTGCAGCTGCTAGACCAGGACTTCAAAAATGAGGAGGAGAGAGTGGGATTTATTGTTTCGTATTTGCGGGGAGAGGCGAAATCGTGGCTGCGGAATCTCTGGAGAGATAAGGATCCAGCCCTCCATGATGCAGTTGCCTTCGTTAAAGCGATGGATGCGTGTTTTTTGTCTGAGATTGATGTTGACATCGCCAGGAGACAGATTCATGGGCTAAAGCAAGGGAGAGCCACGGTCCGGCAGTATCATTCACGCTTTTTCGCATTGATTAATTCACTGGGGTGGGAGAAAGACTCAGCTGCCGTCAAAGACCTGTTCTGGGAGGGGCTGAATGGAGCTGTGAAGGACGAGATTGCAAGGGGGGAGAGACCCCAAACCACCAAAGACGTTGTGGAGAGGGCTCTTACGATTGGAGTGAGGCTGGAAGGACGCCCTTGGGAAAAAGAGGAAGGGCATTGGGGACGCACACCAACGAAAGCACCACCCCCCTTTCCCAAGGAAGCGGCGCGAGCTAGATCCCTGCCTCCAATGGGAGGGGGAGAAGAGCCGATGGAGATAGGTGGTGCTAAGGCTCAGTCCACGGCTGGAGCCCTAACGCCGAGAGCAGCCAAAATGAAGCCTCCTAGAGGGACCAGGAAGTGCTACATCTGCGACAGTGCTCAGCACATGGCAAAAGAGTGTCCCCAGCGGTTTCACAAGCACACTGCAGCAGCAGCGACAGTAACAGAAGCAGTGCAGCAAAGAGAATCGCAGCAGGAAAACTCCACTGTCTGGCTGGAAATGGAGCCTCTGGGGGCCAGCCAGACAAATCAGTGAAGCAATCCCCAGGGACATTGCAGCCCACGGACCCCCTCCCACCCAAACCAGTGGTGCAGCTCACCGCATCCCTTCAACTTCCCAATGGGTTCACTGTGGAAATTCCCATTACCATTGATTCTGGGAGCAATGCAGATTTTATAGGCATGGAGTTCGTCCAGCAACATGGCATAGCCCTTCTGCCAGCGACGGTACCTCTGAACGTCGTCACGGTGGACGGCAGGGAGCTACTTGGAGGGCAAGTGCTGCAACAGACGCCGCCTATGGTGATGCGTATTGGTAATCACCGCGAAGTCATCAGCTTCAACGTCACCAGACTGTCGGACACGCCCATAGTGTTGGGCATGAGTTGGCTGGATAGGCACAGCCCGGCGTTAGCTTGGTACCAGCGTCAACTAACCTTCGGCTCCTCCTACTGCGCAGAACACTGCATCCTGGCTGACTTGGAAGGTGAGGGGCATGAGGATGGACCACAGCTAAACTTCGGCATGTTGCAAGCAGTACCCAACAAGTACAAAGAGTTTTTGGAGGTCTTCTGCGAGAAGGAGGCGGACAAGCTGCCGCCCCACAGACCCTACGACTGCAAGATTGACCTCCTGCCGGGGGCGACGCTGCCGACGGGGAAACTGTACTCCATGTCTGAAGATGAATTGCAAGAACTCAGAGAGTTCATAGAGCACAACTTGAAGTGGGGATTCATCAGGGAGTCCAAGGCGGCAGGGGGCAGTCCCGTGTTCTTTGTAAAGAAGCGGGACACGCCCCAGAAGAGGCTGATCATGGACTTTCGCGTCTTGAACCAGAAAACCAAGCCCTCAGCCTTCCCTATGCCCAAGATCGATGACCTGCTGGCGACGGTGAGGAAGGGTCGCATCTTTACCAAATTGGATCTGCGCGGAGCGTACAATCTCATTCGCGTGAGGGAAGGCGACGAGTGGAAAACGACCATGTTTACGCTGCTGGGAACTTATGAATATAGAGTTATGCCTTTTGGATTGAAAAATGGTTCCCACTGTTTTCAAGCCTTCATGCATCATGTCTTGGCGGGTCTCCTCTACAAGAAGTGCGTATGCTTCCTGGACGATATTCTGATCTTCTCAGAGTCGCAAGAGGCTCACGAGAGAGATGTCAGGGAAGTTCTGCAGAGGCTGCGGGAGCACAGGCTGTACGCCAAGCTGGAGAAGTGCCAGTTCGACAAGACGGAGGTGGATTTCCTAGGCTACAAACTGTCCGACAAGGGACTGGCCATGGACGGTGCCAAGGTACGAGCAGTGCTGGACTGGAAGAGCCCACGCAATAGGAAGGAAGTCCAGAGGTTTGTCGGCTTTGCCAACTTTTATCGCAAATTCATCAAAGGTTTCGCCATGCAGACAGCGGCCATCACCGACACCCTCAGTTCCAAGAAGAAGAAGTTCATCTGGACGGAGCAGGCGGAGCAGTCCTTTCAGAAGCTCAAGCAGCTCTTCGCTTCCGAGGAAAACCTGCTACACGTAAATCCCAGCAGGCCCACGAGAGTGGAGACGGACGCCTCGGACAGGGCCGTGGGAGCCGTTCTGTTGCAGCAAGACCACCAGGGGGACTGGAAGCCGTGCGCTTTTTACTCCAGAAAACTCAGCAAAGCGGAGCAGAACTACACCATCTGGGACAGGGAGTTGCTGGCCATACATGCAGCCTTCAAGGCGTGGCGGCACTTTCTTGTCGGAGCCAAACACACGGTGCAGGTCCGCACAGACCATAAGAACTTGGAGTATTGGCGCACGGCGAGGTTCCTGAACCAGCGACACATCCGCTGGGCGGAGTTTTTTGCAGACTTCGACTTCAGAATTGAGTACATCCCAGGAGACAGCAACGTCTTGGCGGACGCGCTGTCCAGGAAACCGCAGTATCTGGAAGCAGAGGCACCGGCGGCGGCCAAGCACATTTTCACACCACAGGCGTGGGCATGCGCGTCAGCCACGGTGGACCTGGACGCGGTACGCCGCGCGCTGCAAACGGACTCTTTCGCCCGGGCCAAGATGGAGGAGCTGTGCAGCGGCACGGCGAGGGACGACGAATTCCAAGTACGCGGCGGCCTGCTCCTCCGCAAGGGAGTCCTCTACGGACCAGGAGACAGCCTCCGTGCGAAGGTACTGCAACAGCTGCACGACGCGCCCAGCGCCGGGCACTTCGGCAACGAGAAGATGGTGGAATTAGTGGCCAGAGACTTTTGGTGGCCTAAGATGCGGGGGGATGTAGCGGACTACGTCAATAGGTGCGACACCTGTCAGAGGGCCAAGCCTGTACACCAGCCGCCGGCGGGCCTGTTGGAACCGCTACAGACGCCGTTCGAACCGTGGGAGAGGGTGGCACTGGACTTTGTCACGGATCTGCCTAGCTCGAGGGGCAAGACAGCAGTACTCATGGTAGTAGATCTGTTCACCAAGATGGCCCACTTCATTCCTTGCGCGAAGGTGGCCACGGCCGAGCAGACCGCTAAGATGTTTATAGACCACGTGTTCAAGGTGCACGGCCTACTACGGTCTATTTTGTCCGACAGGGGGCGCCAGTTCATCTCCAACTTCTGGCAAAAGCTGATGGGTTTCCTGAACGTCAAAGTCAGCCTGGCGTCGGCGAGACACCCGCAGACTAATGGGCAGGCGGAGAGGGTCAACGCCATCATGCAGCAGTACCTGAGATGTTACGCGAACCAGCAGCCCTCGACCTGGGTGGACTATCTACCGTTGGCCGAGTTTGCCTACAACAACATGAAGCATGCGTCCACGGGGGTGACACCGTTTTTCGCCAACAACGGGCGGCATCCCAGAACCTTCCCGGGGTTGGACACAGTGAGGGAGGGGGAGCCGCAGGGAGCAGAGGCCGTGGCAGCGGAGTTGCAGGAGATACACGAGCAGCTCAGGAGGCAGTTAGAGATGGCGAAACAGGCTTACAAAGTGCAGGCAGACCGACACAGGAGGGTTGGGGAAGACATCCAGGTGGGAGACTGGGTCTGGTTAGCAGCCCAGGCAGTTCCAGCCAGATCGTTGGCCAAAAAGAAACTCGGACACAAGCAGCTAGGGCCTTACCAAGTAGAGGCGCAGATCAACCCAGTGGCCTTTCGGTTGACACTCCCGGAGGGGTCCAGAATGCACCCGGTCTTTCATAGATCAGTGCTCACACCCTACAGAGAGCCCCACAGGTTTCAGGCACCAGGGACGGCGCCAGACCCGCTCAGGGAAGCGCCCAAAAAGGGGGGGTCGCCGAGAGGGGAGCCACTTAATGAAGCCACGGAGATTTTAGACTCAAGGTGGGGGGAGGACGGGATTGAATATCTTCTCGCCACAGAGGATACCCCGGCCAGCACCAACAGGTGGGTGCCGGATTACGCGGTGGAGGAGCAGTGGCTCAAGGAAGAATTCCATACGCTTTTCCCGCACAAACCCATGCCGGCGGGCTTTTTCGACGACTGTCTGTTCACACCCACCCTTTCAGCCAGCACCTTCAGGGGTTTCTCTTCAGCGGAGGACTCGGTTCCGGGAGGCAGTTCCCCAGAGGGATCGCTCTCGGGTTTTGGCACGGGGGGATCTTATTGGTGGGAGGACCAACCTGAAGTGGGCTGGCGCAGAGACAGGCCGAAGGGACCCGGGGAAGTGGAGTGCCCGCAGGCGACAGGGGGAGATGGGGTCTTGGGTGATTTGGGGGCGGACTCAGATTTCGAACACACCGCTCAGGAGATGGAAGCGGAGGAGATCGCCGTCGACGAGCCCTTGGGGGACTTCCCAGACTTATCCCGATGGCTGCATGCCTCGGGGGACGAACGGTATCCTGGACTCACCCCCACAACACTGGAGCACCCGGAACCCGCACCGAAAGAGGGGGAGGGGGGAAGGGGGGGCTTCGAGGGGGGATGGATGTCAGGGGTTCAGGAGCAGAGGCAAAGCAGAGTGAGCAAATGGAAAGTGAGGAGGAGGAGTACGAAGGGGGAGCAGGCAGTGACAGTGGGCAGAGTCAATCCACAAGCCTCTCTAGCGAATCGGAGGACTCACAGAAGGGAGAACCGATGGCCAGAGCGAGGGGGGTTCCAGGGGGGAAGCCCCAGGAGGGAGGGGCCAGCGAGGAGTCCCTGAGCAGCAGTTGGAAATCAGGACCAGCTTCTCCACCAGAGCGCAGTGGGGAGGGGGAGTCCCAGGAGTCGGGACCAGTGTTCTCATCTCCAGCGGGAGGAGAGGAGTCAGGCTTGGCAACGCCCACATCAGGGAGCGGGGAAACGGTCAGAAGGAAAGTTACCGGCTGGGCGCGCGCGCCAAGTTCAAATGTACAGGAGAGCGGCACAGCAGGGAGTCCTGACAGGGAGCCAGGTCCTAAAGCCCGCCGAAAGGAAGGGCGAGACTCAGGGGGGTCAGCGTCAGAGGAATCCAGGAAGGAGGTAAGATCAGAGGGCAGAAGGACCCAGAGGAGGAAAGAACAGCGTAGGAGGTGGAGCAAGGCTAGAATCTTAAACTGGTGTGGGTTCAGCAGCGAGTCAGAGGGAACTTAGCCGGTCTAGTGTCAAGACGTGGGTCTTCGCGCCCAGAGCTTGGAAATGGAAACTAAACTTCAATAAAGACTTTTGTATATGACATCCACTGGGCGTTGGTCCTCTGTGAGCTGGGACCTAGCAGCAGGCCTGACAATTGGGCTTCTTTCAATTTGCATGGTGTTGTTGGTTGTTTCAGTGTTCATTCACCCACAAATAGCAAAGCAAAGTGTAATTGCCGAAACAAAGCAAAACAGGTTGTTTTCGGTTCCATCTACAAAGAAAGAAGAATCTTGGATTTCGCTTATTTCAAGTCGTGTTCTTTGGTGTAAATGCATATTGACCCAGAATTCGCAAAATGTATCTAATGAGACCAAAATAACAAAACACCGTCTTTTCGCTTCTATATGCGTTTCTATACGATGAATAAGCTTTGCTTGGGCTTCTATAAATTCGCATGGTGTTGTTGGTTGTTTCTGTGTTCATTCACCCACAAATAGCAATGCAGTGTAATGTCAAAACGGGTTGTTTTCCGTTCCATCTACAGAGAAAGAAGAATCTTGGATTTCGCTTATTTCAAGTTCTTTGGTATAAATGCATATTGACCCAGAAATTGCAAAAACTCCGTCTTTTCGCTTCTATAATAAGCGTTTCTACACGATGAATAAGCTTTGCTTGGGCTTCTTTCAATTCGCAGGTGTTTTGGGTGTGCACCAGAATCACCCCCAACCAAAGCAAAAAGGCTTTTTGGGTTCGGTCTCCATATAAAGACAATGATAAAGCTCTGATGCGGCTTATTTCCAATTGTTGTTTTTGGGGTTAGAATGCACATTCACCCAGAAATCGCAGCGTGTCATGTTTGGTATCAGCCCAATTCAAGCAAAGGTGTTTTGGTTCCATCTCAATAGAGGACGAATAAGCTTTGATTTTTCTTTCATTGTTCATTCACCCACAAATAGCAAAGGGAAATGTATTAAGCCAAAACAGGTTGTTTCGGGTTCCAACTACATAGAAAGAAGAATCTTGGCTTTCCCTTATTTCAAATCGTGTTCTTTGGTGAAAATGCACATTGACCCAGAAATCGCAAAGTTTATGTAATTAGACCAAAATAACAAGACAGCGTCTTTTTGCTTCCATATGCGTATAAAGAAGACGAATAAGCTTTGATTGGGCTTCTTTCAATTTGCATGGCGTTGTTGGTTGTTTCAGTGTTCATTCACCCACAAATAGCAAAGCAAAGTGTAATTGCCGAAACAAAGCAAAACAGGTTGTTTTCGGTTCCATCTACAAAGAAAGAAGAATCTTGGATTTCGCTTATTTCAAGTCGTGTTCTCTGGTGTAAATGCATATTGACCCAGAATTCGCAAAGTGTATCTAATGAGACCAAAATAACAAAACACCGTCTTTTCGCTTCTATATGCGTTTCTATACGATGAATAAGCTTTGCTTGGGCTTCTTTCAATTCGCATGGTGTTGTTGGTTGTTTCTGTGTTCATTCACCCACAAATAGCAAAGCAGTGTAATGCCAAATCAAAGCAAAACGGGTTGTTTTCGGTTCCATCTACAAAGAAAGAAGAATCTTGGATTTCGCTTATTTCTTTGGTATAAATGCATATTGATCCAGAATTTGCAAAGTGTATCTAATGAGACCAAAATAACAAAACACCGTCTTTTCGCTTCTATATGTGTTTCTATACGATGAATAAGCTTTGCTTGGGCTTCTTTCAATTCGCATGGTGTTGTTGGTTGTTTCTGTGTTCATTCACCCACAAATAGCAAAGCAGTGTAATGCCAAAACAAAGCAAAACGGGTTGTTTTCCGTTCCATCTACAAAGAAAGAAGAATCTTGGATTTCGCTTATTTCAAGTTCTTTGGTATAAATGCATATTGACCCAGAATTTCCAAAGCGTATGTATTGAGACCAAAATAACAAAACACCGTCTTTTCGCTTCTATAATAAGCGTTTCTACACGATGAATAAGCTTTGCTTGGGCTTCTTTAATTCGCATGTTTTTTGGGTGTGCACCAGAATCACCCCCAACCAAAGCAAAAAGGCTTTTTGGGTTCGGTCTCCATAAAAAGACGATGATAAAGCTCCGATGCGGCTTATTTCCAATTGTTGTTTTTGGGGTTAGAATGCACATTCACCCAGAAATCGCAGCGTGTCATGTTTGGTATCAGCCCAATTCAAGCAAAGGTGTTTGGGTTCCATCTCAATAGAGGACGAATAAGCTTTGATTTTTCTTTCATTGTTCATTCACCCACAAATAGCAAAGGGAAATGTATTAAGCCAAAACAGGTTGTTTCGGGTTCCAACTACATAGAAAGAAGAATCTTGGCTTTCCCTTATTTCAAATCGTGTTCTTTGGTGAAAATGCACATTGACCCAGAAATCGCAAAGTTTATGTAATTAGACCAAAATAACAAGACAGCGTCTTTTTGCTTCCATATGCGTATAAAGAAGACGAATAAGCTTTGATTGGGCTTCTTTCAATTTGCATGGCGTTGTTGGTTGTTTCAGTGTTCATTCACCCACAAATAGCAAAGCAAAGTGTAATTGCCGAAACAAAGCAAAACAGGTTGTTTTCGGTTCCATCTACAAAGAAAGAAGAATCTTGGATTTCGCTTATTTCAAGTCGTGTTCTTTGGTATAAATGCATATTGACCCAGAATTCGCAAAGTGTATCTAATGAGACCAAAATAACAAAACACCGTCTTTTCGCTTCTATATGTGTTTCTATACGATGAATAAGCTTTGCTTGGGCTTCTTTCAATTCGCATGGTGTTGTTGGTTGTTTCTGTGTTCATTCACCCACAAATAGCAATGCTGTGTAATGTCAAAACAAAGCAAAACGGATGTTTTCCGTTCCATCTACAGAGAAAGAAGAATCTTGGATTTCGCTTATTTCAAGTTCTTTGGTATAAATGCATATTGACCCAGAATTTCCAAAGTGTATGTAATGAGACCAAAATAACAAAACTCCGTCTTTTCGCTTCTATAATAAGCGTTTCTACACGATGAATAAGCTTTGCTTGGGCTTCTTTCAATTCGGAGGTGTTTTGGGTGTGCACCAGAATCACCCCCAAACAAAGCAAAAAGGCTTTTTGGGTTCGGTCTCCATATAAAGACAATGATAAAGCTCTGATGCGGCTTATTTCCAATTGTTGTTTTTGGGGTTAGAATGCACATTCACCCAGAAATCGCAGCGTGTCATGTTTGGTATCAGCCCAATTCAAGCAAAGGTGTTTTGGTTCCATCTCAATAGACGAATAAGATTTGATTTTTCTTTCATTGTTCATTCACCCACAAATAGCAAAGGGAAATGTATTAAGCCAAAACAGGTTGTTTCGGGTTCCAACTACATAGAAAGAAGAATCTTGGCTTTCCCTTATTTCAAATCGTGTTCTTTGGTGAAAATGCACATTGACCCAGAAATCGCAAAGTTTATGTAATTAGACCAAAATAACAAGACAGCGTCTTTTTGCTTCCATATGCGTATAAAGAAGACGAATAAGCTTTGATTGGGCTTCTTTCAATTTGCATGGCGTTGTTGGTTGTTTCAGTGTTCATTCACCCACAAATAGCAAAGCAAAGTGTAATTGCCGAAACAAAGCAAAACAGGTTATTTTCGGTTCCATCTACAAAGAAAGAAGAATCTTGGATTTCGCTTATTTCAAGTCGTGTTCTTTGGTGTAAATGCATATTGACCCAGAATTCGCAAAGTGTATCTAATGAGACCAAAATAACAAAACACCGTCTTTTCGCTTCTATATGCGTTTCTATACGATGAATAAGCTTTGCTTGGGCTTCTTTCAATTCGCATGGTGTTGTTGGTTGTTTCTGTGTTCATTCACCCACAAATAGCAAAGCAGTGTAATGGCAAAACAAAGCAAAACGGGTTGTTTTCCGTTCCATCTACAAAGAAAGAAGAATCTTGGATTTCGCTTATTTCAAGTTCTTTGGTATAAATGCATATTGACCCAGAATTTCCAAAGCGTATGTATTGAGACCAAAATAACAAAACACCGTCTTTTCGGTTCTATAATAAGCGTTTCTACACGATGAATAAGCTTTGCGTGGGCTTCTTTAATTCGCATGTTTTTTGGCTGTGCACCAGAATCACCCCCAACCAAAGCAAAAAGGCTTTTTGGGTTCGGTCTCCATAAAAAGACGATGATAAAGCTCCGATGCGGCTTATTTCCAATTGTTGTTTTTGGGGTTAGAATGCACATTCACCCAGAAATCGCAGCGTGTCATGTTTGGTATCAGCCCAATTCAAGCAAAGGTGTTTGGGTTCCATCTCAATAGAGGACGAATAAGCTTTGATTTTTCTTTCATTGTTCATTCACCCACAAATAGCAAAGGGAAATGTATTAAGCCAAAACAGGTTGTTTCGGGTTCCAAATACATAGAAAGAAGAATCTTGGCTTTCCCTTATTTCAAATCGTGTTCTTTGGTGAAAATGCACATTGACCCAGAAATCGCAAAGTTTATGTAATTAGACCAAAATAACAAGACAGCGTCTTTTTGCTTCCATATGCGTATAAAGAAGACGAATAAGCTTTGATTGGGCTTCTTTCAATTTGCATGGCGTTGTTGGTTGTTTCAGTGTTCATTCACCCACAAATAGCAAAGCAAAGTGTAATTGCCGAAACAAAGCAAAACAGGTTGTTTTCGGTTCCATCTACAAAGAAAGAAGAATCTTGGATTTCGCTTATTTCAAGTCGTGTTCTTTGGTATAAATGCATATTGACCCAGAATTCGCAAAGTGTATCTAATGAGACCAAAATAACAAAACACCGTCTTTTCGCTTCTATATGTGTTTCTATACGATGAATAAGCTTTGCTTGGGCTTCTTTCAATTCGCATGGTGTTGTTGGTTGTTTCTGTGTTCATTCACCCACAAATAGCAATGCTGTGTAATGTCAAAACAAAGCAAAACGGATGTTTTCCGTTCCATCTACAGAGAAAGAAGAATCTTGGATTTCGCTTATTTCAAGTTCTTTGGTATAAATGCATATTGACCCAGAATTTCCAAAGTGTATGTAATGAGACCAAAATAACAAAACTCCGTCTTTTCGCTTCTATAATAAGCGTTTCTACACGATGAATAAGCTTTGCTTGGGCTTCTTTCAATTCGGAGGTGTTTTGGGTGTGCACCAGAATCACCCCCAAACAAAGCAAAAAGGCTTTTTGGGTTCGGTCTCCATATAAAGACAATGATAAAGCTCTGATGCGGCTTATTTCCAATTGTTGTTTTTGGGGTTAGAATGCACATTCACCCAGAAATCGCAGCGTGTCATGTTTGGTATCAGCCCAATTCAAGCAAAGGTGTTTTGGTTCCATCTCAATAGACGAATAAGATTTGATTTTTCTTTCATTGTTCATTCACCCACAAATAGCAAAGGGAAATGTATTAAGCCAAAACAGGTTGTTTCGGGTTCCAACTACATAGAAAGAAGAATCTTGGCTTTCCCTTATTTCAAATCGTGTTCTTTGGTGAAAATGCACATTGACCCAGAAATCGCAAAGTTTATGTAATTAGACCAAAATAACAAGACAGCGTCTTTTTGCTTCCATATGCGTATAAAGAAGACGAATAAGCTTTGATTGGGCTTCTTTCAATTTGCATGGCGTTGTTGGTTGTTTCAGTGTTCATTCACCCACAAATAGCAAAGCAAAGTGTAATTGCCGAAACAAAGCAAAACAGGTTATTTTCGGTTCCATCTACAAAGAAAGAAGAATCTTGGATTTCGCTTATTTCAAGTCGTGTTCTTTGGTGTAAATGCATATTGACCCAGAATTCGCAAAGTGTATCTAATGAGACCAAAATAACAAAACACCGTCTTTTCGCTTCTATATGCGTTTCTATACGATGAATAAGCTTTGCTTGGGCTTCTTTCAATTCGCATGGTGTTGTTGGTTGTTTCTGTGTTCATTCACCCACAAATAGCAAAGCAGTGTAATGCCAAAACAAAGCAAAACGGGTTGTTTTCCGTTCCATCTACAAAGAAAGAAGAATCTTGGATTTCGCTTATTTCAAGTTCTTTGGTATAAATGCATATTGACCCAGAATTTCCAAAGCGTATGTAATGAGACCAAAATAACAAAACACCGTCTTTTCGCTTCTATAATAAGCGTTTCTACACGATGAATAAGCTTTGCTTGGGCTTCTTTAATTCGCATGTTTTTTGGGTGTGCACCAGAATCACCCCCAAACAAAGCAAAAAGGCTTTTTGGGTTCGGTCTCCATAAAAAGACGATGATAAAGCTCTGATGCGGCTTATTTCCAATTGTTGTTTTTGGGGTTAGAATGCACATTCACCCAGAAATCGCAGCGTGTCATGTTTGGTATCAGCCCAATTCAAGCAAAGGTGTTTTGGTTCCATCTCAATAGACGAATAAGATTTGATTTTTCTTTCATTGTTCATTCACCCACAAATAGCAAAGGGAAATGTATTAAGCCAAAACAGGTTGTTTCGGGTTCCAACTACATAGAAAGAAGAATCTTGGCTTTCCCTTATTTCAAATCGTGTTCTTTGGTGAAAATGCACATTGACCCAGAAATCGCAAAGTTTATGTAATTAGACCAAAATAACAAGACAGCGTCTTTTTGCTTCCATATGCGTATAAAGAAGACGAATAAGCTTTGATTGGGCTTCTTTCAATTTGCATGGCGTTGTTGGTTGTTTCAGTGTTCATTCACCCACAAATAGCAAAGCAAAGTGTAATTGCCGAAACAAAGCAAAACAGGTTATTTTCGGTTCCATCTACAAAGAAAGAAGAATCTTGGATTTCGCTTATTTCAAGTCGTGTTCTTTGGTGTAAATGCATATTGACCCAGAATTCGCAAAGTGTATCTAATGAGACCAAAATAACAAAACACCGTCTTTTCGCTTCTATATGCGTTTCTATACGATGAATAAGCTTTGCTTGGGCTTCTTTCAATTCGCATGGTGTTGTTGGTTGTTTCTGTGTTCATTCACCCACAAATAGCAAAGCAGTGTAATGCCAAAACAAAGCAAAACGGGTTGTTTTCCGTTCCATCTACAAAGAAAGAAGAATCTTGGATTTCGCTTATTTCAAGTTCTTTGGTATAAATGCATATTGACCCAGAATTTCCAAAGCGTATGTAATGAGACCAAAATAACAAAACTCCGTCTTTTCGCTTCTATAATAAGCGTTTCTACACGATGAATAAGCTTTGCTTGGGCTTCTTTAATTCGCATGTTTTTTGGGTGTGCACCAGAATCACCCCCAACCAAAGCAAAAAGGCTTTTTGGGTTCGGTCTCCATAAAAAGACGATGATAAAGCTCCGATGCGGCTTATTTCCAATTGTTGTTTTTGGGGTTAGAATGCACATTCACCCAGAAATCGCAGCGTGTCATGTTTGGTATCAGCCCAATTCAAGCAAAGGTGTTTTGGTTCCATCTCAATAGAGGACGAATAAGCTTTGATTTTTCTTTCATTGTTCATTCACCCACAAATAGCAAAGGGAAATGTATTAAGCCAAAACAGGTTGTTTCGGGTTCCAACTACATAGAAAGAAGAATCTTGGCTTACCCTTATTTCAAATCGTGTTCTTTGGTGAAAATGCACATTGACCCAGAAATCGCAAAGTTTATGTAATTAGACCAAAATAACAAGACAGCGTCTTTTTGCTTCCATATGCGTATAAAGAAGACGAATAAGCTTTGATTGGGCTTCTTTCAATTTGCATGGCGTTGTTGGTTGTTTCAGTGTTCATTCACCCACAAATAGCAAAGCAAAGTGTAATTGCCGAAACAAAGCAAAACAGGTTGTTTTCGGTTCCATCTACAAAGAAAGAAGAATCTTGGATTTCGCTTATTTCAAGTCGTGTTCTTTGGTGTAAATGCATATTGACCCAGAATTCGCAAAGTGTATCTAATGAGACCAAAATAACAAAACACCGTCTTTTCGCTTCTATATGCGTTTCTATACGATGAATAAGCTTTGCTTGGGCTTCTTTCAATTCGCATGGTGTTGTTGGTTGTTTCTGTGTTCATTCACCCACAAATAGCAAAGCAGTGTAATGCCAAAACAAAGCAAAACGGGTTGTTTTCGGTTCCATCTACAAAGAAAGAAGAATCTTGGATTTCGCTTATTTCTTTGGTATAAATGCATATTGACCCAGAATTTGCAAAGTGTATCTAATGAGACCAAAATAACAAAACACCGTCTTTTCGCTTCTATATGTGTTTCTATACGATGAATAAGCTTTGCTTGGGCTTCTTTCAATTCGCATGGTGTTGTTGGTTGTTTCTGTGTTCATTCACCCACAAATAGCAATGCTGTGTAATGTCAAAACAAAGCAAAACGGGTTGTTTTCCGTTCCATCTACAGAGAAAGAAGAATCTTGGATTTCGCTTATTTCAAGTTCTTTGGTATAAATGCATATTGACCCAGAATTTGCAAAGTGTATGTAATGAGACCAAAATAACAAAACTCCGTCTTTTCGCTTCTATAATAAGCGTTTCTACACGATGAATAAGCTTTGCTTGGGCTTCTTTCAATTCGGAGGTGTTTTGGGTGTGCACCAGAATCACCCCCAACCAAAGCAAAAAGGCTTTTTGGGTTCGGTCTCCATATAAAGACAATGATAAAGCTCTGATGCGGCTTATTTCCAATTGTTGTTTTTGGGGTTAGAATGCACATTCACCCAGAAATCGCAGCGTGTCATGTTTGGTATCAGCCCAATTCAAGCAAAGGTGTTTTGGTTCCATCTCAATAGAGGACGAATAAGCTTTGATTTTTCTTTCATTGTTCATTCACCCACAAATAGCAAAGGGAAATGTATTAAGCCAAAACAGGTTGTTTCGGGTTCCAACTACATAGAAAGAAGAATCTTGGCTTTCCCTTATTTCAAATCGTGTTCTTTGGTGAAAATGCACATTGACCCAGAAATCGCAAAGTTTATGTAATTAGACCAAAATAACAAGACAGCGTCTTTTTGCTTCCATATGCGTATAAAGAAGACGAATAAGCTTTGATTGGGCTTCTTTCAATTTGCATGGCGTTGTTGGTTGTTTCAGTGTTCATTCACCCACAAATAGCAAAGCAAAGTGTAATTGCCGAAACAAAGCAAAACAGGTTGTTTTCGGTTCCATCTACAAAGAAAGAAGAATCTTGGATTTCGCTTATTTCAAGTCGTGTTCTTTGGTGTAAATGCATATTGACCCAGAATTCGCAAAGTGTATCTAATGAGACCAAAATAACAAAACACCGTCTTTTCGCTTCTATATGCGTTTCTATACGATGAATAAGCTTTGCTTGGGCTTCTTTCAATTCGCATGGTGTTGTTGGTTGTTTCTGTGTTCATTCACCCACAAATAGCAAAGCAGTGTAATGCCAAATCAAAGCAAAACGGGTTGTTTTCGGTTCCATCTACAAAGAAAGAAGAATCTTGGATTTCGCTTATTTCTTTGGTATAAATGCATATTGACCCAGAATTTGCAAAGTGTATCTAATGAGACCAAAATAACAAAACACCGTCTTTTCGCTTCTATATGTGTTTCTATACGATGAATAAGCTTTGCTTGGGCTTCTTTCAATTCGCATGGTGTTGTTGGTTGTTTCTGTGTTCATTCACCCACAAATAGCAAAGCAGTGTAATGCCAAAACAAAGCAAAACGGGTTGTTTTCCGTTCCATCTACAAAGAAAGAAGAATCTTGGATTTCGCTTATTTCAAGTTCTTTGGTATAAATGCATATTGACCCAGAATTTCCAAAGCGTATGTAATGAGACCAAAATAACAAAACACCGTCTTTTCGCTTCTATAATAAGCGTTTCTACACGATGAATAAGCTTTGCTTGGGCTTCTTTAATTCGCATGTTTTTTGGGTGTGCACCAGAATCACCCCCAACCAAAGCAAAAAGGCTTTTTGGGTTCGGTCTCCATAAAAAGACGATAAAGCTCCGATGCGGCTTATTTCCAATTGTTGTTTTTGGGGTTAGAATGCACATTCACCCAGAAATCGCAGCGTGTCATGTTTGGTATCAGCCCAGTTCAAGCAAAGGTGTTTTGGTTCCATCTCAATAGAGGACGAATAAGCTTTGATTTTTCTTTCATTGTTCATTCACCCACAAATAGCAAAGGGAAATGTATTAAGCCAAAACAGGTTGTTTCGGGTTCCAACTACATAGAAAGAAGAATCTTGAATTATTTCAAATCGTGTTCTTTGGTGAAAATGCACATTGACCCAGAAATCGCAAAGTTTATGTAATTAGACCAAAATAACAAGACAGCGTCTTTTTGCTTCCATATGCGTATAAAGAAGACGAATAAGCTTTGATTGGGCTTCTTTCAATTTGCATGGCGTTGTTGGTTGTTTCAGTGTTCATTCACCCACAAATAGCAAAGCAAAGTGTAATTGCCGAAACAAAGCAAAACAGGTTGTTTTCGGTTCCATCTACAAAGAAAGAAGAATCTTGGATTTCGCTTATTTCAAGTCGTGTTCTTTGGTGTAAATGCATATTTACCCAGAATTCGCAAAGTGTATCTAATGAGACCAAAATAACAAAACACCGTCTTTTCGCTTCTATATGCGTTTCTATACGATGAATAAGCTTTGCTTGGGCTTCTTTCAATTCGCATGGTGTTGTTGGTTGTTTCTGTGTTCATTCACCCACAAATAGCAAAGCAGTGTAATGCCAAAACAAAGCAAAACGGGTTGTTTTCGGTTCCATCTACAAAGAAAGAAGAATCTTGGATTTCGCTTATTTCTTTGGTATAAATGCATATTGACCCAGAATTTGCAAAGTGTATCTAATGAGACCAAAATAACAAAACACCGTCTTTTCGCTTCTATATGCGTTTCTATACGATGAATAAGCTTTGCTTGGGCTTCTTTCAATTCGCATGGTGTTGTTGGTTGTTTCTGGGTTCATTCACCCACAAATAGCAAAGCAGTGTAATGCCAAAACAAAGCAAAACGGGTTGTTTTCCGTTCCATCTACAAAGAAAGAAGAATCTTGGATTTCGCTTATTTCAAGTTCTTTGGTATAAATGCATATTGATCCAGAATTTGCAAAGCGTATGTAATGAGACCAAAATAACAAAACTCCGTCTTTTCGCTTCTATAATAAGCGTTTCTACACGATGAATAAGCTTTGCTTGGGCTTCTTTAATTCGCATGTTTTTTGGGTGTGCACCAGAATCACCCCCAACCAAAGCAAAAAGGCTTTTTGGGTTCGGTCTCCATAAAAAGACGATGATAAAGCTCCGATGCGGCTTATTTCCAATTGTTGTTTCTGGGGTTAGAATGCACATTCACCCAGAAATCGCAGCGTGTCATGTTTGGTATCAGCCCAATTCAAGCAAAGGTGTTTTGGTTCCATCTCAATAGAGGACGAATAAGCTTTGATTTTTCTTTCATTGTTCATTCACCCACAAATAGCAAAGGGAAATGTATTAAGCCAAAACAGGTTGTTTCGGGTTCCAACTACATAGAAAGAAGAATCTTGGCTTTCCCTTATTTCAAATCGTGTTCTTTGGTGAAAATGCACATTGACCCAGAAATCGCAAAGTTTATGTAATTAGACCAAAATAACAAGACAGCGTCTTTTTGCTTCCATATGCGTATAAAGAAGACGAATAAGCTTTGATTGGGCTTCTTTCAATTTGCATGGCGTTGTTGGTTGTTTCAGTGTTCATTCACCCACAAATAGCAAAGCAAAGTGTAATTGCCGAAACAAAGCAAAACAGGTTGTTTTCGGTTCCATCTACAAAGAAAGAAGAATCTTGGATTTCGCTTATTTCAAGTCGTGTTCTTTGGTGTAAATGCATATTGACCCAGAATTCGCAAAGTGTATCTAATGAGACCAAAATAACAAAACACCGTCTTTTCGCTTCTATATGCGTTTCTATACGATGAATAAGCTTTGCTTGGGCTTCTTTCAATTCGCATGGTGTTGTTGGTTGTTTCTGTGTTCATTCACCCACAAATAGCAAAGCAGTGTAATGCCAAATCAAAGCAAAACGGGTTGTTTTCGGTTCCATCTACAAAGAAAGAAGAATCTTGGATTTCGCTTATTTCTTTGGTATAAATGCATATTGACCCAGAATTTGCAAAGTGTATCTAATGAGACCAAAATAACAAAACACCGTCTTTTCGCTTCTATATGTGTTTCTATACGATGAATAAGCTTTGCTTGGGCTTCTTTCAATTCGCATGGTGTTGTTGGTTGTTTCTGTGTTCATTCACCCACAAATAGCAATGCTGTGTAATGTCAAAACAAAGCAAAACGGGTTGTTTTCCGTTCCATCTACAGAGAAAGAAGAATCTTGGATTTCGCTTATTTCAAGTTCTTTGGTATAAATGCATATTGACCCAGAATTTGCAAAGTGTATGTAATGAGACCAAAATAACAAAACTCCGTCTTTTCGCTTCTATAATAAGCGTTTCTACACGATGAATAAGCTTTGCTTGGGCTTCTTTCAATTCGGAGGTGTTTTGGGTGTGCACCAGAATCACCCCCAACCAAAGCAAAAAGGCTTTTTGGGTTCGGTCTCCATATAAAGACAATGATAAAGCTCTGATGCGGCTTATTTCCAATTGTTGTTTTTGGGGTTAGAATGCACATTCACCCAGAAATCGCAGCGTGTCATGTTTGGTATCAGCCCAATTCAAGCAAAGGTGTTTTGGTTCCATCTCAATAGAGGACGAATAAGCTTTGATTTTTCTTTCATTGTTCATTCACCCACAAATAGCAAAGGGAAATGTATTAAGCCAAAACAGGTTGTTTCGGGTTCCAACTACATAGAAAGAAGAATCTTGGCTTTCCCTTATTTCAAATCGTGTTCTTTGGTGAAAATGCACATTGACCCAGAAATCGCAAAGTTTATGTAATTAGACCAAAATAACAAGACAGCGTCTTTTTGCTTCCATATGCGTATAAAGAAGACGAATAAGCTTTGATTGGGCTTCTTTCAATTTGCATGGCGTTGTTGGTTGTTTCAGTGTTCATTCACCCACAAATAGCAAAGCAAAGTGTAATTGCCGAAACAAAGCAAAACAGGTTGTTTTCGGTTCCATCTACAAAGAAAGAAGAATCTTGGATTTCGCTTATTTCAAGTCGTGTTCTTTGGTGTAAATGCATATTGACCCAGAATTCGCAAAGTGTATCTAATGAGACCAAAATAACAAAACACCGTCTTTTCGCTTCTATATGCGTTTCTATACGATGAATAAGCTTTGCTTGGGCTTCTTTCAATTCGCATGGTGTTGTTGGTTGTTTCTGTGTTCATTCACCCACAAATAGCAAAGCAGTGTAATGCCAAATCAAAGCAAAACGGGTTGTTTTCGGTTCCATCTACAAAGAAAGAAGAATCTTGGATTTCGCTTATTTCTTTGGTATAAATGCATATTGACCCAGAATTTGCAAAGTGTATCTAATGAGACCAAAATAACAAAACACCGTCTTTTCGCTTCTATATGTGTTTCTATACGATGAATAAGCTTTGCTTGGGCTTCTTTCAATTCGCATGGTGTTGTTGGTTGTTTCTGTGTTCATTCACCCACAAATAGCAAAGCAGTGTAATGCCAAAACAAAGCAAAACGGGTTGTTTTCCGTTCCATCTACAAAGAAAGAAGAATCTTGGATTTCGCTTATTTCAAGTTCTTTGGTATAAATGCATATTGACCCAGAATTTCCAAAGCGTATGTAATGAGACCAAAATAACAAAACACCGTCTTTTCGCTTCTATAATAAGCGTTTCTACACGATGAATAAGCTTTGCTTGGGCTTCTTTAATTCGCATGTTTTTTGGGTGTGCACCAGAATCACCCCCAACCAAAGCAAAAAGGCTTTTTGGGTTCGGTCTCCATAAAAAGACGATAAAGCTCCGATGCGGCTTATTTCCAATTGTTGTTTTTGGGGTTAGAATGCACATTCACCCAGAAATCGCAGCGTGTCATGTTTGGTATCAGCCCAGTTCAAGCAAAGGTGTTTTGGTTCCATCTCAATAGAGGACGAATAAGCTTTGATTTTTCTTTCATTGTTCATTCACCCACAAATAGCAAAGGGAAATGTATTAAGCCAAAACAGGTTGTTTCGGGTTCCAACTACATAGAAAGAAGAATCTTGAATTATTTCAAATCGTGTTCTTTGGTGAAAATGCACATTGACCCAGAAATCGCAAAGTTTATGTAATTAGACCAAAATAACAAGACAGCGTCTTTTTGCTTCCATATGCGTATAAAGAAGACGAATAAGCTTTGATTGGGCTTCTTTCAATTTGCATGGCGTTGTTGGTTGTTTCAGTGTTCATTCACCCACAAATAGCAAAGCAAAGTGTAATTGCCGAAACAAAGCAAAACAGGTTGTTTTCGGTTCCATCTACAAAGAAAGAAGAATCTTGGATTTCGCTTATTTCAAGTCGTGTTCTTTGGTGTAAATGCATATTTACCCAGAATTCGCAAAGTGTATCTAATGAGACCAAAATAACAAAACACCGTCTTTTCGCTTCTATATGCGTTTCTATACGATGAATAAGCTTTGCTTGGGCTTCTTTCAATTCGCATGGTGTTGTTGGTTGTTTCTGTGTTCATTCACCCACAAATAGCAAAGCAGTGTAATGCCAAAACAAAGCAAAACGGGTTGTTTTCGGTTCCATCTACAAAGAAAGAAGAATCTTGGATTTCGCTTATTTCTTTGGTATAAATGCATATTGACCCAGAATTTGCAAAGTGTATCTAATGAGACCAAAATAACAAAACACCGTCTTTTCGCTTCTATATGCGTTTCTATACGATGAATAAGCTTTGCTTGGGCTTCTTTCAATTCGCATGGTGTTGTTGGTTGTTTCTGGGTTCATTCACCCACAAATAGCAAAGCAGTGTAATGCCAAAACAAAGCAAAACGGGTTGTTTTCCGTTCCATCTACAAAGAAAGAAGAATCTTGGATTTCGCTTATTTCAAGTTCTTTGGTATAAATGCATATTGATCCAGAATTTGCAAAGCGTATGTAATGAGACCAAAATAACAAAACTCCGTCTTTTCGCTTCTATAATAAGCGTTTCTACACGATGAATAAGCTTTGCTTGGGCTTCTTTAATTCGCATGTTTTTTGGGTGTGCACCAGAATCACCCCCAACCAAAGCAAAAAGGCTTTTTGGGTTCGGTCTCCATAAAAAGACGATGATAAAGCTCCGATGCGGCTTATTTCCAATTGTTGTTTTTGGGGTTAGAATGCACATTCACCCAGAAATCGCAGCGTGTCATGTTTGGTATCAGCCCAATTCAAGCAAAGGTGTTTTGGTTCCATCTCAATAGAGGACGAATAAGCTTTGATTTTTCTTTCATTGTTCATTCACCCACAAATAGCAAAGGGAAATGTATTAAGCCAAAACAGGTTGTTTCGGGTTCCAACTACATAGAAAGAAGAATCTTGGCTTTCCCTTATTTCAAATCGTGTTCTTTGGTGAAAATGCACATTGACCCAGAAATCGCAAAGTTTATGTAATTAGACCAAAATAACAAGACAGCGTCTTTTTGCTTCCATATGCGTATAAAGAAGACGAATAAGCTTTGATTGGGCTTCTTTCAATTTGCATGGCGTTGTTGGTTGTTTCAGTGTTCATTCACCCACAAATAGCAAAGCAAAGTGTAATTGCCGAAACAAAGCAAAACAGGTTGTTTTCGGTTCCATCTACAAAGAAAGAAGAATCTTGGATTTCGCTTATTTCAAGTCGTGTTCTTTGGTGTAAATGCATATTGACCCAGAATTCGCAAAGTGTATCTAATGAGACCAAAATAACAAAACACCGTCTTTTCGCTTCTATATGCGTTTCTATACGATGAATAAGCTTTGCTTGGGCTTCTTTCAATTCGCATGGTGTTGTTGGTTGTTTCTGTGTTCATTCACCCACAAATAGCAAAGCAGTGTAATGCCAAAACAAAGCAAAACGGGTTGTTTTCCGTTCCATCTACAAAGAAAGAAGAATCTTGGATTTCGCTTATTTCAAGTTCTTTGGTATAAATGCATATTGACCCAGAATTTCCAAAGCGTATGTAATGAGACCAAAATAACAAAACACCGTCTTTTCGCTTCTATAATAAGCGTTTCTACACGATGAATAAGCTTTGCTTGGGCTTCTTTAATTCGCATGTTTTTTGGGTGTGCACCAGAATCACCCCCAACCAAAGCAAAAAGGCTTTTTGGGTTCGGTCTCCATAAAAAGACGATAAAGCTCCGATGCGGCTTATTTCCAATTGTTGTTTTTGGGGTTAGAATGCACATTCACCCAGAAATCGCAGCGTGTCATGTTTGGTATCAGCCCAGTTCAAGCAAAGGTGTTTTGGTTCCATCTCAATAGAGGACGAATAAGCTTTGATTTTTCTTTCATTGTTCATTCACCCACAAATAGCAAAGGGAAATGTATTAAGCCAAAACAGGTTTTTTCGGGTTCCAACTACATAGAAAGAAGAATCTTGAATTATTTCAAATCGTGTTCTTTGGTGAAAATGCACATTGACCCAGAAATCGCAAAGTTTATGTAATTAGACCAAAATAACAAGACAGCGTCTTTTTGCTTCCATATGCGTATAAAGAAGACGAATAAGCTTTGATTGGGCTTCTTTCAATTTGCATGGCGTTGTTGGTTGTTTCAGTGTTCATTCACCCACAAATAGCAAAGCAAAGTGTAATTGCCGAAACAAAGCAAAACAGGTTGTTTTCGGTTCCATCTACAAAGAAAGAAGAATCTTGGATTTCGCTTATTTCAAGTCGTGTTCTTTGGTGTAAATGCATATTTACCCAGAATTCGCAAAGTGTATCTAATGAGACCAAAATAACAAAACACCGTCTTTTCGCTTCTATATGCGTTTCTATACGATGAATAAGCTTTGCTTGGGCTTCTTTCAATTCGCATGGTGTTGTTGGTTGTTTCTGTGTTCATTCACCCACAAATAGCAAAGCAGTGTAATGCCAAAACAAAGCAAAACGGGTTGTTTTCGGTTCCATCTACAAAGAAAGAAGAATCTTGGATTTCGCTTATTTCTTTGGTATAAATGCATATTGACCCAGAATTTGCAAAGTGTATCTAATGAGACCAAAATAACAAAACACCGTCTTTTCGCTTCTATATGCGTTTCTATACGATGAATAAGCTTTGCTTGGGCTTCTTTCAATTCGCATGGTGTTGTTGGTTGTTTCTGGGTTCATTCACCCACAAATAGCAAAGCAGTGTAATGCCAAAACAAAGCAAAACGGGTTGTTTTCCGTTCCATCTACAAAGAAAGAAGAATCTTGGATTTCGCTTATTTCAAGTTCTTTGGTATAAATGCATATTGATCCAGAATTTGCAAAGCGTATGTAATGAGACCAAAATAACAAAACTCCGTCTTTTCGCTTCTATAATAAGCGTTTCTACACGATGAATAAGCTTTGCTTGGGCTTCTTTAATTCGCATGTTTTTTGGGTGTGCACCAGAATCACCCCCAACCAAAGCAAAAAGGCTTTTTGGGTTCGGTCTCCATAAAAAGACGATGATAAAGCTCCGATGCGGCTTATTTCCAATTGTTGTTTTTGGGGTTAGAATGCACATTCACCCAGAAATCGCAGCGTGTCATGTTTGGTATCAGCCCAATTCAAGCAAAGGTGTTTTGGTTCCATCTCAATAGAGGACGAATAAGCTTTGATTTTTCTTTCATTGTTCATTCACCCACAAATAGCAAAGGGAAATGTATTAAGCCAAAACAGGTTGTTTCGGGTTCCAACTACATAGAAAGAAGAATCTTGGCTTTCCCTTATTTCAAATCGTGTTCTTTGGTGAAAATGCACATTGACCCAGAAATCGCAAAGTTTATGTAATTAGACCAAAATAACAAGACAGCGTCTTTTTGCTTCCATATGCGTATAAAGAAGACGAATAAGCTTTGATTGGGCTTCTTTCAATTTGCATGGTGTTGTTGGTTGTTTCAGTGTTCATTCACCCACAAATAGCAAAGCAAAGTGTAATTGCCGAAACAAAGCAAAACAGGTTGTTTTCGGTTCCATCTACAAAGAAAGAAGAATCTTGGATTTCGCTTATTTCAAGTCGTGTTCTTTGGTGTAAATGCATATTGATCCAGAATTCGCAAAGTGTATCTAATGAGACCAAAATAACAAAACACCGTCTTTTCGCTTCTATATGCGTTTCTATACGATGAATAAGCTTTGCTTGGGCTTCTTTCAATTCGCATGGTGTTGTTGGTTGTTTCTGTGTTCATTCACCCACAAATAGCAAAGCAGTGTAATGCCAAATCAAAGCAAAACGGGTTGTTTTCCGTTCCGTCTACAAAGAAAGAAGAATCTTGGATTTCGCTTATTTCAAGTTCTTTGGTATAAATGCATATTGACCCAGAATTTGCAAAGTGTATCTAATGAGACCAAAATAACAAAACACCGTCTTTTCGCTTCTATATGCGTTTCTATACGATGAATAAGCTTTGCTTGGGCTTCTTACAATTCGCATGGTGTTGTTGGTTGTTTCTGTGTTCATTCACCCACAAATAGCAAAGTAGTGTAATGCCAAATCAAAGCAAAACGGGTTGTTTTCGGTTCCATCTACAAAGAAAGAAGAATCTTGGATTTCACTTATTTCAAGTTCTTTGGTATAAATGCATATTTACCCAGAATTTGCAAAGTGTATGTAATGAGACCAAAATAACAAAACACCGTCTTTTCCCGTTTCTACACGATGAATAAGCTTTGCTTGGGCTTCTTTAATTCGCATGTTTTTTGGGTGTGCACCAGAATCACCCCCCAACCAAAGCAAAAAGGCTTTTTGGGTTCGGTCTCCATAAAAAGACGATGATAAAGCTCTGATGCGGCTTATTTCCAATTGTTGTTTTTGGGGTTAGAATGCACATTCACCCAGAAATCGCAGCGTGTCATGTTTGGTATCAGCCCAGTTCAAGCAAAGGTGTTTTGGTTCCATCTCAATAGAGGACGAATAAGCTTTGATTTTTCTTTCATTGTTCATTCACCCACAAATAGCAAAGGGAAATGTATTAAGCCAAAACAGGTTGTTTCGGGTTCCAACTACATAGAAAGAAGAATCTTGGCTTTCCCTTATTTCAAATCGTGTTCTTTGGTGAAAATGCACATTGACCCAGAAATCGCAAAGTTTATGTAATTAGACCAAAATAACAAGACAGCGTCTTTTTGCTTCCATATGCGTATAAAGAAGACGAATAAGCTTTGATTGGGCTTCTTTCAATTTGCATGGTGTTGTTGGTTGTTTCAGTGTTCATTCACCCACAAATAGCAAAGCAAAGTGTAATTGCCGAAACAAAGCAAAACAGGTTGTTTTCGGTTCCATCTACAAAGAAAGAAGAATCTTGGATTTCGCTTATTTCAAGTCGTGTTCTTTGGTGTAAATGCATATTGACCCAGAATTCGCAAAGTGTATCTAATGAGACCAAAATAACAAAACACCGTCTTTTCGCTTCTATATGCGTTTCTATACGATGAATAAGCTTTGCTTGGGCTTCTTTCAATTCGCATGGTGTTGTTGGTTGTTTCTGTGTTCATTCACCCACAAATAGCAAAGCAGTGTAATGCCAAAACAAAGCAAAACGGGTTGTTTTCCGTTCCATCTACAAAGAAAGAAGAATCTTGGATTTCGCTTATTTCAAGTTCTTTGGTATAAATGCATATTGATCCAGAATTTGCAAAGCGTATGTAATGAGACCAAAATAACAAAACACCGTCTTTTCGCTTCTATAATAAGCGTTTCTACACGATGAATAAGCTTTGCTTGGGCTTCTTTAATTCGCATGATTTTTGGGTGTGCACCAGAATCACCCCCAACCAAAGAAAAAAGGCTTTTTGGGTTCGGTCTTCATAAAAAGACGATGATAAAGCTCTGATGCGGCTTATTTCCAATTGTTGTTTTTGGGGTTAGAATGCACATTCACCCAGAAATCGCAGCGTGTCATGTTTGGTATCAGCCCAATTCAAGCAAAGGTGTTTTGGTTCCATCTCAATAGAGGACGAATAAGCTTTGATTTTTCTTTCATTGTTCATTCACCCACAAATAGCAAAGGGAAATGTATTAAGCCAAAACAGGTTGTTTCGGGTTCCAACTACATAGAAAGAAGAATCTTGGCTTTCCCTTATTTCAAATCGTGTTCTTTGGTGAAAATGCACATTGACCCAGAAATCGCAAAGTTTATGTAATTAGACCAAGATAACAAAGCGTCTTTTTGCTTCCATATGCGTATAAAGAAGACGAATAAGCTTTGATTGGGCTTCTTTCAATTTGCATGGCGTTGTTGGTTGTTTCAGTGTTCATTCACCCACAAATAGCAAAGCAAAGTGTAATTGCCGAAACAAAGCAAAACAGGTTGTTTTCGGTTCCATCTACAAAGAAAGAAGAATCTTGGATTTCGCTTATTTCAAGTCGTGTTCTTTGGTGTAAATGCATATTGACCCAGAATTCGCAAAATGTATCTAATGAGACCAAAATAACAAAACACCGTCTTTTCGCTTCTATATGTGTTTCTATACGATGAATAAGCTTTGCTTGGGCTTCTTTCAATTCGCATGGTGTTGTTGGTTGTTTCTGTGTTCATTCACCCACAAATAGCAATGCTGTGTAATGTCAAAACAAAGCAAAACGGGTTGTTTTCCGTTCCATCTACAGAGAAAGAAGAATCTTGGATTTCGCTTATTTCAAGTTCTTTGGTATAAATGCATATTGACCCAGAATTTGCAAAGTGTATGTAATGAGACCAAAATAACAAAACTCCGTCTTTTCGCTTCTATAATAAGCGTTTCTACACGATGAATAAGCTTTGCTTGGGCTTCTTTCAATTCGGAGGTGTTTTGGGTGTGCACCAGAATCACCCCCAAACAAAGCAAAAAGGCTTTTTGGGTTCGGTCTCCATATAAAGACAATGATAAAGCTCTGATGCGGCTTATTTCCAATTGTTGTTTTTGGGGTTAGAATGCACATTCACCCAGAAATCGCAGCGTGTCATGTTTGGTATCAGCCCAATTCAAGCAAAGGTGTTTTGGTTCCATCTCCATAGACGAATAAGCTTTGATTTTTCTTTCATTGTTCATTCACCCACAAATAGCAAAGGGAAATGTATTAAGCCAAAACAGGTTGTTTCGGGTTCCAACTACATAGAAAGAAGAATCTTGGCTTTCCCTTATTTCAAATCGTGTTCTTTGGTGAAAATGCACATTGACCCAGAAATCGCAAAGTTTATGTAATTAGACCAAAATAACAAGACAGCGTCTTTTTGCTTCCATATGCGTATAAAGAAGACGAAAAAGCTTTGATTGGGCTTCTTTCAATTTGCATGGCGTTGTTGGTTGTTTCAGTGTTCATTCACCCACAAATAGCAAAGCAAAGTGTAATTGCCGAAACAAAGCAAAACAGGTTGTTTTCGGTTCCATCTACAAAGAAAGAAGAATTGGATTTCGCTTATTTCAAGTCGTGTTCTTTGGTGTAAATGCATATTGACCCAGAATTCGCAAAGTGTATCTAATGAGACCAAAATAACAAAACACCGTCTTTTCGCTTCTATATGCGTTTCTATACGATGAATAAGCTTTGCTTGGGCTTCTTTCAATTCGCATGGTGTTGTTGGTTGTTTCTGTGTTCATTCACCCACAAATAGCAAAGCCGTGTAATGCCAAAACAAAGCAAAACGGGTTGTTTTCCGTTCCATCTACAAAGAAAGAAGAATCTTGGATTTCGCTTATTTCAAGTTCTTTGGTATAAATGCATATTGATCCAGAATTTGCAAAGCGTATGTAATGAGACCAAAATAACAAAACACCGTCTTTTCGCTTCTATAATAAGCGTTTCTACACGATGAATAAGCTTTGCTTGGGCTTCTTTAATTCGCATGATTTTTGGGTGTGCACCAGAATCACCCCCAACCAAAGCAAAAAGGCTTTTTGGGTTCGGTCTCCATAAAAAGACGATGATAAAGCTCCGATGCGGCTTATTTCCAATTGTTGTTTTTGGGGTTAGAATGCACATTCACCCAGAAATCGCAGCGTGTCATGTTTGGTATCAGCCCAATTCAAGCAAAGGTGTTTGGGTTCCATCTCAATAGAGGACGAATAAGCTTTGATTTTTCTTTCATTGTTCATTCACCCACAAATAGCAAAGGGAAATGTATTAAGCCAAAACAGGTTGTTTCGGGTTCCAACTACATAGAAAGAAGAATCTTGGCTTTCCCTTATTTCAAATCGTGTTCTTTGGTGAAAATGCACATTGACCCAGAAATCGCAAAGTTTATGTAATTAGACCAAAATAACAAGACAGCGTCTTTTTGCTTCCATATGCGTATAAAGAAGACGAATAAGCTTTGATTGGGCTTCTTTCAATTTGCATGGTGTTGTTGGTTGTTTCAGTGTTCATTCACCCACAAATAGCAAAGCAAAGTGTAATTGCCGAAACAAAGCAAAACAGGTTGTTTTCGGTTCCATCTACAAAGAAAGAAGAATCTTGGATTTCGCTTATTTCAAGTCGTGTTCTTTGGTGTAAATGCATATTGACCCAGAATTCGCAAAGTGTATCTAATGAGACCAAAATAACAAAACACCGTCTTTTCGCTTCTATATGCGTTTCTATACGATGAATAAGCTTTGCTTGGGCTTCTTTCAATTCGCATGGTGTTGTTGGTTGTTTCTGTGTTCATTCACCCACAAATAGCAAAGCAGTGTAATGCCAAATCAAAGCAAAACGGGTTGTTTTCCGTTCCGTCTACAAAGAAAGAAGAATCTTGGATTTCGCTTATTTCAAGTTCTTTGGTATAAATGCATATTGACCCAGAATTTGCAAAGTGTATCTAATGAGACCAAAATAACAAAACACCGTCTTTTCGCTTCTATATGCGTTTCTATACGATGAATAAGCTTTGCTTGGGCTTCTTTCAATTCGCATGGTGTTGTTGGTTGTTTCTGTGTTCATTCACCCACAAATAGCAAAGTAGTGTAATGCCAAATCAAAGCAAAACGGGTTGTTTTCGGTTCCATCTACAAAGAAAGAAGAATCTTGGATTTCACTTATTTCAAGTTCTTTGGTATAAATGCATATTTACCCAGAATTTGCAAAGTGTATGTAATGAGACCAAAATAACAAAACACCGTCTTTTCGCGTTTCTACACGATGAATAAGCTTTGCTTGGGCTTCTTTAATTCGCATGTTTTTTGGGTGTGCACCAGAATCACCCCCCAACCAAAGCAAAAAGGCTTTTTGGGTTCGGTCTCCATAAAAAGACGATGATAAAGCTCTGATGCGGCTTATTTCCAATTGTTGTTTTTGGGGTTAGAATGCACATTCACCCAGAAATCGCAGCGTGTCATGTTTGGTATCAGCCCAGTTCAAGCAAAGGTGTTTTGGTTCCATCTCAATAGAGGACGAATAAGCTTTGATTTTTCTTTCATTGTTCATTCACCCACAAATAGCAAAGGGAAATGTATTAAGCCAAAACAGGTTGTTTCGGGTTCCAACTACATAGAAAGAAGAATCTTGGCTTTCCCTTATTTCAAATCGTGTTCTTTGGTGAAAATGCACATTGACCCAGAAATCGCAAAGTTTATGTAATTAGACCAAAATAACAAGACAGCGTCTTTTTGCTTCCATATGCGTATAAAGAAGACGAATAAGCTTTGATTGGGCTTCTTTCAATTTGCATGGTGTTGTTGGTTGTTTCAGTGTTCATTCACCCACAAATAGCAAAGCAAAGTGTAATTGCCGAAACAAAGCAAAACAGGTTGTTTTCGGTTCCATCTACAAAGAAAGAAGAATCTTGGATTTCGCTTATTTCAAGTCGTGTTCTTTGGTGTAAATGCATATTGATCCAGAATTCGCAGTGTATCTAATGAGACCAAAATAACAAAACACCGTCTTTTCGCTTCTATATGCGTTTCTATACGATGAATAAGCTTTGCTTGGGCTTCTTTCAATTCGCATGGTGTTGTTGGTTGTTTCTGTGTTCATTCACCCACAAATAGCAAAGCAGTGTAATGCCAAAACAAAGCAAAACGGGTTGTTTTCCGTTCCATCTACAAAGAAAGAAGAATCTTGGATTTCGCTTATTTCAAGTTCTTTGGTATAAATGCATATTGATCCAGAATTTGCAAAGCGTATGTAATGAGACCAAAATAACAAAACACCGTCTTTTCGCTTCTATAATAAGCGTTTCTACACGATGAATAAGCTTTGCTTGGGCTTCTTTAATTCGCATGTTTTTTGGGTGTGCACCAGAATCACCCCCAACCAAAGCAAAAAGGCTTTTTGGGTTCGGTCTCCATAAAAAGACGATGATAAAGCTCCGATGCGGCTTATTTCCAATTGTTGTTTTTGGGGTTAGAATGCACATTCACCCAGAAATCGCAGCGTGTCATGTTTGGTATCAGCCCAATTCAAGCAAAGGTGTTTGGGTTCCATCTCAATAGAGGACGAATAAGCTTTGATTTTTCTTTCATTGTTCATTCACCCACAAATAGCAAAGGGAAATGTATTAAGCCAAAACAGGTTGTTTCGGGTTCCAACTACATAGAAAGAAGAATCTTGGCTTTCCCTTATTTCAAATCGTGTTCTTTGGTGAAAATGCACATTGACCCAGAAATCGCAAAGTTTATGTAATTAGACCAAAATAACAAGCGTCTTTTTGCTTCCATATGCGTATAAAGAAGACGAATAAGCTTTGATTGGGCTTCTTTCAATTTGCATGGTGTTGTTGGTTGTTTCAGTGTTCATTCACCCACAAATAGCAAAGCAAAGTGTAATTGCCGAAACAAAGCAAAACAGGTTGTTTTCGGTTCCATCTACAAAGAAAGAAGAATCTTGGATTTCGCTTATTTCAAGTCGTGTTCTTTGGTGTAAATGCATATTGACCCAGAATTCGCAAAATGTATCTAATGAGACCAAAATAACAAAACACCGTCTTTTCGCTTCTATATGTGTTTCTATACGATGAATAAGCTTTGCTTGGGCTTCTTTCAATTCGCATGGTGTTGTTGGTTGTTTCTGTGTTCATTCACCCACAAATAGCAATGCTGTGTAATGTCAAAACAAAGCAAAACGGGTTGTTTTCCGTTCCATCTACAGAGAAAGAAGAATCTTGGATTTCGCTTATTTCAAGTTCTTTGGTATAAATGCATATTGACCCAGAATTTGCAAAGTGTATGTAATGAGACCAAAATAACAAAACTCCGTCTTTTCGCTTCTATAATAAGCGTTTCTACACGATGAATAAGCTTTGCTTGGGCTTCTTTCAATTCGGAGGTGTTTTGGGTGTGCACCAGAATCACCCCCAAACAAAGCAAAAAGGCTTTTTGGGTTCGGTCTCCATATAAAGACAATGATAAAGCTCTGATGCGGCTTATTTCCAATTGTTGTTTTTGGGGTTAGAATGCACATTCACCCAGAAATCGCAGCGTGTCATGTTTGGTATCAGCCCAATTCAAGCAAAGGTGTTTTGGTTCCATCTCCATAGACGAATAAGCTTTGATTTTTCTTTCATTGTTCATTCACCCACAAATAGCAAAGGGAAATGTATTAAGCCAAAACAGGTTGTTTCGGGTTCCAACTACATAGAAAGAAGAATCTTGGCTTTCCCTTATTTCAAATCGTGTTCTTTGGTGAAAATGCACATTGACCCAGAAATCGCAAAGTTTATGTAATTAGACCAAAATAACAAGACAGCGTCTTTTTGCTTCCATATGCGTATAAAGAAGACGAATAAGCTTTGATTGGGCTTCTTTCAATTTGCATGGCGTTGTTGGTTGTTTCAGTGTTCATTCACCCACAAATAGCAAAGCAAAGTGTAATTGCCGAAACAAAGCAAAACAGGTTGTTTTCGGTTCCATCTACAAAGAAAGAAGAATTGGATTTCGCTTATTTCAAGTCGTGTTCTTTGGTGTAAATGCATATTGACCCAGAATTCGCAAAGTGTATCTAATGAGACCAAAATAACAAAACACCGTCTTTTCGCTTCTATATGCGTTTCTATACGATGAATAAGCTTTGCTTGGGCTTCTTTCAATTCGCATGGTGTTGTTGGTTGTTTCTGTGTTCATTCACCCACAAATAGCAAAGCAGTGTAATGCCAAAACAAAGCAAAACGGGTTGTTTTCCGTTCCATCTACAAAGAAAGAAGAATCTTGGATTTCGCTTATTTCAAGTTCTTTGGTATAAATGCATATTGATCCAGAATTTGCAAAGCGTATGTAATGAGACCAAAATAACAAAACACCGTCTTTTCGCTTCTATAATAAGCGTTTCTACACGATGAATAAGCTTTGCTTGGGCTTCTTTAATTCGCATGTTTTTTGGGTGTGCACCAGAATCACCCCCAACCAAAGCAAAAAGGCTTTTTGGGTTCGGTCTCCATAAAAAGACGATGATAAAGCTCCGATGCGGCTTATTTCCAATTGTTGTTTTTGGGGTTAGAATGCACATTCACCCAGAAATCGCAGCGTGTCATGTTTGGTATCAGCCCAATTCAAGCAAAGGTGTTTTGGTTCCATCTCAATAGAGGACGAATAAGCTTTGATTTTTCTTTCATTGTTCATTCACCCACAAATAGCAAAGGGAAATGTATTAAGCCAAAACAGGTTGTTTCGGGTTCCAACTACATAGAAAGAAGAATCTTGGCTTTCCCTTATTTCAAATCGTGTTCTTTGGTGAAAATGCACATTGACCCAGAAATCGCAAAGTTTATGTAATTAGACCAAAATAACAAGACAGCGTCTTTTTGCTTCCATATGCGTATAAAGAAGACGAATAAGCTTTGATTGGGCTTCTTTCAATTTGCATGGTGTTGTTGGTTGTTTCAGTGTTCATTCACCCACAAATAGCAAAGCAAAGTGTAATTGCCGAAACAAAGCAAAACAGGTTGTTTTCGGTTCCATCTACAAAGAAAGAAGAATCTTGGATTTCGCTTATTTCAAGTCGTGTTCTTTGGTGTAAATGCATATTGACCCAGAATTCGCAAAGTGTATCTAATGAGACCAAAATAACAAAACACCGTCTTTTCGCTTCTATATGCGTTTCTATACGATGAATAAGCTTTGCTTGGGCTTCTTTCAATTCGCATGGTGTTGTTGGTTGTTTCTGTGTTCATTCACCCACAAATAGCAAAGCAGTGTAATGCCAAATCAAAGCAAAACGGGTTGTTTTCCGTTCCGTCTACAAAGAAAGAAGAATCTTGGATTTCGCTTATTTCAAGTTCTTTGGTATAAATGCATATTGACCCAGAATTTGCAAAGTGTATCTAATGAGACCAAAATAACAAAACACCGTCTTTTCGCTTCTATATGCGTTTCTATACGATGAATAAGCTTTGCTTGGGCTTCTTTCAATTCGCATGGTGTTGTTGGTTGTTTCTGTGTTCATTCACCCACAAATAGCAAAGTAGTGTAATGCCAAATCAAAGCAAAACGGGTTGTTTTCGGTTCCATCTACAAAGAAAGAAGAATCTTGGATTTCACTTATTTCAAGTTCTTTGGTATAAATGCATATTTACCCAGAATTTGCAAAGTGTATGTAATGAGACCAAAATAACAAAACACCGTCTTTTCGCGTTTCTACACGATGAATAAGCTTTGCTTGGGCTTCTTTAATTCGCATGTTTTTTGGGTGTGCACCAGAATCACCCCCCAACCAAAGCAAAAAGGCTTTTTGGGTTCGGTCTCCATAAAAAGACGATGATAAAGCTCTGATGCGGCTTATTTCCAATTGTTGTTTTTGGGGTTAGAATGCACATTCACCCAGAAATCGCAGCGTGTCATGTTTGGTATCAGCCCAGTTCAAGCAAAGGTGTTTTGGTTCCATCTCAATAGAGGACGAATAAGCTTTGATTTTTCTTTCATTGTTCATTCACCCACAAATAGCAAAGGGAAATGTATTAAGCCAAAACAGGTTGTTTCGGGTTCCAACTACATAGAAAGAAGAATCTTGGCTTTCCCTTATTTCAAATCGTGTTCTTTGGTGAAAATGCACATTGACCCAGAAATCGCAAAGTTTATGTAATTAGACCAAAATAACAAGACAGCGTCTTTTTGCTTCCATATGCGTATAAAGAAGACGAATAAGCTTTGATTGGGCTTCTTTCAATTTGCATGGTGTTGTTGGTTGTTTCAGTGTTCATTCACCCACAAATAGCAAAGCAAAGTGTAATTGCCGAAACAAAGCAAAACAGGTTGTTTTCGGTTCCATCTACAAAGAAAGAAGAATCTTGGATTTCGCTTATTTCAAGTCGTGTTCTTTGGTGTAAATGCATATTGACCCAGAATTCGCAAAGTGTATCTAATGAGACCAAAATAACAAAACACCGTCTTTTCGCTTCTATATGCGTTTCTATACGATGAATAAGCTTTGCTTGGGCTTCTTTCAATTCGCATGGTGTTGTTGGTTGTTTCTGTGTTCATTCACCCACAAATAGCAAAGCAGTGTAATGCCAAAACAAAGCAAAACGGGTTGTTTTCCGTTCCATCTACAAAGAAAGAAGAATCTTGGATTTCGCTTATTTCAAGTTCTTTGGTATAAATGCATATTGATCCAGAATTTGCAAAGCGTATGTAATGAGACCAAAATAACAAAACACCGTCTTTTCGCTTCTATAATAAGCGTTTCTACACGATGAATAAGCTTTGCTTGGGCTTCTTTAATTCGCATGATTTTTGGGTGTGCACCAGAATCACCCCCAACCAAAGCAAAAAGGCTTTTTGGGTTCGGTCTCCATAAAAAGACGATGATAAAGCTCTGATGCGGCTTATTTCCAATTGTTGTTTTTGGGGTTAGAATGCACATTCACCCAGAAATCGCAGCGTGTCATGTTTGGTATCAGCCCAATTCAAGCAAAGGTGTTTGGGTTCCATCTCAATAGAGGACGAATAAGCTTTGATTTTTCTTTCATTGTTCATTCACCCACAAATAGCAAAGGGAAATGTATTAAGCCAAAACAGGTTGTTTCGGGTTCCAACTACATAGAAAGAAGAATCTTGGCTTTCCCTTATTTCAAATCGTGTTCTTTGGTGAAAATGCACATTGACCCAGAAATCGCAAAGTTTATGTAATTAGACCAAAATAACAAGACAGCGTCTTTTTGCTTCCATATGCGTATAAAGAAGACGAATAAGCTTTGATTGGGCTTCTTTCAATTTGCATGGTGTTGTTGGTTGTTTCAGTGTTCATTCACCCACAAATAGCAAAGCAAAGTGTAATTGCCGAAACAAAGCAAAACAGGTTGTTTTCGGTTCCATCTCCAAAGAAAGAAGAATCTTGGATTTCGCTTATTTCAAGTCGTGTTCTTTGGTGTAAATGCATATTGACCCAGAATTCGCAAAGTGTATCTAATGAGACCAAAATAACAAAACACCGTCTTTTCGCTTCTATATGCGTTTCTATACGATGAATAAGCTTTGCTTGGGCTTCTTTCAATTCGCATGGTGTTGTTGGTTGTTTCTGTGTTCATTCACCCACAAATAGCAAAGCAGTGTAATGCCAAAACAAAGCAAAACGGGTTGTTTTCCGTTCCATCTACAAAGAAAGAAGAATCTTGGATTTCGCTTATTTCAAGTTCTTTGGTATAAATGCATATTGATCCAGAATTTGCAAAGCGTATGTAATGAGACCAAAATAACAAGACACCGTCTTTTCGCTTCTATAATAAGCGTTTCTACACGATGAATAAGCTTTGCTTGGGCTTCTTTAATTCGCATGTTTTTTGGGTGTGCACCAGAATCACCCCCAACCAAAGCAAAAAAGCTTTTTGGGTTCGGTCTCCATAAAAAGACGATGATAAAGCTCCGATGCGGCTTATTTCCAATTGTTGTTTTTGGGGTTAGAATGCACATTCACCCAGAAATCGCAGCGTGTCATGTTTGGTATCAGCCCAATTCAAGCAAAGGTGTTTGGGTTCCATCTCAATAGAGGACGAATAAGCTTTGATTTTTCTTTCATTGTTCATTCACCCACAAATAGCAAAGGGAAATGTATTAAGCCAAAACAGGTTGTTTCGGGTTCCAACTACATAGAAAGAAGAATCTTGGCTTTCCCTTATTTCAAATCGTGTTCTTTGGTGAAAATGCACATTGACCCAGAAATCGCAAAGTTTATGTAATTAGACCAAAATAACAAGACAGCGTCTTTTTGCTTCCATATGCGTATAAAGAAGACGAATAAGCTTTGATTGGGCTTCTTTCAATTTGCATGGTGTTGTTGGTTGTTTCAGTGTTCATTCACCCACAAATAGCAAAGCAAAGTGTAATTGCCGAAACAAAGCAAAACAGGTTGTTTTCGGTTCCATCTACAAAGAAAGAAGAATCTTGGATTTCGCTTATTTCAAGTCGTGTTCTTTGGTGTAAATGCATATTGACCCAGAATTCGCAAAGTGTATCTAATGAGACCAAAATAACAAAACACCGTCTTTTCGCTTCTATATGCGTTTCTATACGATGAATAAGCTTTGCTTGGGCTTCTTTCAATTCGCATGGTGTTGTTGGTTGTTTCTGTGTTCATTAACCCACAAATAGCAAAGCAGTGTAATGCCAAAACAAAGCAAAACGGGTTGTTTTCCGTTCCATCTACAAAGAAAGAAGAATCTTGGATTTCGCTTATTTCAAGTTCTTTGGTATAAATGCATATTGATCCAGAATTTGCAAAGCGTATGTAATGAGACCAAAATAACAAAACACCGTCTTTTCGCTTCTATAATAAGCGTTTCTACACGATGAATAAGCTTTGCTTGGGCTTCTTTAATTCGCATGATTTTTGGGTGTGCACCAGAATCACCCCCAACCAAAGCAAAAAGGCTTTTTGGGTTCGGTCTTCATAAAAAGACGATGATAAAGCTCCGATGCGGCTTATTTCCAATTGTTGTTTTTGGGGTTAGAATGCACATTCACCCAGAAATCGCAGCGTGTCATGTTTGGTATCAGCCCAATTCAAGCAAAGGTGTTTTGGTTCCATCTCAATAGAGGACGAATAAGCTTTGATTTTTCTTTCATTGTTCATTCACCCACAAATAGCAAAGGGAAATGTATTAAGCCAAAACAGGTTGTTTCGGGTTCCAACTACATAGAAAGAAGAATCTTGGCTTTCCCTTATTTCAAATCGTGTTCTTTGGTGAAAATGCACATTGACCCAGAAATCGCAGTTTATGTAATTAGACCAAAATAACAAGACAGCGTCTTTTTGCTTCCATATGCGTATAAAGAAGACGAATAAGCTTTGATTGGGCTTCTTTCAATTTGCATGGCGTTGTTGGTTGTTTCAGTGTTCATTCACCCACAAATAGCAAAGCAAAGTGTAATTGCCGAAACAAAGCAAAACAGGTTGTTTTCGGTTCCATCTACAAAGAAAGAAGAATCTTGGATTTCGCTTATTTCAAGTCGTGTTCTTTGGTGTAAATGCATATTGATCCAGAATTCGCAGTGTATCTAATGAGACCAAAATAACAAAACACCGTCTTTTCGCTTCTATATGCGTTTCTATACGATGAATAAGCTTTGCTTGGGCTTCTTTCAATTCGCATGGTGTTGTTGGTTGTTTCTGTGTTCATTCACCCACAAATAGCAAAGCAGTGTAATGCCAAAACAAAGCAAAACGGGTTGTTTTCCGTTCCATCTACAAAGAAAGAAGAATCTTGGATTTCGCTTATTTCAAGTTCTTTGGTATAAATGCATATTGATCCAGAATTTGCAAAGCGTATGTAATGAGACCAAAATAACAAAACACCGTCTTTTCGCTTCTATAATAAGCGTTTCTACACGATGAATAAGCTTTGCTTGGGCTTCTTTAATTCGCATGTTTTTTGGGTGTGCACCAGAATCACCCCCAACCAAAGCAAAAAGGCTTTTTGGGTTCGGTCTCCATAAAAAGACGATGATAAAGCTCCGATGCGGCTTATTTCCAATTGTTGTTTTTGGGGTTAGAATGCACATTCACCCAGAAATCGCAGCGTGTCATGTTTGGTATCAGCCCAATTCAAGCAAAGGTGTTTGGGTTCCATCTCAATAGAGGACGAATAAGCTTTGATTTTTCTTTCATTGTTCATTCACCCACAAATAGCAAAGGGAAATGTATTAAGCCAAAACAGGTTGTTTCGGGTTCCAACTACATAGAAAGAAGAATCTTGGCTTTCCCTTATTTCAAATCGTGTTCTTTGGTGAAAATGCACATTGACCCAGAAATCGCAAAGTTTATGTAATTAGACCAAAATAACAAGACAGCGTCTTTTTGCTTCCATATGCGTATAAAGAAGACGAATAAGCTTTGATTGGGCTTCTTTCAATTTGCATGGTGTTGTTGGTTGTTTCAGTGTTCATTCACCCACAAATAGCAAAGCAAAGTGTAATTGCCGAAACAAAGCAAAACAGGTTGTTTTCGGTTCCATCTACAAAGAAAGAAGAATCTTGGATTTCGCTTATTTCAAGTCGTGTTCTTTGGTGTAAATGCATATTGACCCAGAATTCGCAAAGTGTATCTAATGAGACCAAAATAACAAAACACCGTCTTTTCGCTTCTATATGCGTTTCTATACGATGAATAAGCTTTGCTTGGGCTTCTTTCAATTCGCATGGTGTTGTTGGTTGTTTCTGTGTTCATTCACCCACAAATAGCAAAGCAGTGTAATGCCAAAACAAAGCAAAACGGGTTGTTTTCCGTTCCATCTACAAAGATAGAAGAATCTTGGATTTCGCTTATTTCAAGTTCTTTGGTATAAATGCATATTGACCCAGAATTTGCAAAGCGTATGTAATGAGACCAAAATAAGAAAACACCGTCTTTTCGCTTCTATAATAAGCGTTTCTACACGATGAATAAGCTTTGCTTGGGCTTCTTTAATTCGCATGTTTTTTGGGTGTGCACCAGAATCACCCCCCCAACCAAAGCAAAAAGGCTTTTTGGGTTCGGTCTCCATAAAAAGACGATGATAAAGCTCTGATGCGGCTTATTTCCAATTGTTGTTTTTGGGGTTAGAATGCACATTCACCCAGAAATCGCACCGTGTCATGTTTGGTATCAGCCCAATTCAAGCAAAGGTGTTTTGGTTCCATCTCAATAGAGGACGAATAAGCTTTGATTTTTCTTTCATTGTTCATTCACCCACAAATAGCAAAGGGAAATGTATTAAGCCAAAACAGGTTGTTTCGGGTTCCAACTACATAGAAAGAAGAATCTTGGCTTTCCCTTATTTCAGATCGTGTTCTTTGGTGAAAATGCACATTGACCCAGAAATCGCAAAGTTTATGTAATTAGACCAAAATAACAAGACAGCGTCTTTTTGCTTCCATATGCGTATAAAGAAGACGAAAAAGCTTTGATTGGGCTTCTTTCAATTTGCATGGTGTTATTGGTTGTTTCAGTGTTCATTCACCCACAAATAGCAAAGCAAAGTGTAATTGCCGAAACAAAGCAAAACAGGTTGTTTTCGGTTCCATCTTCAAAGAAAGAAGAATCTTGGATTTCGCTTATTTCAAGTCGTGTTCTTTGCTGTAAATGCATATTGACCCAGAATTCGCAAAGTGTATCTAATGAGACCAAAATAACAAAACACCGTCTTTTCGCTTCTATATGCGTTTCTATACGATGAATAAGCTTTGCTTGGGCTTCTTTAATTCGCATGTTTTTTGGGTGTGCACCAGAATCACCCCCAACCAAAGCAAAAAGGCTTTTTGGGTTCGGTCTTCATAAAAAGACGATGATAAAGCTCTGATGCGGCTTATTTCCAATTGTTGTTTTTGGGGTTAGAATGCACATTCACCCAGAAATCGCAGCGTGTCATGTTTGGTATCAGCCCAATTCAAGCAAAGGTGTTTGGGTTCCATCTCAATAGAGGACGAATAAGCTTTGATTTTTCTTTCATTGTTCATTCACCCACAAATAGCAAAGGGAAATGTATTAAGCCAAAACAGGTTGTTTCGGGTTCCAACTAGATAGAAAGAAGAATCTTGGCTTTCCCTTATTTCAAATCGTGTTCTTTGGTGAAAATGCACATTGACCCAGAAATCGCAAAGTTTATGTAATTAGACCAAAATAACAAGACAGCGTCTTTTTGCTTCCATATGCGTATAAAGAAGACGAAAAAGCTTTGATTGGGCTTCTTTCAATTTGCATGGTGTTGTTGGTTGTTTCAGTGTTCATTCACCCACAAATAGCAAAGCAAAGTGTAATTGCCGAAACAAAGCAAAACAGGTTGTTTTCGGTTCCATCTACAAAGAAGAAGAATCTTGGATTTCGCTTATTTCAAGTCGTGTTCTTTGGTGTAAATGCATATTGACCCAGAATTCGCAAAGTGTATCTAATGAGACCAAAATAACAAAACACCGTCTTTTCGCTTCTATATGCGTTTCTATACGATGAATAAGCTTTGCTTGGGCTTCTTTCAATTCGCATGGTGTTGTTGGTTGTTTCTGTGTTCATTCACCCACAAATAGCAAAGCAGTGTGTCAGGTCTGCCTTTAGATCCCAGCTCACAGAGGACCAACGCCCGGTGGATATAATATACAAAGTCTTTATTGAAGTTTAGTTTCCATTTCAAGGCTCTGGGCGCGCAGACCCACGTCTCGACGCTAGACCGGCTAAGTCCCCTCTGACTCACTGCTCCTCCCACACCAGTTTAAGATCCTCGCCCGGCTCCACCTCCTACGCTGTTCTTTCCTTCGCTGGGTCTTTCTGCCCTCTGGGGTCTCCTCCTTCCTGGACTCTTCTGACGCTGACCCCCTTTGGTCAGCGAGAATTTGGTAAGACCACAGGTATGAAATTTACGACATGTAATGCCCTAAGAGAGAATTTAATGAAAATGATTTACAGGTGGTACATGACACCAGTCAAGCTTGCAAAAAATTATCATTTACCTGACAATAAATGTTGGAAATGTAATGAGACTGAAGGTACATTCTATCACCTTTGGTGGACATGCCCAAGGATTAAGACATTCTGGGAAATGATTTATAATGAAATGAAAAAGGTATTCAAATATACCTTCCTGAAGAAACCAGAGGCCTTTCTCCTGGGCATGGTTGGCCAATTGGTGCCAAAGAAGGATAGAACATTTTTAATGTATGCAACAACAGCAGCAAGAATACTCATCGCAAAGTATTGGAAGACACAAGATTTACCCACCCGGGAAGAATGGCAGATGAAGTTGATGGACTATATAGAATTTTATTTTGTTTTCAAAATTTATCCGATCTGGAAGTCCGTTTGACTTCTTTTTTTTTTTTTTTGCATTTTAAAAAGCTTTATTAAATTCAGTTATATATACAATATATTCGAATTTTGTCATTTCTTATACAATTTGGACTTCCTTCAGCGGTGTTGACATTCATTCGCATTTAAATCTTCATATCACATTTCATCTTTTGTATTGCCATTCGTACCTCCTTTATATATTATTTCAACTTAACAATACTTATTGACCCTTCACAAAGCCTCTTTGAACCCCACTAATGTTGTATTTACTGAACATTTATTTTCCAGATAACCAACAAATTTTCCCCAGTCTTCAATAAACATCTGATCTTTTAAATATCTTATTTTCCCTGTTAATTTGTCTAGCTCGGCATATTCTGTTAGTTTTGTTCTCCATTCTGTCACCGTTGGGATTTCTTCCTGTTTCCATCTCTGAGCTATCACAATTCTGGCTGCCGTTACCGCATATTGGAAGAGTTTGTAATCCTTTTTCCTAATGTCCTTTCCAATGATGCTAAGTAAGAAGGCCTCTGGTTTTTTCACAAAGGTATAACCCAACATCTTTTTTAATTCATTATATATTTCCTCCCAGAAGTTTTTAACCTTCTTACACTCCCACCATTGATGGTAAAAGGTCCCCTCCTTTTGTTTGCATTTCCAGCACTTATTGTCTACTTTATACATCTTACCCAATTTCACGGGTGTAATGGACTATATAGAATTGGCGGAAATGACTGGCAGAATCCGAGACCAGGGGGAAGAGTCGGTGGAAGAAGACTGGAAAAGTTCAAAGTCTCGACGATCTGCGCTCTGCCTCTGCCTCTTCTGGCTGTCAAATATTCGACAACCTGCGCTGCTGCCTCTGCCTCTTCTAGCTGTCAAAGCCTCGATGACCTGCGATGCTCCTTCCGCCCCTTCTGGCTGTGAAAGACTCGACAAACTGTGCTGCTGCCTCTGCCCCTTCTGGCTGTCAAAGCCTCGACGACCTGCGCTGCTGCCTCTGCCTCTTCTGTCTGTCAAAGCCTTGATGACCTGCGCTGCCGCCGCAGCCCCTCCTGGCTGTCAAATATTCGACAACCTGCACTGCTGCCTCTGCCTCTTCTGGCTGTCAAAGCCTCGATGACCTGTGCTGCTGCCGCTGCCCCTCTGGATGTCAAAGCCTCAACGACATGTGCTGCTGCCTCTGCCTCTTCCCGCTGTCAAAGACTCGACAACCTGCGCTGCTGCTGCTGCCCCGTCTGGCTGTCAAAGCCTCAACGACCTGCGCTGCTACCGCAGCCCCTTCTGGCTGTCAAAACCTCGAGAATCTGTGCTGCTGCCTCTGCCTCTTCTGGCTGTCAAAGAATTGACAACCTGTGCTGCTGCCTCTGCCTCTTCTGGCTGTCAAAGCATCAACGACCTGTGCTGCTGCCTATGCCTCTTCTGGCTGTAAAAGACTTGACAACCTGCGCTGCTGCCTCTGCCCATTCTGGCTGTCAAAGCCTCGAAGACCTGTGCTGCTGCCGCAGACCCTTCTGGCTGTCAAAGCCTCGACGACCTGTGCTGCTGCCTCTGCCTCTTCTGGCTGTCGAAGCCTCGACAACCTGTACTGCTGCATCTGCTTCTTCTAGCTGTCAAAGACTCGACGACCTGCGCTGCTGCGACTGCCCCTTCTGGCTGTCAAAGCGTCGACAACCTGTGCTGCTGCCTCTGCTTCTTCTGGCTGTAAAAGCCTCGATGACCTGTTCTGCTGCCACAGCCCCTTCTGGCTGTCAAAGCCTCGATGACCTGCGCTGCTGCCTCTGCCAATTATGGCTGTCAAAGCCTCGATGATCTGCGCTGCTGACTCTGCCTCTTCTGGCTGTCAAAGCCTCGATGACCTTTGCTGCTGCCTTCGCCCCTTATGGCTGTCAAAGTCTTGATGACCTGCGCTGCTGCCTCCGCCCCTTCTGGCTGTCAAAGTCTCGATGACCTGCGCTGCTGCCTCTGCCTCTTCTGGCTGTCAAAGTCTCGATGACCTGCGCTGCTGCCGCAGCCCCTTCTGGCAGTCAAAGCCTTGATGACTTGCGCTGCTGCCGCTGCCCCGTCTGGCTGTCAAAGTATCAACGACCAGCGCTGCCGCCGCAGCCCCTTCTAGCTGTCAAAGATTCGACGACCTGTGCTGCTGCCACTGCCCCGTCTGGCTGTCAAAGCCTTGATGACCTGCGATGCTCCCTCCGCAACTTCTGGCTGTCAAAGATTTGACGACCTCTGCTGCTGAAGCTGCCACTTCTGGCTGTCAAAGCCTCGATTTCCTGCGATGCTCCCTCCGCCTCTTCTGGCTGTCAAAGCAGCGACGACGTGCACTGCTGCCGCAGCCCCTTCTGGCTGTCAAAGCCGCGACGACCTGTGGTGCTGTCTCTGCCTCTTCTGGCTGTCAAAGTCTCGGTGACCTGTGCTGCTGCCGCTGTCCCGTCTGGCTGTCAAAGCCTCAACAACATGCGCTGCTGCCACAGCCCCTTCTGGCTGTCAAAGCCGCCACGACCTTTGCTGCTGTCTCTGCCTCTTCTGGCTGTCAAAGAATTGACAACCTGTGCTGTTGCCGCAGCCACTTCTCGCTGTCAAAGCCTCGATGACCTGTGCTGCTACCGCAGCCTCTTCTGGCTGTCAAAGTCTCGATGACCTGCACTGCTGCCTCTGCCTCTTCTGGCTTTCTAAGACTCGACGACATTCGCTGCTGCTTATGCTCCTTCAGGCTGTCAAAGAATCGACAACCAGCGCTGCTGCGACAGCCCATCTGGCTGTCAAACCTTCGACGACCTGTTATGCTGCCTCTGCTGCAGCCCCTTCTGGCTGTCAAAGACTCGACAACCTGCGCTGCTGCCTCTGCCTGACAAAGCCTCGTGACCTGTGCTGCTGCCGCTGTCCCGTCTAGCTGTCAAAGCCTTGACCACCTGCACAGCTACCTCTGCTTCTTCTGGGTGTGAAAGCCTCAACGACCTGTGCTGCTGCCTCTGCCTCTTCTGGCTTTCAAACACTCGACAACCTACGCTGCTGCCTCTGCCTCTTCTGGCTGTCAAAGCCTCAACGACCTGTGCTGCTGCCGCTGTCCCGTCTGGCTGTCAAAGCCTCAACGACCTGCACCGCTGCCTCCGCCTCTTCTGGCTGTCAAAGCTGCGGCGACGTGCGCTGCTGCCGCAGCCCCTTCTGCCTGTTAAAGAATCGACAACCTGTACTGCTGCCGCAGCCCCTTCTCACTGTCAAAGCCTCGATGACCTGCGCTGCTGCCGCTGCCCCTTCTGGCAGTCGAAGACTCGACAACCTGCGCTCCTGCGACTGCCCCTTCTGGCTGTCAAAGCCTCGATGACCTGTGCTGCTGCCTCTGCGTCTTCTGGCTGTCAAAGTCTCGACCACCTGCACAGCTGCCTCTGCTTCTTCTGGTTGTGAAAGCCTCAACGACCTGTGCTGCTGCCTCTACCTCTTCTGGCTGTCAAAGACATGAGAACCTGTGCTGCTGCCTCTGCTTCTTCTGGCTGTAAAAGCCTCGATGACCTGTGCTGCTGCCGCATCCCCTTCTGGCTGTCAAAGTCTTGATTACCTGCGCTACTGCCGCAGCCCCTTCTGGCTGTCAAAGCCTTGATAACCTGCGCTGCTGCCTCTGCCTCTTCAGGCTGTAAAAGCCTCAATGGCTGCTGCCTCCGCCTCTTCTGGCTGTCAAAGCCGCGACAAAGTGTGATGCTTCTGCAGCCCCTTCTGGCTGTCAAAGCCGCGACGACCTGTGCTTCTGCATCTGTCTCTTCTGGCTGTCAAAGAATTGACAACCTGTGCTGTTGCCGCAGCCCCATCTGGCTGTCAAAGCCTCGATGACCTGCGATGCTGCCTCTGCCTCTTCTGGCTGTCAAAGACTCGACGACCCGTACTGCTGCCTCTGCCCCTTCAGGCTGTCAAAGCCTCGACAACCTCCGATGCTGCGACAGCCCATTGTGGCTGTCAAACCCTCGATGACCTGTTCTGCTGCCTCTGCCTCTTCTGGCTGTCAAAGTCTCGACAACCTGTGCTGCTGCCTCTGCTTCTTCTGGGTGTGAAAGCCTCAACGACCTCTGCTGCTGTCTTTTTCCCTTTCTGGCTTTCAAAGACTCGACAACCTGCACTGCTGCCTCTGCCTCTACTGGCTGTCAAAGCCTCAACGACCTGTGCTGCTTCCGCTGCCTCATGTGGCTGTCAAAGCCTCAACGACCTGCACTGCTGACTCTGCCCCTTTTGGCTGTCAAAGCCTCAACGGGCAGTGCTGCTGCGACTGCCCCTTCTGGCTGTCAAAGCCTCAACGACATGTGCTGCTGCGACTGCCCCGTCTGGCTATCAAAGCCTCAACAACCTGTGCTGCTGCCGCAGCCCCATCTTGCTGTCAAAGCCTCGATGACCTGCGCTGTTGCCGCAGACCCTTCTGGCTGTCAAAGCATCGATGACCTGCGCTGCTGCCTCTGCCTCTTCTGGCTGTCAAAGTATCAACAACCTGTGCTGCTGCCTCTGCTTCTTCTGGCTGTCAAAGCCTCGACGACTTGTGCTGCTGCCTCTGCCTTTTCTGCTTGTCAAAGACTCGACAAACTGCGCTGCTGCGACAGCTACTTCTGGCTGTCAAAGCCTCAACGACCTGCGCAGCTGCCTCTGCTTCTTCTGGGTGTCAAAGCCTCGATGACCTGCGCTGCTGCCTCTGCCTCTTCTGGATGTCAAAGCCTCGACGACCTGCGCAGCTGCCTCTGCTTCTTCTGGGTGTCAAACCCTCGATGACCTGCGCTGCTGCCTCTGCCTCTTCTGGCTGTCAAAGCCTCGACAACCTGTGCTGCTGCCTCTGCTTCTTCTGGCTTTAAAAGCCTGCATGACCTGTGCTGCTGCCTCTGCCTCTTCTGGCTGTCAAAGCCTCAACGACCTGCACTGCTGCGACTGCCACTTCTGGCTGTCAAAGCCTCGACGACCTGTGCTGCTGCCTCTGCGTCTGCTGGCTGTGAAAGCCTCGACGACCTGCGCAGCTGCCTCTGCTTCTTCTGGGTGTCAAAGCCTCTATGACCTGCGCTGCTGCCTCTTCCTCTTCTAGCTGTCAAAGACTCGACAACCTGCGCTGCTGCCTCTGCACCTTCTGGCTGTCAAAGCCTCAACGAGCTGTGCTGCTGCGACTGCCCCTTCTGGCTGTCAAAGCCTCAACGACATGTGCTGCTGCGACTGCCCCGTCTGGCTATCGAAGCCTCAACAACCTGTGCTGCTGCCTCTCCCTCTTCTGGCTGTCAAAGACTCGACAACCTGTGCTGCTGCCTCTGCTTCTTCTGGCTTTAAAAGCCTGCATGACCTGTGCTGCTGCCGCAGCCCCATCTGGCTGTCAAAGCCTCGATGACCTGCGCTGCTGCCGCAGCCCCTTCTGCGTCTTCTCGCTGTCAAAGCCTCGATGACCTGCGCTGCTGCCTCTGCCTTTTCTGGCTGTCGAAGACTCGACAACCTGTGCTCCTGCGACTCCCCCTTCTGGCTGTCAAAGCCTAGACGACCTGTTCTGCTGCCTCTGCCTCTTCTGGCTGTCAAAGCCTCGACGACCTGTACAGCTGCCTCTGCCTCTTCTGGGTGTGAAAACCTCAACGACCTGTGCTGCTGCCTCTTTCCCTTTCTGGCTTTCAAAGACTCGACAACCTGCACTGCTGCCTCTGCCTCCACTGGCTGTCAAAGCCTCAACGACCTGTGCTGCTGCCGCTGCCTCTTCTGGCTGTCAAAGCCTCAACGACCTGCACTGCTGCCTCTGCCTCTTCTGGCTTTCAAAGCCGCGACGACTTGCGCTGCTGCCACAGCCCCTTCTGGCTGTCAAAGCCTCGATGACCTGTGCTGCTGCCGCAGCCACTTCTGACTGTCAAAGGCTCGAAGACCTGAGCTGCTGCCGCTGCCTCTTCTGGCTGTCGAAGACTCGACAACCTGCGCTCCTGCGACTGCCCCTTCTGGCTGTCAAAGCCTCGACGACCTGTGCTGCTGCCTCTGCGTCTGCTGGCTGTGAAAGCCTCGACGACCTGCGCAGCTGCCTCTGCTTCTTTTGGGTGTCAAAGCCTCGAAGACCTGCGCTGCTGCCGCTGCCCCTTCTGCCTGTCGAAGCCTCGAAGACCAATGCTGCTGCGACAGTCCCTTCTGGCTGTCAAAGCCTCGACGATCTATGCTGCAGCCGTTGCCTCTTCTGGCTGTCAAAGCCTCGACGTCCTGTGCTGCTGCCTCTGCCTCTTCTGGCTGTCAAAGACTCGACAACCTGTGCTGCTGCCTCTACTTCTTCTGGCTTTAAAAGCCTGCATGATCTTTGCTGCTGCCGCAGCCCCTTCTGGCGGTTAAAAGCCTCGATGACCTGCGCTGCTGCCTCTGCCTCTTCTGGTTGTCAAAGCCTCGGTGACCTGTACTGCTGCCTCTGCCACTTTTAGCTGTCAAAGATTAAACAACCTGTGCTGGTGCCTCTGCCTCTACTAGCTGTCAAAGCCTCAACAACCTGTGCTGCTGCCTCTGCTTCTTCTGGCTTTAAAAGCCTGCATGACCTTTGCTGCTGCCGCAGCCCCTTCTGACTGTCAAAGCCTCAATGACCTGTGCTGCTGCCTCTGCTTCTTCTGGCTTTAAAAGCCTGCATGACCTTTGCTGCTGCCGCAGCCCCTTCTGGCTGTCAAAGCCTCGATGACCTGCGCTGCTGCCGCAGCCCCTTCTAGCTGTCAAAGCCTCGATGACCTGCGCTGCTGCCTCTGCCTCTTCTGGCTATCAAAGACTGGACAACCTGCGCTACTTCCTCTGCCTCTTCTGGCTGTCAAAGCCTCAATGATCTGTGCTCCTGCCACAACCTCTTCAGACTGTCAAAGACTCGACAACCTGTGCTGCTGCCTCTGCTTCTTCTGGCTTTAAAAGCGTGCATGACCTTTGCTGCTGCCGCAGCCCCTTCTGGCTTTCAAAGCCTCGATGACCTGCGCTGCTGCCTCTGCCTCTTCTGGCTTTCAAAGCCTCAATGACCTGTGCTGCTGCCGCTGCCCCGTCTGGCTGTCAAAGCCTAGACGACCTGTTCTGCTGCCTCTGCCTCTACTGGCTGTCAAAGCCTCAACGACCTGTGCTGCTGCCGCTGCCTCTTCTGGCTGTCAAAGCCTCAACGACCTGCACTGCTGCCTCTGCCTCTTCTGGCTTTCAAAGCCGCGACGACGTTCGCTGCTGCCACAGCCCCTTCTGGCTGTCAAAGCCTCGATGACCTGTGCTGCTGCCGCAGCCACTTCTGACTGTCAAAGGCTCGAAGACCTGAGCTGCTGCCTCTGCCTCTTCTGGCTGTCGAAGACTCGACAACCTGCGCTCCTGCGACTGCCCCTTCTGGCTGTCAAAGCCTAGACAACCTGTGCTGCTGCCTCTGCCTCTTCTGGCTGGCAAAGCATTGACAACCTGTGCTGCTGTCTCTGCTTCTTATGTCTGTCAAAGCCTCGATGACCTGCGCTGCTGCCGCAGACCCTTCTGGCTGTCAAAGCATCGGTGACTTGGGCTGCTTCCTCTGCCTCTTCTGGCTGTCAAAAACTCGACAACCTGTGCTGCTGCCTCTGCTTCTTCTGGCTGTCAAAGCCTCGACGACCTGTGCTGCTGCCTCTGCCTCTTCTGCCTGTCAAAGACTTGACAAGCTGCGCTGCTGCGACTGCCACTTCTGGCTGTCAAAGCCTCGACGACCTGTGCTGCTGCCTCTGCGTCTGCTGGCTGTGAAAGCCTCGACGACCTGCGCAGCTGCCTCTGCTTCTTTTGGGTGTCAAAGCCTCGAAGACCTGCGCTGCTGCTGCTGCCCCGTCTGCCTGTCGAAGCCTCGAAGACCAATGCTGCTGCAACCGCTGCCTCTTCTGGCTGTCAAAGCCTCGATGACCTGCGCTGCTGCCGCAGCCCCTTCTGGCTGTCAAAGACTCGACAACCTGCGCTGCTGCGACAGTCCCTTCTAGATGTCAAACCCTCGACGACCTGTGATGCTGCCTCTGCCACAGCCCCTTCTGGCTGTCAAAGCCTCAAGGACCTGTGCTGCTGTCGCTGACCAGTCTGGCTGTTAAAGCCTCAACAACCAGCGCTACTGCCGTAGCTCCTTCTGGCTGTCAAAGCCTCAACGATCTATGCTGCAGCCGTTGCCTCTTCTGGCTGTCAAAGCCTCGACGTCCTGTGCTGCTGCCTCTGCCTCTTCTGGCTGTCAAAGACTCGACAACCTGTGCTGCTGCCTCTACTTCTTCTGGCTTTAAAAGCCTGCATGACCTTTGCTGCTGCCGCAGCCCCTTCTGGCGGTTAAAAGCCTCGATGACCTGCGCTGCTGCCTCTGCCTCTTCTGGCTGTCAAAGCCTCGGTGACCTGTACTGCTGCCTCTGCCACTTTTAGCTGTCAAAGATTAAACAACCTGTGTTGGTGCCTCTGCCTCTACTAGCTGTCAAAGCCTCAACAACCTGTGCTGCTGCCTCTGCTTCTTCTGGCTTTAAAAGCCTGCATGACCTTTGCTGCTGCCGCAGCCCCTTCTGACTGTCAAAGCCTCGATGACCTGTGCTGCTGCCTCTGCTTCTTCTGGCTTTAAAAGCCTGCATGACCTTTGCTGCAGCCACAGCCCCTTCTGGCTGTCAAAGCCTCGATGACCTGCGCTGCTGCCGCAGCCCCTTCTAGCTGTCAAAGCCTCGATGACCTGCGCTGCTGCCTCTGCCTCTTCTGGCTATCAAAGACTGGACAACCTGCGCTACTTCCTCTGCCTCTTCTGGCTGTCAAAGCCTCAATGACCTGTGCTCCTGCCACAACCTCTTCAGACTGTCAAAGACTCGACAACCTGTGCTGCTGCCTCTGCTTCTTCTGGCTTTAAAAGCGTGCATGACCTTTGCTGCTGCCGCAGCCCCTTCTGTCTGTCAAAGCCTCGATGACCTGCGCTGCTGCCTCTGCCTCTTCTGGCTTTCAAAGCCTCAACGACCTGTGCTGCTGCCGCTGCCCCGTCTGGCTGTGAAAGCCTCGATGACCTGTGCTGCTGCCTTTGCCCCTTCTGGCTGTCAAAGCCTCAACAACCTGCACTGCTGCCTCTGCCTATTCTGGCTGTCAAAGCCTCGATGGCCTGCGCTGCTGCCTCTGCCTCTTCTGGCTGTTAAAGCCTCGACGACCTGTCCTGCTGCCTCTGCCTCTTCTGGTTGTCAAAGCCTTGATGACCTGCGCTGCTGCATCTTCCCCGTCTGGCTGTGAAAGCCTCGATGACCTGTGCTGCTGCCTCTGCCTCTTTTGGCTGTCACAGTTTCGACAACCTGCACTGGTGCCTCTGCCTCTTCTGGCTGTCAATGCCTCGGTGACCTGGGCTGGTGCCTCTGCCTCTTCTAGCTGTCAAAGCCTCAACGACCTCTGCTGCTGCCACTGCCTCTTCTGGCTGTCAAAGCCTTGGTGACCTGTGCTGCTGCCGCTGTCCTGTATGGCTGTCAAAGCCTCAAGGACCTGAGCTGCTGCCTCTGCCTCTTTTGGCTGTCAAAGATTCTACAACCTGCGCTGCTTCTTCTGCCTCTTCTGCCTCTCAAAGCCTCGATGACCTGCGCTGCTGCCTCTACCTCTTCTGGCTGTCAAAGCCTCGATGACCTGCGCTGCTGCCGCTGTCCTGTCTTGCTGTCAAAGCCTCAAGGACCTGTTCTGCTGCCTCTGCCTCTTTTGGCAGTCAAAGATTCGACAACCTGCGCTGCTGCCTATGCCTCTTCTGGCTGTCAAAGCCTCGATGACCTGTGCTGCTGCCACAGCTCCATCTGGCTGTCAAAGACTCGATGACCTGTGCTGCTGCCGCTGCCGCGTCTGGATGTCAAAGACTCGACAACCTGCGCTGCTGCCTCTGCTTCTTCTGGCTGTCAAAGCCTCGATGACCTGAGCTGCTGCCGCAGCTCCTTCTGGCTGTCAAAGACTCGACAACCTGCGCTGCTGCCTCTGCCTCTTTTGGCTGTCAAAGCCTCGATGACCTGTTCTGCTGCCTCTACCTCTTCTGGCTGTCAAAGCCTCAGTGACCTGTGCTGCTCCCTCTGCTTCTTCTGGCTTTAAGAGCCTGCATGACCTGTGCTTCCACAGCCCCTTCTTGCTGTCAAAGCCTCGATGACCTGCGCTGCTGCCTCTGCCTCTTCTGGCTGTCAAAGCCTCGGTGACCTGTACTGCTGCCGCTGTCCCGTCTGGCTGTCAAAGCCTCAACGAACTGTGCTGCTGCCTCTGCCTCTTTTGGCTGTCACAGATTCGACAACCTGCACTGGTGCCTCTGCATCTTCTAGCTGTCAAAGCCTCAACGACCTGTGCTGCTGCCACTGCCTCTTCTCACTGTCAAAGCCTGAACGTCCTGTGCTGCTGCCTCTGCCTCTTCTGGCTGTCAAAGCCTCAATGACCTGTGCTGCTGCCTCTGCTTCCTCTGGGTTTACGAGCCTGCATGACCTGTGCTGGTGCTGCAGCCCCTTCTGCCTGTCAAGCCTCAACGACCTGCGCTACTGCCGCAGCCCCTTCTGGCTGTCAAAGCCTCGATGACGTGCGCTGCTGCCTCTGCCCCGTCTGGCTGTCAAAGCCTCAATGACCTGCCCTGCTGCCGCAGCCCCTTCTGACTGTCAAAGCCTCAAGGACCTGTGCTGCTCCCTCTGCCACTTTCAGCTGTCAAAGATTCATCAACCTGCGCTGGTGCCTCTGCCTCTTCTAGCTTTCAAAGCCTCAACGACCTGTGCTGCTGCCGCAGCCCCTTCTGGCTGTCAAAGCCTCGATGACCTGCGCTGCTGCCGCAGCCCCTTCTGGCGGTCAAAGACTTGACAACCTGCGCTACTGCCTCTGCCTCTTCTGGCTGTCAAAGCCTCAACGACCTGTGCTGCTACCGCTGCCTCTTCTAACTATCAAAGTCTCGACAACCTGTGCTGCTGCCTCTGCTTCTTCTGGCTTTAAAAGCCTGCATGACCGTTGCTGCTGCCGCAGCCCCTTCTTGCTGTCAAATCTTCGATGACCTGCGCTGCTGCCGCAACCCCTTCTGGCTGTCAAAAGCCTCGATGACCTGCGCTGCTGCCTCTGCCTCTTCTGGCTGTCAAAGCCTCGGTGACCTGTGCTGCTGCCTCTGCCACTTTTAGCTGTCAAAGATTCAACAACCTGCACTGGTGCCACTGCCTGTTCTAGCTGTCAAAGCCTCAACGACCTGTGATGCTGCCGCAGCGCCTTCTGGCTGTCAAAGCCTCGATGACCTGCGCTGCTGCCGCAGCCCCTTCTGGCTGTCAAAGCCTCGATGACCTGCGCTGCTGCCGCAGCCCCTTCTGGCTGTCAAAGCCTCGATGACCTGCACTGCTGCCTCTGCCTCTTCTGGCTGTCAAAGACTCAACGACCTGCCATGCTGCCTCTGCCTCTTCTGGCTGTCAAAGACTCGACAACCTGCGCTACTTCCTCTGCCTCTTCTGGCTGTCAAAGCCTCAACGACCTGTGCTGCTGCCGCAGCCTCTTCTGACTGTCCAAGACTTGACAACCTGTGCTGCTGCCTCTGCTTCTTCTGGCTTTAAAAGCCTGCATGACCTTTGCTGCTGCCGCAGCCCCTTCTGTCTGTCAAAGCCTCGACTACCTGCGCTGCTGCCTCTGCCTCTTCTTGTTGTCAAAGCCTCAACGACCTGTGCTGCTGCCGCTGCCTCTTCTGACTGTCAAAGACTCGATGACCTGTGCTGCTGCCTCTGCTTCTTCTGGCTTTAAAAGCCTGCATGACCTTTGCTGCTGCCGCAGCCCCTTCTGTCTGTCAAAGCCTCAACGACCTGTGCTGCTGCCTCTGCCTCTTCTGGCTGTCAAAGCCTCAACGACCTGCACTGCTGCCTCTGCCTCTTCTGGCTTTCAAAGCCGCGACGACGTGCGCTGCTGCCACAGCCCCTTCTGGCTGTCAAAGCCTCGATGACCTGCGCTGCTGCCGCTGTCCTGTATGGCTGTCAAAGCCTCAAGGACCTGAGCTGCTGCCTCTGCCTCTTTTGGCTGTCAAAGATTCTACAACCTGCGCTGCTTCTTCTGCCTCTTCTGCCTCTCAAAGCCTCGATGACCTGCGCTGCTGCCTCTACCTCTTCTGGCTGTCAAAGCCTCGATGACCTGCGCTGCTGCCGCTGTCCTGTCTTGCTGTCAAAGCCTCAAGGACCTGTTCTGCTGCCTCTGCCTCTTTTGGCAGTCAAAGATTCGACAACCTGCGCTGCTGCCTATGCCTCTTCTGGCTGTCAAAGCCTCGATGACCTGTGCTGCTGCCACAGCTCCATCTGGCTGTCAAAGACTCGATGACCTGTGCTGCTGCCGCTGCCGCGTCTGGATGTCAAAGACTCGACAACCTGCGCTGCTGCCTCTGCTTCTTCTGGCTGTCAAAGCCTCGATGACCTGAGCTGCTGCCGCAGCTCCTTCTGGCTGTCAAAGACTCGACAACCTGCGCTGCTGCCTCTGCCTCTTTTGGCTGTCAAAGCCTCGATGACCTGTTCTGCTGCCTCTACCTCTTCTGGCTGTCAAAGCCTCAGTGACCTGTGCTGCTCCCTCTGCTTCTTCTGGCTTTAAGAGCCTGCATGACCTGTGCTTCCACAGCCCCTTCTTGCTGTCAAAGCCTCGATGACCTGCGCTGCTGCCTCTGCCTCTTCTGGCTGTCAAAGCCTCGGTGACCTGTACTGCTGCCGCTGTCCCGTCTGGCTGTCAAAGCCTCAACGAACTGTGCTGCTGCCTCTGCCTCTTTTGGCTGTCACAGATTCGACAACCTGCACTGGTGCCTCTGCATCTTCTAGCTGTCAAAGCCTCAACGACCTGTGCTGCTGCCACTGCCTCTTCTCACTGTCAAAGCCTGAACGTCCTGTGCTGCTGCCTCTGCCTCTTCTGGCTGTCAAAGCCTCAATGACCTGTGCTGCTGCCTCTGCTTCCTCTGGGTTTACGAGCCTGCATGACCTGTGCTGGTGCTGCAGCCCCTTCTGCCTGTCAAGCCTCAACGACCTGCGCTACTGCCGCAGCCCCTTCTGGCTGTCAAAGCCTCGATGACGTGCGCTGCTGCCTCTGCCCCGTCTGGCTGTCAAAGCCTCAATGACCTGCCCTGCTGCCGCAGCCCCTTCTGACTGTCAAAGCCTCAAGGACCTGTGCTGCTCCCTCTGCCACTTTCAGCTGTCAAAGATTCATCAACCTGCGCTGGTGCCTCTGCCTCTTCTAGCTTTCAAAGCCTCAACGACCTGTGCTGCTGCCGCAGCCCCTTCTGGCTGTCAAAGCCTCGATGACCTGCGCTGCTGCCGCAGCCCCTTCTGGCGGTCAAAGACTTGACAACCTGCGCTACTGCCTCTGCCTCTTCTGGCTGTCAAAGCCTCAACGACCTGTGCTGCTACCGCTGCCTCTTCTAACTATCAAAGTCTCGACAACCTGTGCTGCTGCCTCTGCTTCTTCTGGCTTTAAAAGCCTGCATGACCGTTGCTGCTGCCGCAGCCCCTTCTTGCTGTCAAATCTTCGATGACCTGCGCTGCTGCCGCAACCCCTTCTGGCTGTCAAAAGCCTCGATGACCTGCGCTGCTGCCTCTGCCTCTTCTGGCTGTCAAAGCCTCGGTGACCTGTGCTGCTGCCTCTGCCACTTTTAGCTGTCAAAGATTCAACAACCTGCACTGGTGCCACTGCCTGTTCTAGCTGTCAAAGCCTCAACATCCTGTGATGCTGCCGCAGCGCCTTCTGGCTGTCAAAGCCTCGATGACCTGCGCTGCTGCCGCAGCCCCTTCTGGCTGTCAAAGCCTCGATGACCTGCGCTGCTGCCGCAGCCCCTTCTGGCTGTCAAAGCCTCGATGACCTGCACTGCTGCCTCTGCCTCTTCTGGCTGTCAAAGACTCAACGACCTGCCATGCTGCCTCTGCCTCTTCTGGCTGTCAAAGACTCGACAACCTGCGCTACTTCCTCTGCCTCTTCTGGCTGTCAAAGCCTCAACGACCTGTGCTGCTGCCGCAGCCTCTTCTGACTGTCCAAGACTTGACAACCTGTGCTGCTGCCTCTGCTTCTTCTGGCTTTAAAAGCCTGCATGACCTTTGCTGCTGCCGCAGCCCCTTCTGTCTGTCAAAGCCTCGACTACCTGCGCTGCTGCCTCTGCCTCTTCTTGTTGTCAAAGCCTCAACGACCTGTGCTGCTGCCGCTGCCTCTTCTGACTGTCAAAGACTCGATGACCTGTGCTGCTGCCTCTGCTTCTTCTGGCTTTAAAAGCCTGCATGACCTTTGCTGCTGCCGCAGCCCCTTCTGTCTGTCAAAGCCTCAACGACCTGTGCTGCTGCCTCTGCCTCTTCTGGCTGTCAAAGCCTCAACGACCTGCACTGCTGCCTCTGCCTCTTCTGGCTTTCAAAGCCGCGACGACGTGCGCTGCTGCCACAGCCCCTTCTGGCTGTCAAAGCCTCGATGACCTGCGCTGCTGCCGCTGTCCCGTCTGGCTGTCAAAGCCTCAAGGACCTGTGCTGCTGCCTCTGCCTCTTTTGCCTGTCACAGATTCAACAACCTGTGCTGCTGCCTCTGCCTCTTCTGGCTGTCAAAGACTCGACAACCTGCGCTACTTCCTCTGCCTCTTCTGGCTGTCAAAGCCTCAACGACCTGTGCTGCTGCCGCAGCCTCTTCTGACTGTCAAAGACTCGACAACCTGTGCTGCTGCCTCTGCTTCTTCTGGCTTTAAAAGCCTGCATGACCTTTGCTGCTGCCGCAGCCCCTTCTGTCTGTCAAAGCCTCGATGACCTGCGCTGCTGCCTCTGCCTCTTCTGGTTGTCAAAGCCTCAACGACCTGTGCTGCTGCCGCTGCCTCTTCTGACTGTCAAAGACTCGACAACCTGTGCTGCTGCCTCTGCTTCTTCTGGCTTTAAAAGCCTGCATGACCTTTGCTGCTGCCGCAGCCCCTTCTATCTGTCAAAGCCTCGATGACCTGCGCTGCTGCCTCTGCCTCTTCTGGTTGTCAAAGCCTTGGTGACCTGCACTGCTGCCTCTGCCTCTTATGGCTGTCAAAGCCTCAACGACCTGTGCTGCTGCCTCTGCCTCTTCTGGCTGTCAAAGCCTCAACGACCTGTGCTGCTGCCTCTGCTTCTTCTGGCTTTAGGAGCCTGCATGACCTGTGCTCCTGCCGCAGCCCCTTCTGGCTGTCAAAGCCTCAACGACCTGCGCTGCTGCCGCTGTCCTGTCTGGCTGTCAAAGCCTCAAGGACCTGTGCTGCTGCCTCTGCCTCTTTTGCCTGTCACAGATTCGACAACCTGTGCTGCTGCCTCTGCGTCTTCTAGCTGTCAAAGCCTCAACTACCTGCGCTGCTGCCGCTGCCTCCTCTGGCTGTCAAAGCCTCGACGACCTGTGCTGCTGTCTCTGCCTCTTCTGGCTGTCAAATCCTTGACGACCTGTGCTGCTGCCTCTGCCTCTTCTGGCTGTCAAAGATCCGAAAACCTACGCTTCTGCCTCTGCCTCTTCTGGCTGTCAAATCCTCAACGACCTGTGCTGCTGCCTCTACCTCTTCTTGCTGTCAAAGACTCGACAACCTGCGCTGCTGCCTCTGCCCCTTCTGGCTGTCAATCCCTCAACGACCTGCGCTGCTGCCTCTGCCTCTTCTGGCTGTCAAAGCCTCGAAGACCTGCGCTGCTGCCGCAGTCCCTTCTGGCTTTCAAAGCCTCGACAAGCTGTGCTGCTCCCTCTGCCTCTTTTGGCTGCCAAAGCCTCGGTGACCTGCACTGCTGTCTCTGCCTCTTCTGGCTGTCAAAGCCTCAACGACCTGTGCTGCTACCGCTGCCTCTTCTAACTATCAAAGTCTCGACAACCTGTGCTGCTGCCTCTGCTTCTTCTGGCTTTAAAAGCCTGCATGACCGTTGCTGCTGCCGCAGCCCCTTCTTGCTGTCAAATCTTCGATGACCTGCGCTGCTGCCGCAACCCCTTCTGGCTGTCAAAAGCCTCGATGACCTGCGCTGCTGCCTCTGCCTCTTCTGGCTGTCAAAGCCTCGGTGACCTGTGCTGCTGCCTCTGCCACTTTTAGCTGTCAAAGATTCAACAACCTGCACTGGTGCCACTGCCTGTTCTAGCTGTCAAAGCCTCAACATCCTGTGATGCTGCCGCAGCGCCTTCTGGCTGTCAAAGCCTCGATGACCTGCGCTGCTGCCGCAGCCCCTTCTGGCTGTCAAAGCCTCGATGACCTGCGCTGCTGCCGCAGCCCCTTCTGGCTGTCAAAGCCTCGATGACCTGCACTGCTGCCTCTGCCTCTTCTGGCTGTCAAAGACTCAACGACCTGCCATGCTGCCTCTGCCTCTTCTGGCTGTCAAAGACTCGACAACCTGCGCTACTTCCTCTGCCTCTTCTGGCTGTCAAAGCCTCAACGACCTGTGCTGCTGCCGCAGCCTCTTCTGACTGTCCAAGACTTGACAACCTGTGCTGCTGCCTCTGCTTCTTCTGGCTTTAAAAGCCTGCATGACCTTTGCTGCTGCCGCAGCCCCTTCTGTCTGTCAAAGCCTCGACTACCTGCGCTGCTGCCTCTGCCTCTTCTTGTTGTCAAAGCCTCAACGACCTGTGCTGCTGCCGCTGCCTCTTCTGACTGTCAAAGACTCGATGACCTGTGCTGCTGCCTCTGCTTCTTCTGGCTTTAAAAGCCTGCATGACCTTTGCTGCTGCCGCAGCCCCTTCTGTCTGTCAAAGCCTCAACGACCTGTGCTGCTGCCTCTGCCTCTTCTGGCTGTCAAAGCCTCAACGACCTGCACTGCTGCCTCTGCCTCTTCTGGCTTTCAAAGCCGCGACGACGTGCGCTGCTGCCACAGCCCCTTCTGGCTGTCAAAGCCTCGATGACCTGCGCTGCTGCCGCTGTCCCGTCTGGCTGTCAAAGCCTCAAGGACCTGTGCTGCTGCCTCTGCCTCTTTTGCCTGTCACAGATTCAACAACCTGTGCTGCTGCCTCTGCCTCTTCTGGCTGTCAAAGACTCGACAACCTGCGCTACTTCCTCTGCCTCTTCTGGCTGTCAAAGCCTCAACGACCTGTGCTGCTGCCGCAGCCTCTTCTGACTGTCAAAGACTCGACAACCTGTGCTGCTGCCTCTGCTTCTTCTGGCTTTAAAAGCCTGCATGACCTTTGCTGCTGCCGCAGCCCCTTCTGTCTGTCAAAGCCTCGATGACCTGCGCTGCTGCCTCTGCCTCTTCTGGTTGTCAAAGCCTCAACGACCTGTGCTGCTGCCGCTGCCTCTTCTGACTGTCAAAGACTCGACAACCTGTGCTGCTGCCTCTGCTTCTTCTGGCTTTAAAAGCCTGCATGACCTTTGCTGCTGCCGCAGCCCCTTCTATCTGTCAAAGCCTCGATGACCTGCGCTGCTGCCTCTGCCTCTTCTGGTTGTCAAAGCCTTGGTGACCTGCACTGCTGCCTCTGCCTCTTATGGCTGTCAAAGCCTCAACGACCTGTGCTGCTGCCTCTGCCTCTTCTGGCTGTCAAAGCCTCAACGACCTGTGCTGCTGCCTCTGCTTCTTCTGGCTTTAGGAGCCTGCATGACCTGTGCTCCTGCCGCAGCCCCTTCTGGCTGTCAAAGCCTCAACGACCTGCGCTGCTGCCGCTGTCCTGTCTGGCTGTCAAAGCCTCAAGGACCTGTGCTGCTGCCTCTGCCTCTTTTGCCTGTCACAGATTCGACAACCTGTGCTGCTGCCTCTGCGTCTTCTAGCTGTCAAAGCCTCAACTACCTGCGCTGCTGCCGCTGCCTCCTCTGGCTGTCAAAGCCTCGACGACCTGTGCTGCTGTCTCTGCCTCTTCTGGCTGTCAAATCCTTGACGACCTGTGCTGCTGCCTCTGCCTCTTCTGGCTGTCAAAGATCCGAAAACCTACGCTTCTGCCTCTGCCTCTTCTGGCTGTCAAATCCTCAACGACCTGTGCTGCTGCCTCTACCTCTTCTTGCTGTCAAAGACTCGACAACCTGCGCTGCTGCCTCTGCCCCTTCTGGCTGTCAATCCCTCAACGACCTGCGCTGCTGCCTCTGCCTCTTCTGGCTGTCAAAGCCTCGAAGACCTGCGCTGCTGCCGCAGTCCCTTCTGGCTTTCAAAGCCTCGACAAGCTGTGCTGCTCCCTCTGCCTCTTTTGGCTGCCAAAGCCTCGGTGACCTGCACTGCTGTCTCTGCCTCTTCTGGCTGTCAGAGCCTCGATGACCTGCACTGCTGCCTCTGCCTTTTCTGGCTGTTAAAATCTCGATGACCTGCACTGCCGCCGCTGCCCCTTCTAGCTGTCAAAGCCTCAACGACCTGTGCTGCTGCCTGTACCGCACACCTGATGTCGCATATTATAGGACAGGTTTGTGGTTTGGAAAAAAGAGCCTTACGTGTCAAATTGAGACCAGTGCTGGCTGAAATTTGGCTCACAAGCCAAAGATTCGCAACCCCTGCTTTGAAGACTAATGGATTTTTGTTGTTTAGTCATTTAGTCATGTCCTACTCTTCGTGACCCTATGGAGCAGAGCACGCCAGGCCCTCCTGTCTTCCACTGCCTCCCGCATGATCATAGCTTCAAGAATACTGTCCCACCATCTCGTCCTGTTGTCCCCTTCTCCTTGCATCCTCCATCTTTCCCCATCTTTCTCCAGCTTTTAATTTCATGGCTGCTGTCACCATGGAGCCCAAGAAAGTAAAATCTCTCACTGCCTCCATTTCTTCCCCTTCTATTTGCCAGGAGGTGATGGGCCCAGTGGCCATGATCTTCGTTTTTTTGATGTTGAGCTTCAGACCATATTTTGCGCTCTCCTCTTTCACCCTCATTAAAAGGTTCTTTAATTCCTGCACACTTTCTGCCATCAGTGTTGTTTCATCTGCATATCTGAGGTTGTTGATATTTCTTCCGGCAATCTTAATTCCGGCTAGGTATTCATCCAGCCCAGCCTTTCACATGATGAATTCTGCATATAAGTTAAATAAGCAGGGAGACAATATACAGCCTTGTCGTACTCCTTTCCCAATTTTGAACCAATCGAGATTTCTCAGGAGATAGATGAGGTGATCAGGCACTCCCATTTCTTTAAGAACTTGCCATAGTTTGCTGTGGTCAACACAGTCAAAGGCTTTTGCATAGTCAATGAAGCAGAAGTAGATGTCTTTCTGGAACTCTCTAGCTTTCTTCATAATCCAGCGCATGTTTGAAACTGGGTCTTTGGTTCCTCTACCTCTTCTAAATCCAGCCTGCACTTCTGGGAGTCTTCCTTGTAGAATTTTAAGCATAACCTTGCTAGCATCCTTACCACTTTTGTCCTTTATTATGGTAATCTTTGGACGAAATGTTACTTTCATATCTCCAGTTTTCTTGAACAAATCTCTGGTTCTTCCCATTCTGTTGTTTTCCTCTATTTCTTTGCATTGCTCATTTAAGAAGGCCTTTTTGTCTCTCTTTGCTATTTTTTGGAAATCTGCATTCAATTTCCTCTATCTTTCACTATCTCCCTCACATTTTGCTTGCCTTCTCTCCCCCACTATTTGTAAGGCCTTGTTGGACAGCCACTTTGCTTTCTTGCATTTCCTTTTCATTGGGATGTTTTTCGTTGCTGCCTCCTGTATAATGTTGCGAGCCTCCATCTATAGTTCTTCAGGCACTCTGTCCAGCAAATCTAAATCCTTAAACCTGTTCCTCACTTCCACTGTGTATTCATAAGGGATTTGATTTAGATTGTATCTTACCGCCCCAGTGGTTTTTCCTACTTTCTTCATTTTTAAAAAATATAATATTTATTCCTTTTCCAACAATTTAAACACTACAAAACAGAAAAACAATACAATACAATACAAAAACACTACATAACACTAACACATTAAACTAACAAAACAAAACAAAAACAGTTTAAAACACATCAAATAATTTCAGTATCTTATCTTTCATTCACTTATTTCCGCGACCTCCTCACACCTCCCTTTTTGTATTCCACTTCTATTAATTGTTTCAGCAATTCCTTTCCATCTTCCTCTGTTTTCTATCCTATAATTATCTTAACACATTCTAACCTTATTTTTTCCTTTAATACTCTATTAATCCGTTTATACTTAATTCCTTATAACATTTCTACTAAAGCCATATAACTTCATTCCAACATTTTCCTAACATTCATTAATTTCACAATATTTCCGTAAATAATCTTTAAACCTTTTCCAGTCTTCTTCCACCAACTCTTCTCCCTGGTCTCGGATTCTGCCAGTCATTTCCGCCCGTTCCATGTGGTCCATCAACTTCATCTGCCATTTTTCCCGGGTGGGTAAATCTTGTGTCTTCCAATACTTTGCGATGTGTATTCTTGCTGCTGTTGTTGCATACATTAAAAATGTTCTATCCTTCTTTGGCACCTATTGGCCGACCATGCCCAGGAGAAAGGCCTCTGGTTTCTTCAGGAAGGTATATTTGAATACCTTTTTCATTTCATTATAAATCATTACCCAGAATGTCTTAATCCTTGGGCATGTCCACCAAAGGTGAAAGAATGTACCATCAGTCTCATTACATTTCCAACATTTATCGTCGGGTAAATGATAATTTTTTGTAAGCTTGACTGGTGTCATGTACCACCTGTAAATCATTTTCATTAAGTTTTCTCTTAGGGCATTACATGCCGTGAATTTCATGCCTGTGGTCCATAACTGTTCCCAGTCAGCCATCATTATGTTGTGTCCAACATCTTGTGCCCATTTAATGATATCAGATTTCACCATTTCATCCTGAGTGTTCCATTTCAACAGCAAGTTATACATTCTTGACAAATTCTTGATTTTTGAGTCTAACAATTCTGTTTCCAATTTTGATTTTTCCACCTGGAAGCCAACTTTTTTGTCCAAATTGTATGCCTCTATGATTTGATAATAATGGAGCCAATCTCGCACTTTATTTTTCAATTTTTCAAAACTCTGCAATTTTATTCTGTCTCCATCTTGTTCCAAAATTTCCCAATATTTCGGCCATTTGTCCTCCATATTGAGTTTTTTTCTGTGCCTTCGCTTCCATTGGTGACAACCATCTTGGGGTTTTCTTTTCTAACAAATCCTTATATCTTATCTAAACATCAAACAATGCTTTTCTAACAATATGATTTTTAAAAGCTTTGTGTGCTTTTACCTTATCATACCACAAATATGCATGCCAACCAAAAACATTATTGAAACCTTCTAGATCCAACACGTCAGTGTTTTTTTTTCTTTTTTTAAAAAAATAAATAATATTTATTACTTTTCCAACAATTTAAACACTACAAATAAAAAAACAATACAATACAATAAAAAAAAATACAATACAATACAAAAACACTACATAACAGTAACACACTAAACTAAAAAACAAACAAACACAATTTAAAACACATCAAACAAATTCAGTATCTTATCTTTCATTCACTTATTTCCGCGACCTCCTCGCACCTCCCTTTTTGTATTCCACTTCTGTTAATTGTTTCAGCAATTCCTTTCCATCTTCCTCTGTTTTCTGTCCTGTAATTATCTTAACATATTCTAACCTTATTTTTCCCTTTAATACACTAATAATCTATTTGTACTTAGTTCCTTATAACATTTCTACTAAAGCCATATAACTTCATTCCAACATTTTCCTAACATTCATTAATTTTACAGGATTTCTGTAAATAGTCTTTAAATTTTTTCCAGTCTTCTTCCACCGACTCTTCTCCCTGGTCTCGGATTCTGCCAGTCATTTCCACCAATTCCATGTAGTCCATCAACTTCATCTGCCATTCTTCCCGGGTGGGTAAATCTTATGTCTTCCAATACTTTGCGATGAGTATTCTTGCTGCTGTTGTTGCATACATTAAAAATGTTCTATCCTTCTTTGGCACCAATTGGCCGACCATGCCCAGGAGAAAGGCCTCTGGTTTCTTCAGGAAGGTATATTTGAATACCTTTTTCATTTCATTATAAATCATTACCCAGAATGTCTTAATCCTTGGGCATGTCCACCAAAGGTGAAAGAATGTACCATCAGTCTCATTACATTTCCAACATTTATCGTCGGGTAAATGATAATTTTTTGTAAGCTTGACTGGTGTCATGTACCACCTGTAAATCATTTTCATTAAATTCTCTCTTAGGGCATTACATGTCGTAAATTTCATACCTGTGGTCCATAACTGTTCCCAGTCAGCCATCATTATGTTATGTCCAACATCTTTTGCCCATTTAATCATAGCAGATTTCACCGTTTCATCCTGAGTGTTCCATTTCAGCAACAAGTTATACATTCTTGACAAATGCTTAGTTTTTGGATCTAATAATTCTGTTTCCAATTTTGATTTTTCCACCTGGAAGCCAACTTTTTTGTCCAAATTTTATGCCTCCATTATTTGGTAATAACGGAGCCAATCTCGCACTTTATTTTTCAATTTTTCAAAGCTCTGCAATTTTATTCTGTCACCATCTTGTTCCAAAATTTCCCAATATTTCGGCCATTTGTCCTCCATATTGAGTTTTTTCTGTGCCTTCGCTTCTATTGGTGACAACCATCTTGGGGTTTTCTTTTCTAACAAATCCTTATATCTTATCCAATCATTGAACAGTGCTTTTCTAACAATATGGTTTTTAAACGCTTTATGTGCTTTTACCTTATCATACCACAAATATGCATGCCAACCAAATGCATTATTGAAACCTTCTAGATCCAGCACGTCAGTGTTTTCAAGAAGCAGCCATTCTCTCAGCCAGCAAAAAGCAGCTGATTCATAGTAAAGTTTAAGGTCTGGCAGGGCAAATCCACCTCTTTCTTTAGCATCAGTTAATATCTTAAATTTTATTCTAGGCTTCTTGCCCTGCCAGACAAATCTAGAAATATCTTTCTGCCACTTCTTGAAACAATCCATCTTGTCCAGAATTTGCAATGTTTGAAACAAAAACAACTTGGCAATACATTCATTTTTATCACAGCAATTCGGCCTAACAATGATAACTTCAAATTTGACCATATTTCTAAGTCCCTTTTCACTTCAATCCAACATTTTTCATAATTATCCTTAAATAATTCACATTCTTAGCAGTCATGTTAACCCCTAAATATTTCACTTTCTTAACCAATGTTAGTCCTGTCTCCTCCTGAAACTTCTCTCTCTCATTCACAGTTAAGTTTTTCTCTAAAACCTTAGTTTTCATCTTGTTCAACTTAAAACCTGCTACCTGTCTGAATTCTTGAATCAGTTCCAGTACTCTTTTAGTACTAGATTCTGGCTCCTGTAAAGTCAATACTAAATCATCAGCAAATGCTTTCAGTTTGTACTGTTTAGTACTGTTTAGATCCCAGTTGTATACCTTTAACCTCTTGGTCCTTTCTAATCATATTTACCAAAACCTCAAGGACCGATATAAAGAGCAATGGAGAAATTGGGCAGCCTTGTCGTGTCCCTTTCTCAATCCTAAACTCTTCTGTCACTACATTGTTCACAATTAATTTTGCCTTTTGTTCTGAATAAATTGCACCTATACCATTTTCAAAACCTTGACCTACCCCCATCCCCTGTAGATTCTTCTTCATAAAACAATAAATGTTGTCAAAGGCCTTCTCTGCGTCTACAAAAATCAAAACTGCCTTAGTATTGATATTCACTTGTAATTTTTCTAGAATATTAATTATATTCCTCGTATTATCAGACAAATGTCTGCCCGGGAGAACACCTTTTTTAATCTTTTAGCCAAAATATCTGCAAAAAAATTGTAATCCACATTAAGCAGCAATATGGGGCGGTAATTCTTAAGCTGTGTCTTTTCAGTCTCTGTTTTCGGTATAAGTGTAATATAAGCTTCCTTCCACGACTCTGGTGCCCTTTTCCCCTCCAATATTTCATTACAGACTTCCTTCAATGGTTGTATTAACCATTCTTTCAAAGGTCTGTAATATCTTGAAGTCAAACCATCCAGTCCTGGAGATTTACCTAATTGCATGTTCTGGATGGCCCCTTCCACTTCCTGATCTGTTATTTTGTAATTCAACATTAGCTGGCTTTCCTGAGAGATTTTATGTAGTCCATTTATTTTCAAAAATCGATCAATATCCATTTCTTTCTGCTTCTCCTGTGTATAAAGTTGTTTAAAATACCTCTGAAAGCACTTCCTAATCTCCACTGGGTTCTGTATATTCTTTCCTTCCACTTCCAAATTAGTAATAGTATTAAGTTTTTGTCTTTTTTTCATTTGCCAGGCCAACAATTTTCCACACTTATTTGCCGATTCAAATGTCTTTTGCCTCATCTGTTTAATCTTCCATTCTATTTCCTGATTCATCAGCTTCGTATATTGTACTTGGTATAACTTTATCTCTTTCAGGATCTCCTGTGACTTTGGTTTTGCTCTCAGTTTCTTCTCTCCTTCCTTTATTTTCTCCAGGATTTTATCCTTTTTTTCATTTTGAGTTCTCTTCTTAACTGCATTCTGTTGTATTAAAAATCCTCTCATAACCGCTTTACTTGCGTCCCAAATTATTCTTTTTTTCCACTGTAGTAGTCATATTTATCTCAAAATAGTCTCTCAGACTTTTTTGGGCCTTCTTGGTCACTTCTTCATTCCTGAACAATGTATCGTTCATCCTCCATCTAAAGGAACCAATTGGCGTCAATTTAATTTCCATCTTCACAGCATTATGGTCAGAACAAGTTTTGGGGCAAATCTCCACTTTGCTAGTCTTCGGAACCAGTCCTCTAGTTATCCAAATTTGGTCAATTCTTGTCCATGTCATTTTAGCCTCAGAGAAGAAAGTTCCCTCTCTTCCCCGAGGACTCTTCATTCTCCAAATGTCAACTAAGTCCATATTTTCAGTCATGTCAAAAAAGGTTTTTGGTAGTCTACCATCTTTAGTGACTACCTGTCTCTGTGCCTTGTCCATATTTGTAGACACCACTCCATTCATATCTCCCATCAAAATCATATTATAGTCCATATAATCCATCAGAGTCTCATGTAACTTCTTAAAGAACTCCGATTTTCCTTCATTTGGTGCATAGATGCCTACTATCAAGAACTGCTCTCCTTGTGATTGAATTTCAATTGCAACAAATCTTCCTTGGTCATCTTTGAATATAAATTTCGGTGATAGGCTCTCCTTTGCATAAAGGACCACTCCTCTTTTTTAAACTTTATCTGATGAGATAAATTCATGGCCCAATCTTTTATTACTCAATATCTTCCTGTGTAGCCTTATCACATGTGTTTCTTGTAAACAGTTCAAGTCCAATTGTTCTTTTTTCAATAAATGAGACTCTCCGCCTTTTTTCTGGGGAGTTCAGTCCATTTACATTCCAGCTCAAAACTTGCAACACCATGATGTAATTACACTGATATTCCTCCAACTGCGCCCAATGCTTGCTCTTCTGTTGGTGGTGTTGGTGACACGTTCACTGGGGGATCCAATCCAAAGGGTAATGCTGATATATCCAATATTCCTCTATTTGGTGATCCGATGCTCTTTGCTCTAGTCCTCTATCTGGTGATCTTCTATCCGATGCTCGTGGCTCTTTTCCAAGTTCCTTCTGCAGATCTTCTTCGTATTTATACAAAACTTTACTTTATCTTCTACTGATCTTATTTTTATTTTCCTTCCTTTGAAACTGAAAGATAGACCTTGGGGAAACTCCCACCTAAAGATGATTTTATTCCTTCTCAGCAGGGCAACCAAGTCTCTGTAGTTAGGCCTAAGATCCAAGAGATATTTCGGGATGTCTTAAAAAATTTCCACTCTTGACTGTTGTACTTCTAAGTTCTTCTGGTAGTGCCAACCCAATATTCTGTCTCTCTCTTCTTTGATTTGGAGGGTAATCAAGCAATCTCTTATTCTATTCTTCTCTTTTTTCCCTCCTCTTCCAAGTCTGAAGGCCTTCACAATTCTAAACTCTTCTCGGCCCAAGTCCAAGTCCCAAAAGTTGGCAAATTCCTGCGTGAGAAAGTCTATCAAACTTTCCTTCTCCAATTCAGGTAAAGCTCTGATCAAACTTTCCTTCTCCAATTCAGGTAAAGCTCTGATCCTCAGATTTGTCTGTTTTTCTTTAAGTTCAATCATAGCAAGCTTCAACTTATGGTCATCAAGTTGCCTCTGTAGGGCTGGGACTCTCTCTCTCTCCAGTTGTGTTACTTTACATTCCACAGCAACAGCTTTTTCCCTGGCTTCCTCCGCAGTCTGCTGTATCAAAGTAGATTCCTGTATCAATTTCTGAATGGTTTCTGTATTGGTATTCACCTTTTGACCCAGATTATTTATACTAAATCAATTTTAGTGGTTGCCACATCCACTTTCTTGTTAAGCTGTTACAATGAATCATTTATCTTGCTTAATGCAACCGCTAAGGCCTCTTCTGTTGACATTCCTCTTGATTTTGAGTATGCTGGTACAGCAGCTGAAGAGGCAGGGGGGCTGATGTTGAGGCTCTCCTGGGTTGCTGCAAAGTCTTCCCAGACCTTAATGTTTTTTCAGGAATTGACTGGTCTGTTTTTTCCTTTCCATTTGCCATAACACTTAAAAGATTCAAGGTCAGTCCCAGAGTCACACAGTTTTTTATCTTGCAGCTGGAAATTCCCCCAGCCCAGCACTTGTAACAGTTTCAAAAGCTTCCTCTAGGGGGAAACAGTTTCTATTTATATTAATCCGTAATGTCCCCTTTTAAACACAGTTCAAACAATGAAGTTAGTTTCAATTTTCAGTTACTTTTACTCCTTTTTAAGAGCAGACAGAGACAGTGGAAACAATGTATTTCTCTTATTTAGCTAGCTGTCAATGAACATTCTAATCACTGTCAATGAACGTCAGTCCTGCTACCAGCCCGTTTCCAGGGTCGGAGCAGTGGTATTTTAACTCTCTTCGCTCTCTCCTGCAGACATGCTCCGTCCAAAACTCCCTCCCCCCTTCTCCGGCCTCCAAGGGGGGTTTAATGTTTTTTACCAATGGAAATTTAGTCCTTTACGATAGGCTTTCAAAGACTTCAGCTTGTAGCCTCGTTGCTTCAGTCTAGTTACAAAAGGGGAAGGCGGACTTCCTGTGTTGAACCTCCCCGTTTCGATACCAAATTAGACGTTTAAAAATTCAATTCTCCTGCTTCAGCTCTACTCATGGGTAGTTGCTTTAAAGTCAAATTGTCCACAAGAAAAAAGTCAGCGCTCTCCGGCAACAGCATAGCGGCTTCGCTCCGTGGAAGAAGCAGTCGATTCGAAGCACCGTGCCGCTCACCCCACGTCGCTCCGGATACCTGAAACCGGGTTTCCCCGCGGGTAGGGGAGGTGCAAAGGATGCCCGCCGAATCCCATGTTCACAGGCTTCACCCGCCTGTGATTTTTAATGGGTCTCCAGATTCCCAGTCAGAAGGGGCTGCGGCGGCAGCGCAGGTCTTCGAGGCTTTGACAGCCAGAAGGGGCAGCGGCAGCAGTGCAGGCCGTCGAGGCTTTGACAGCCAGAAGGGGCAGCGGCAGCAGCGCAGGTTGTCGACCCTTTGACAGCCAGAAGAGGCATAGGCAGCAGCACAGTTCATTAAGGCTTTGACAGCCAGAAGAGGCAGCGGCAGCAGTGCAGGCCGTCGAGGCTTTGACAGCCAGAAGGGGCAGCGGCGGCAGCGCAGGTCGTCAACCCTTTGACAGCCAGAAGAGGCATAGGCAGCAGCACAGTTCATTAAGGCTTTGACAGCCAGAAGAGGCAGAGGCAGCAGCGCATATCGTCGAGGCTTGACAGCCAGAAGGGGCAGCAGCGGCAGCGCAGATCGTCGAGGCTTTGACAGCCAGAAGAGGCAGACAGCAGCGCATATCGTTGAGGCTTTGACAGCCAGAAGAGGCTGTGGCAGCAGCGCAGATCGTTGAGGCTTTGACAGCCAGATGGGGCAGCGGCAGCAGCAAAGGTCATCGAGTCTCTGACTTCCAGAAGAACCAGAGGCAGCAGCACAGGTTGTCGAGGCTTTGACAGCCAGAAGGGGCAGAGGCGGCAGCACAGGTTGTCGAGGCTTTGACAGCCAGAAGGGGCTGCGGCAGCAGTGCAGGTCGTCGAGGCTTTGACAGCCAGAAGAGGCAGACAGCAGCGCATATCGTTGAGGCTTTGACAGCCAGAAGAGGCTGTGGCAGCAGCGCAGATCGTTGAGGCTTTGACAGCCAGAAGCGGCTGCGGCAGCAGCGCAGGTCATTGAGGCTTTGACAACAAGAAAAGGAAGAGGCAGCAGCGCAGGTCATCGAGGCTTTGACAGCCAGAAAAAGAAGAGGCAGCAGCACAGATTGTCTAGGCTTTGACAGCCAGAAGAGGCAGAGGCAGCAGCGCAGATCGTCGAGGCTTTGACAGCCAGAAGCAGCAGAGGTAGCAGCGCAGATCGTCGAGGCTTTGACAGCCAGAAGGGGCAGCGGCAGCAGGTCGTCGAGGCTTTGACAGCCAGAAGCGTTAGCAGCACAGGTTGTCAAGGCTTTGACAGCCAGAAGAGGCAGAGGCAGAAGTGCAGGTCGCTGAGGCTTTGACAGCCAGAATGGGCAGCAGCAGCAGCGCAGGTTGTCGAGTCTTTGACAGCCAGAAGAGGCGGAGGCAGCAGTTCAGCTCATCGAGACTTTGACAGCCAGAAGAGGCAGATACAGCAGCGATGATTGTTGAGACTTTGACAGCCAGAAGGGGCAGCGGCAGCAGAGTAGGTTGTCGAGACTTTGACAGCCAGAAAAGGAAGAGGCAGCAGCACAGTTCGTCGAGGCTTTGACAGCCGGAAGAGGCCGAGGCAGCAGCGCATATCGTTGAGGCTTTGACAGCCAGAAGAGGCTTTGGAGCAGCGCAGATCGTTGAGGCTTTGACAGCCAGAAGGGGCTGCGGCAGCAGCGCAGGTCTTCGAGGCTTTGACAAGAAGAAAAGGAAGAGGCAGCAGCGCAGGTCGTCGAGGCTTTGACAGCCAGAAAAGGAAGAGGCAGCAGTGCAGGTCGTCGAGGCTTTGACAGCCAGAAGAGGCAGAGGCAGCAGCACAGATTGTCGAGGCTTTGACAGCCAGAAGAGGCAGAGGCAGCAGCGCAGATTTCGAGCCTTTGACAGCCAGAAGAGGCAGAGGCAGCAGCGCAGATCGTTGAGGCTTTGACAGCCAGAAGCGTCAGCAGCGCAGGTTGTCAAGGCTTTGACAGCCAGAGGAGGCGGAGGCAGCAGTGCAGGTCATCGAGGCTTTGACAGCCAGAAGAGGCAGAGGCAGCAGCGTAGATCGTTGAGGCATTGACAGCCAGAAGGGGCAGCGGCAGCAGCACAGGTCGTCAAGGCGTTGACAGCCAGGAGAGTCAGAGGCAGCAGAACAGGTCGTCGAGGCTTTAACAGCCAGAAGGGGCAGCGGCACCAGCGCAGGTCATCGAGGCCTTGACAGCCAGAAGCATCAGTGTCAGCAGCGCAGGTCGTCAAGGCTTTGAAAGCCAGAAGAGGCGGAGGCAGCAGTGCAGGTTGTCGAGGCTTTGACACCCAGAAGAGGCAGAGGCAGCAGTGCAGGTCATCGAGGCTTTGACAGCCAGAAGAGGCAGAGGCAGCAGCACAGGTCGTCGAGGCTTTAACAGCCAGAAGAGGCATAGGCAGCAGCACAGTTCATTAAGGATTTGACAGCCAGAAGAGGCAGCGGCAGCAGCGCATATCGTTGAGGCTTTAACAGCCAGAAGGGGCAGCGGAAGAAACGCAGGACATCGAGGCTTTGACAGCCAGAAGAGGCAGAGGCAGCAGCGCATATCGTCGAGGCTTGACAGCCAGAAGGGGCAGCAGCGGCAGCACAGATCGTTGAGGCTTTGACAGCCAGAAGAGGCAGAGGCAGCAGTGCAGGTCATCAAGGCCATGACAGCCAGAAAAGGAAGAGGCAGCAGCACAGGTTGTCGAGGCTTTGACAGCCAGAAGAGGCAGAGGCAGCAGTGCAGATCGTTGAGGCTTTGACAGGCAGAAGGGGCAGTGGCAGCAGCGCAGGAAGTTGAGGCTTTGACAGCCAGAAGGGGCAGCGGCAGTAGCGCAGATCGTTGAGGCTTTGAAAGCCAGAAGGGGCAGCGGCAGCAGCACGGGACGTCAAGGCTTTGACAGCCAGAAGAGGCAGAGGCAGCAGCGCACATCGTTGAGGCTTTGACAGCCAGAAGCGTCAGCAGCGCAGGTTGTCAAGGCTTTGACAGCCAGAGGAGGCGGAGGCAGCAGTGCAGGTCATCGAGGCTTTGACAGCCAGAAGAGGCAGAGGCAGCAGCGTAGATCGTTGAGGCATTGACAGCCAGAAGGGGCAGCGGCAGGAGCACAGGTCGTCAAGGCGTTGACAGCCAGGAGAGTCAGAGGCAGCAGAACAGGTCGTCGAGGCTTTAACAGCCAGAAGGGGCAGCGGCACCAGCGCAGGTCGTCGAGGCCTTGACAGCCAGAAGAGGCTGTGGCAGCAGTGCAGATCGTTGAGGCTTTGACAGCCAGAAGGGGCTGCGGTAGCAGCGCAGGTCATCGAGGCTTTGACAACAAGAAAAGGAAGAAGCAGCAGCGCAGGTCATCAAGGCCATGACAGCCAGAAAAGGAAGAGGCAGCAGCACAGGTTGTCGAGGCTTTGAGAGCCAGAAGAGGCAGAGGCAGCAGTGCAGATCGTCGAGGCTTTGACAGGCAGAAGGGGCAGTGGCAGCAGCGCAGGAAGTTGAGGCTTTGACAGCCAGAAGGGGCAGCGGCAGTAGCGCAGATCGTTGAGGCTTTGAAAGCCAGAAGGGGCAGCGGCAGCAGCACGGGACGTCAAGGCTTTGACAGCCAGAAGAGGCAGAGACAGCAGCGCATAACGTTGAGGCTTTGACAGCCAGAAGAGGCTGTGGCAGCAGTGCAGATCGTTGAGGCTTTGACAGCCAGAAGGGGCTGCGGTAGCAGCGCAGGTCATCGAGGCTTTGACAACAAGAAAAGGAAGAGGCAGCAGCGCAGGTCGTCGAGGCTTTGACAGCCAGAAGTGGCAGAGGTAGCAGCGCAGATCGATGAGGCTTTGACAGCCAGAAAGGGCAGCAGCAGCAGGTCGTCAAGGCTTTGACAGCCAGAAGCGTCAGCAGCGCAGGTTGTCAAGGCTTCGACAGCCAGAAGAGGCGGAGGCAGCAGTGCAGGTCATCGAGGCTTTGACAGCCAGAAGGGGCTGTGGCAGAAGAGCAGGTCGTTGAGGCTTTGACAGCCAGACAGGGTAGCGGCAGCAGCAAAGGTCATCGAGTCTCTGACTTCCAGAAGAACCAGAGGCAGCAGCACAGGTTGTCGAGGCTTTGACAGCCAGAAGGGGCAGAGGCGGCAGCACAGGTTGTCGAGGCTTTGACAGCCAGAAGGGGCTGCGGCAGCAGTGCAGGTCGTCGAGGCTTTGACAGCCAGAAGAGGCAGACAGCAGCGCATATCGTTGAGGCTTTGACAGCCAGAAGAGGCAGAGACAGCAGCGCATAACGTTGAGGCTTTGACAGCCAGAAGAGGCTGTGGCAGCAGTGCAGATCGTTGAGGCTTTGACAGCCAGAAGGGGCTGCGGTAGCAGCGCAGGTCATCGAGGCTTTGACAACAAGAAAAGGAAGAAGCAGCAGCGCAGGTCATCAAGGCCATGACAGCCAGAAAAGGAAGAGGCAGCAGCACAGGTTGTCGAGGCTTTGACAGCCAGAAGAGGCAGAGGCAGCAGTGCAGATCGTCGAGGCTTTGACAGGCAGAAGGGGCAGTGGCAGCAGCGCAGGAAGTTGAGGCTTTGACAGCCAGAAGAGGCAGAGACAGCAGCGCATAACGTTGAGGCTTTGACAGCCAGAAGAGGCTGTGGCAGCAGTGCAGATCGTTGAGGCTTTGACAGCCAGAAGGGGCTGCGGTAGCAGCGCAGGTCATCGAGGCTTTGACAACAAGAAAAGGAAGAGGCAGCAGCGCAGGTGGTCGAGGCTTTGACAGCCAGAAGTGGCAGAGGTAGCAGGGCAGATCGATGAGGCTTTGACAGCCAGAAAGGGCAGCAGCAGCAGGTCGTCAAGGCTTTGACAGCCAGAAGCGTCAGCAGCGCAGGTTGTCAAGGCTTCGACAGCCAGAAGAGGCGGAGGCAGCAGTGCAGGTCATCGAGGCTTTGACAGCCAGAAGGGGCTGTGGCAGAAGAGCAGGTCGTTGAGGCTTTGACAGCCAGACAGGGCAGCGGCAGCAGCAAAGGTCATCGAGTCTCTGACTTCCAAAAGAACCAGAGGCAGCAGCACAGGTTGTCGAGGCTTTGACAGCCAGAAGGGGCAGAGGCGGCAGCACAGGTTGTCGAGGCTTTGACAGCCAGAAGGGGCTGCGGCAGCAGTGCAGGTCGTCGAGGCTTTGACAGCCAGAAGAGGCAGACAGCAGCGCATATCGTTGAGGCTTTGACAGCCAGAAGAGGCTGTGGCAGCAGCGCAGATCGTTGAGGCTTTGACAGCCAGAAGCGGCTGCAGCAGCAGCGCAGGTCATTGAGGCTTTGACAACAAGAAAAGGAAGAGGCAGCAGCGCAGGTCATCGAGGCTTTGACAGCCAGAAAAAGAAGAGGCAGCAGTGCAGGACCTTGAGGCTTTGACAGCCAGAAGAGGCAGAGGCAGCAGCGCAGATCGTCGAGGCTTTGACAGCCAGAAGCAGCAGAGGTAGCAGCGCAGATCGTCGAGGCTTTGACAGCCAGAAGGGGCAGCGGCAGCAGGTCGTCGAGGATTTGACAGCCAGAAGCGTTAGCAGCGCAGGTCATCGAGGCTTTGTCAGCCAGAAAAAGAAGAGGCAGCAGTGCAGGACCTTGAGGCTTTGACAGCCAGAAGAGGCAGAGGCAGCAGCGCATATCGTTAAGGCTTTGACAGCCAGGAGGGTCTGTGGCAGCAGCGCAGATCGTTGAGGCTTTGACAGCCAGAAAAGGAATAGGCAGCAGTGCAGGTCGTCGAGGCTTTGACAGCCAGAAGAGGCAGAGGCAGCAGCGATGATGGTTGAGGCTTTGACAGCCAGAAGCGACAGAGGCAGCAGCACAGGTCGTCGAGTCTTTGACAGCCAGAAGGGGCAGCGGCAGCAGCGGAGGTCGTCGAGGTCTTGACAGCCAGAAGCATCAGTGTCAGCAGCGCAGGTCGTCAAGGCTTTGACAGCCAAAACAGGCAAAGGCAGCAGCAAATGTCATTGAAGCTTTGATATCCAGAAGGGGCTGCGGCAGCAGAGCAGGTCGTTGAGGCTTTGACAGCCAGACGGGGCAGCGGCAGCAGCAAAGGTCATCGAATCTCTGACTTCCAGAAGAAGCAGAGGCAGCAGCACAGGTTGTCGAGGCTTTGACAGCCAGAAGGGGCAGAGGCGGCAGCACAGGTTGTCGAGGCTTTGACAACAAGAAGGGGCTGCGGCAGCAGTGCAGGTCGTCGAGGCTTTGACAGCCAGAATAGGCGGAGGCAGCAGCGCAGGTCGCTGAGGCTTTGACAGCCAGAATGGGCAGCAGCAGCAGCGCAGGTTGTCGAGTCTTTGACAGCCAGAAGAGGCGGAGGCAGCAGTTCAGCTCATCGAGACTTTGACAGCCAGAAGAGGCAGAGGCAGCAGCGCATATCGTTGAGGCATTGACAGCCAGAAGGGGCAGCGGCAGCAGAGCAGGTTGTCGAGACTTTGACAGCCAGAAAAGGAAGAGGCAGCAGCACAGGTCGTCGAGGCTTTGACAGCCAGAAGAGGCAGAGGCAGCAGCGCATATCGTTGAGGCTTTGACAGCCAGAAGAGGCTGTGGCAGCAGCGCAGATCGTTGAGGCTTTGGCAGCCAGAAGGGGCTGCGGCAGCAGCCCAGGTCTTCGAGGCTTTGACAACAAGAAAAGGAAGAGGCAGCAGCGCAGGTCGTCGAGGCTTTGACAGCCAGAAAAGAAAGAGGCAGCAGTGCAGGTCGTCCAGGCTTTGACAGCCAGAAGAGGCAGAGGCAGCAGCACAGATTGTCGAGGCTTTGACAGCCAGAAGAGGCAGAGGCAGCAGCGCAGATCGTTGAGGCTTTGACAGCCAGAAGCGTCAGCAGCGCAGGTTGTCAAGGCTTTGACAGCCAGAGGAGGCGGAGGCAGCAGTGCAGGTCATCGAGGCTTTGACAGCCAGAAGAGGCAGAGGCAGCAGCGTAGATCGTTGAGGCATTGACAGCCAGAAGGGGCAGCGGCAGCAACACAGGTCGTCAAGGCGTTGACAGCCAGGAGAGGCAGAGGCAGCAGCACAGGTCGTCGAGGCTTTAACAGCCAGAAGGGGCAGCGGCACCAGCGCAGGTCGTCGAGGCCTTGACAGCCAGAAGCATCAGTGTCAGCAGCGCAGGTCGTCAAGGCTTTGACAGCCAGAAGAAGCGGAGGCAGCAGTGCAGGTTGTCGAGGCTTTGACACCCAGAAGAGGCAGAGGCAGCAGTGCAGGTCATCAAGGCTTTGACAGCCAGAAGAGGCAGAGGCAGCAGCACAGGTCGTCGAGGCTTTAACAGCCAGAAGGGGCAGCGGCACCAGCGCAGGTCGTCGAGGCTTTGACAGCCAGAAGCATCAGTGTCAGCAGCGCAGGTCGTCAAGGCTTTGACAGCCAGAAGAGGCGGAGGCAGCAGTGCAGGTTGTCGAGGCTTTGACAGCCAGAAGAGGCAGAGGCAGCAGCACCAATCGTCGAGGCTTTGACAGCTAGCAGGGGCAGCGGCAGCAGGTCGTCGAGGCTTTTACAGCCAGAAGCGTCAGCAGCGCAGGTTGTCAAGGCTTTGACAGCCAGATGAGGCAGAGGCAGCAGCGCAGATTGTTGAGGCTTTGACAGCCAGAAGGGGCAGCGGCAGCAGCACAGGTCGTCAAGGCTTTGACCGTCAGAATGTGCTGCAGCAGCAGCGCAGATCGTCGAGGCTTTGACAGCCAGAAGGGGCAGCGGCAGCAGCACAGGTCATCGGGGCTTTGACAGCCAGAAAAGGAAGAGGCAGCAGCGCAGATCGTCGAGGCTTTGACAGCCAGAAGGGGCAGCGGCAGCAGCACAGGTCATCGGGGCTTTGACAGCCAGAAAAGGAAGAGGCAGCAGCGCAGATCGTTGAGGCTTTGACAGCCAGAAGGGGCAGCGGCTATTGCGCAGGTCGTCGAGTCTTTGACAGCCAGAAACGGAAGAGGCAGCAGTGCAGGTCGTCGAGGCTTTGACAGCCAGAAGATGCAGAGGCAGCAGCGCAGATTTTCGAGGCTTTGACAGCCAGAAGGGGCTGCAGCAGCAGCTCAGATCTTCGAGGCTTTGACAGCCAGAAAAGGAAGAGGCAGCAGCGCAGGTCGTCGAGGCTTTGACAGCCAGACAGGGCAGCGGCAGCAGCGCAGGTCATCGAGGCTTTGCCCGTCAGAATGTGCTGCAGCAGCAGCGCAGGTCGTTGAGGATTTGACAGCCAGACAGGGCAGCGGCAGCAGCAGCAGCACAAGTGGTCTCACTGGCAGAGCCTAAGTGACACCAGATAAAGTTGAGCAATGGACTCAATCCTGATATTCACCTGAGATGGTGGTGCTTTGTTTTGACCCCCAGGCTTGTTGTGACCCATGGAAGGTATAGAGCTGCTGCCCCCCCCCTTATCAGACAACAAATATCATGTATTTCATAAGCATATATTTTCATGGTTTTACAGTTTTAGTGTGAGCTCAGTTTCTAAAAAGCACCTCTTGAACGGGTTATTTTGGGATTGATTCAGGTTGGCCCCCAAAGCAGCTCACTTCAAATCAATGGTCTCCAGCAAGAAGCACCCACCACGCATGACCCCTCCTGCCCCTTCTCATCCCAACGTGGCTGCAGCAGAAGCTAGGCTGGTGCTTCCATTTGGAACTATGGAGTTCTCTGCTGGTTTCTGGTGGGCCTGGACCCCGCCTTCCAACCTCTAGGGCTGGGCATGGCCCTCCCAATCTAACTCACCTCTGCTCTCACAGTCAGGTACATTTTGGTTGGAAAGGGAAGGAAAGAGTATGAGCTGGTTGGAATCATGCTGAACCAAACACATCCTAAGCTGGGTCTGAACTGCAGGAGGGTTTGGACTTGGCTCATAAAGAGCATGAGATGACGCTTGAAACTGGAGAAATCTCTTCAGTTCAAAGACTTAGTGGCCTCAATAAATATATGAAAAAAGCTTATTTGGACGAGCAAAGAATTATTGTTGTTGTTGTTGTTGTTGTTGTTGTTGTTATTATGTCTCCCCACCCCGATACATAGCGGAACAAAGAGAAAAAAAGATATATAATAAACCAGCAGACATACAAAAATCAATCTTTAAAGCAGGCAAAAATAAATACATATGAACTTATACCAGCTTTAAGGTGTTTCCAATAGTACATATAAAAATGTAATTTTAAGAAAAATCTTAGCCTTCCAAAGGTGAAGACTTGCTCATCCATTAACGGAATACCTGTATGATTGCTGCCTGCAGTAACTTGCGCGCTAGGTCACGGAAGTGTCTGTATCAGAGTCGGACATCCCCTAAGTTGGAGCAAAGCCACTGTAAGTGCATCTTTTATTATGTATACATTCATCTTCTATCAAAAAAACACTGTCCATATATATTAGACATGATAGCAGTGAATGCAGTTGAAGTTGTACAATTAAATAAAAAATGTGTAAATACTAAAGAACATTTGACAGTTAAATTGTGAGGAATAAAGAAACCATTAGAAACATTAGAACAGGCATTCCCTGTTTCCAGTTCCTACCTCCAAGTAAAACGCCATGCCAATGGCTTTCTTCTTGTTGTTCGGACAGCACATATATTTCCGTGCCAATCGGGCAATCCTATTATACTGTTCTGTTGAGGAGGTGAACAAAGTCCTGAAACATAAGAGTAAGAGACAAAGAATTCACAAGTCTGAAGCTGGCAGGAAGAACCACCCAGCGTTCCTGCACAACAACAACCACCACCAGGTTACTTGAACGCTGAGCAGAGCCTCCCGCCTGCATTCGCTCCCTAAGATGCACACACATTTCCCCTTACTTTTTAGGAGGGGGAAAGTGTGTCTTATAGAGTGAACAATATGGTACATTTTCTGAAATAAATAAGAAGTTTATCCCCATTTCCCCAGAAAGCAGGCCTTGCTCTTCATGCCTCACCTGCCAGTCCTTTTCACCTTCTTACCTTGCCAGAAGACGAATGCCTTTGAAAAAGCTTTCTGGACTTGACAGCATATCCCAGCAGCTTTGCAACCCCAAAACCTCAAATTCGTCAAGGTATTCAACACGCCCAATCAGTTGTTTCAGGGCCTGCACAGCGGTCCTGAGTCAAGTGAAGGAATTAAGAATATTATATTTTAAAAATTTGTATACTGCCCTTCACCCGTAGATCTCCGGGCAGTTCACAACATAAAAATGCAAGTTAAAAAGCACAAAATACAGAATAAAAACAAGAACCAAAGCAAACCAATAACTCCTCTCCCTCTAACAAACACAGTTGAAAGGGCATAGGAGGTTAATCAGCCAATGGCCTGATTGAAGAGGACCATTTTTGCCTGGCATCTAAATGCACCAGGCAAGCCTCCCTGGGGAGAGCAACCCACTAATGGGGAGCCACCACAGAAAAGGCCCCTTCTTGTGTGGAGGAGGCATGTGAAGAGGGGCTTCCGATGATGAGCGCAAGGTCTGGGTAGGTTCATCTGGGGAGTTTTAGGTCCTTGACATCTTGCAGTCCAACCCCAACCATCACCCCCTGCAGCCTCCCCCATGTTTCCAGCACAAGCGGCAACCTTTCGGCTGTGATGGAGACTTAAGGTTTCATGACACGTGAGTCCCACCACACCCAAATCAGCCCATCGTGCGGGAGAGTCTCCAACATCCTCTCCCATCCTAGTGTCCTTCAGATGTTTTGGGCTACAATAACTCCCATCTTCAGCCCCGTTGTGCTGGCTGGGGCTGGTGGGAGTTGTGGTCCAAAGTGACTGAAGAGCACAGGGGTTGGGGAAGCCTGGGTCTCCTAGCTATCTAACCTAAGCAGAACCTCCATGTCCAAATGAAGCCTATCTCTTGGGGGAGAGCTGAGCCATCACCACTATGGGTCAGAGAGAGAAGGGAGGCCCCCCCCCCAAATGCATTAGCAGGTCCCTTACATCAGTGGATCGAGATGCGAAGAGGGCTCCGGGATTAGACTTGCCGCCCTCGAACCTCTTCTTCTCGCCTCATGGACAAAACAGATCTGAGTGCTAAGTGCAAACAGCAGGTGGTGGAACATGCTCTTCAGGATACCTGCAGCCTCAGGGAACGACAGGATATGACACAGAGCGTTGGTAGCCTGGAGGGACAAGGACAGGAGAACGGCATTCAGCAGAGGTCATCGTCAGATCAAGATCTCAGACTCAGACGCGACTCAGAGCCCCGGTCCATTTCCCTCAGTGTTGTCTACACTGACTAGCAGTGGCTGTCCAGGGTTTCAGGCAAGGAACTCCCCGACATGGAGATGCTGGGGCCCTTCTGCATACAAAGCAGGTGCTCACAGGATGGACCACTTATTAAGATGCACCCCCCTCCCAGCAAGAAGCCCCCAGCCCCATCCAGCTCCCATTCAAAACAATCCAGGAGAGAGAAACTGAGTGGTTTCGTACCGCCATTGGCATTTGAGAAGTGCTGCGTCGCCTGGAAGTGACTTCCGCTTTGGGGTCTTCATCCTGCAGCCTTTTCAGGAGAGGTCTCAGCAGCTTGACGCTGGAATACTGATCAGCGACCAAGGCCTTCCAGATCACCGTGGCACTTCTGCAATTTTTCAAAACAGAATTTTTCCCTTTTCCTTTTCTTAAAAAAAGTCAGGCCTTTGATATTTTCTTTATATTGCACATACATTAGCAAAGAAAGAAACCACAACTCGGAGCACAATTTTTTGCAAGTACGAAATTCAATATAAATAAATATAAATTAAGAAACCCCTTAAATCTACCCCTCCCCATTTTCACATCACAAAAACTTACTCATCACTCTCCATCGAACAGTCCAACAGGCTGTCTACGACCGGCTGCATGCGCTTGGTGGCTAGGCTGACAAGAGCCGAAAGTGTCACTTCCTTAGTGCGGGTGTCGGGGATCTGGTGGAGACGGTTGTAAATCTCCTTCACAACCATAGGCAGCTGGAAGAAGATAATAGAAGACCAGGATGAGAAAGTGTGGTGAACCTGTTTCTATTTTGCTTAATGTATGTAGGGTTTGGTGTCAGCGTTACTCGTGCCGGTTCTCTGCCGTTCACTTGTGTTCCTTTGGTGGTGAGAGAGGTTGGGGTTGGCCTAGGGTGTGGTTGTTTGTTTGTGATTGGCTGTGGTGATCTTTGTTTTGAATCAATTCCAGTACCCTTTTGGTACTAGATTCTGGCTCCTGCAAAGTCAATACTAAATCGTCAGCAAATGCTTTCAGTTTGTACTGTTTAGCACCCACTTGTATGCCTTTAACCAATTGGTCCTTTCTGATCATATTTAACAAAACCTCCAGGACCGATATAAAAAGCAATGGAGAGATTGGGCAACCTTGTCGTGTTCCTTTCTCAATCTTAAACTCTTCTGTCACTGCATTGTTCACAATTAATTTTGCCTTTTGTTCTGAATAAATTGCACCTATACCATTTTCAAAACCTTGACCTACCCCCATCCCCTGTAGATTCTTCTTCATAAAACTCCAAGAAATGTTGTCAAAGGCCTTCTCTGCATCCACAAAAATCAAAACTGCCTTAGTATTGATATTCACTTGTAATTTTTCTAGAATATAAATTATATTCCTCGTATTATCAGACAAATGTCTGCCCGGGAGAAAGCCCGCTTGGTCTTTATGAATTTCTTCTACTAACACCCTTTTTAATCTTTTAGCCAAAATATCTGCAAAAATTTTGTAATCTTCCATTCTATTTCCTGGTTCATCAATTTCATATATTGTACTTGATATAACTTTATCTCTTTCAGGATCTCCTGTGATTTTGGTTTTGCTCTCAGCTTCTTCTCTCCTTCCTTTATTTTTTCCAAGATTTTATCCTTTTTTTCATTTTGGGTTCTCTTCTTGTTGACGACTCTTAACGACTGCAATAGGTCTTACAGGAAAAAGCAGGAAAGAGACTGGAAAGAGAAGCTGCTGAATTGCAACTTATTACCAAACTTAAAACCATGGAGAGACCTGGTCTGAACAAAGACATTGGATTCTTATCTCATTATACATGACAAAGCCATTTTTCACCTTCTCACCCCTTGCTTTTTCCTGTAAGACCTATTGCAGTCGTTAAGAGTCGTCAACAGGCTCATCACAGCTATCTGCCAATCACCCATTCCCACCACCCTTCTGAGTAATACCCCTCCCCACCTTCTCACTATATAAAAGGGTCTGGTGACTTCTGTTTCAGTGTATTTGAAGAAGTGTGCATGCACACGAAAGCTCATACCTAGAACTAACTTAGTTGGTCTTTAAGGTGCTACTGGAAGGAATTTTTTGTTTTGACTATGGCAGACCAACACGGCTACCTATCTGTAACTCCCCCACAACAAACACTCTGCGAGGTGAGTGGGGCTGAGAGACTTCAAAGAAGTGTAACTGGCCCAAGGTCACCCAGCAGCTGCATGTGGAGGAACCCGGTTCCCCAGATTACGAGTCTACCGCTCTTAACCACTACACCACACTGGCTCTTCTTACTTCCCACACAATGCCTTCTTACTTCCCAGAAACAAGCTAATTCTAAGTCCGAAGAGAATGTTTGATTTAGAGGAAACCTGCTCCCCCTGCCTCCGTTTTGAGCCTTACGTCCTCCATTTCCATGCCGCATTCCTCAAGGAAGGACCTCAGGAGCTTTCCTGCAGCCTGAGAGACGGCTCTGTCTTCCACTGTCAGGTTGTCAATCGCCTTCAACACAACTTCGTTGATCTGGCTGGGCGTGAGGTGCTCCCCAAAAGCCTGGCACAAAGAAGAAAGAAGAGGGAGTTTTCTTCTGCTCCACACTCTGACCACGTTTCAGTAGTCCAAGGGTGCCTTCACAAACCAAGTGAAAGACATCTCCACTCTGCCTTGAGAGGGTTGAACTAAGTGACCCCCACGTCCCTTCCAACTCTACAATTTGGTGATTCTATTTATGTGTTTATTTAAGTAGCTGAAAGATTTTACAACAAACCAAACTAAAAGTCAGGTGACGCCTTGCTATTTTCGATCCACATCTTAAATTGGTTATGACATTGGAACATGAAGAGGTTCAATCTAAAATCAGACTAGAAAATTTGAAAAAAAAAATCCCTCCAGGAACAGAGAGGGTGAATAATAGTGGCTATCCGTTATATAACCAATGCCTAACAGACTGGGTGGGAACCTGCCGGCTGTGTGTTTAGTTCTTAATATACAACAAAAACACCCACCACAAGGTTGGCATAGTCCATTGGCTTGGCAGTGCCTTGTGAAAGATGCATCGAATGAGTCAACTTTTCCTATTCTTTTTCCGCCCTGAGGAGCCCAAGGTGGCAATGCATGGTTCTCTCTCCTCCCCGTTTTAGTCTCATGAGGTAGGTTAGACTGAGAGACTGTGACTGACTCGTGAGTGGGGATCTGAACCCTAGGTCTCCCAGCACCTGGTAGAATTTCAATAAGTAGAATTCTGCATGCAGTTTAGGCTACCGGGCACTTGTCTTTGAGCAATTTATTCTAATACAATGCATTTCTGAATGTTATTTACACTAATAGCTCACGCATGGATTTTTTTACACACTGTTTGGCATTGCGAAATTCAAGGACATGTGAATTTCAAAGGCGGGTTGTGTTTCAGTTCTCCTGTTGTTTCTGAAAGCCTTGATCTGATAGCTTTGGCTTCCAGTGTGAACTGCTCTGAATCTCTCCCTCATCCCTAGAAGGCGTGGGCTGCCTGAGGGCAGGCTGAAGTTGGTGGGGCAGGGCCCCGTTGGCCCGAGTGAGCAAATCTTTGCTAACTGGGAGTGGCTGCGGTCTTAGCAATAAAGAGTACAAAAGGCCACCCCTACCTTGGCCACTTTTGCGATGTTGTAGTGGAAGAGAGAGGGCCCAGGGATGAAGAAGTCTTCTCGGACCCATCTGACCATGTTGCCTTTCTTATTTTTATTCCTCCTCTTCTCCAGTTCCTTACCTAAGCAGGGTCGGGTTTTGGAATATGCATGCAAAAGAACCCAGCATTAGTGCTCCCTGCTCAAAACCTCCAGTTTTCCCGCTGGGACCAACAAAAACAATTATTGGTTTCACCTCAAAAATTATAATTCGGAATTGGAAAAAAGGTTCAGAAGGGGGCAACCAAAAGGACTGGGGTGCTTGTGGAGCAAATGCTGGTTGCAGCATTTGGGGGGCGGTTCCGTTTAGAAAAACGGCGAGGAAGAGGAGACACAATGTATGGCTTGGAGAAAGTGGAGAGAGAAAGCTTTCTCTCTTGCCCTCATAACATGAGAACAACTGGACCTCCAATGAAACTGAAGTTTCAGGATGGTCCTTCTTCTTGCAATGCACAGCTAAACTCTGGAACTCCCTGCCACAGGAGGCACTGATGGCCATGGACCAAGATGGCTTTCAAAGAAGATGAGGCAAATTCATGGAAGAGAAGGCTACCCATGGCTATTAGCCAGGATGGCTATGCTCTGCCTCCATGGTCAGAGGCAGCAAAGTACAGGAGTAGAAAGAGCTTGAATTCTGCTTGCTGGATTCCCACAAGCATCTGATCAACCCCTGTGGGAACAGGATGCTGGACTGGGCTGGGCCACTGGTCAGGTCCAGAAGGCTTTTCTGATGAACATCAGCAGTGAATTCCTCCCCCAAGACTGCCCTCTCATCTCTGGCCAATGGGGTGTTGGCGTTAGGCCAGTGCTAGCACAATTCTGGCCCTCCTGAACTCCCTGACAAAACCCCAGCAGCAGCCAGCATGGGCAACACTCAGGGATGATGGGAGTTGGAGCAGCCTCTGGAGGGCTACAGATCTCCCACCCTGCGGCTTACAAGAAACAAGCCATTTCCCAGCATCCCCCTCACCCATTTTGGCTATCATGATGTAATGGAGATGGTACAAGGCCTCTGCTGACTGCAGGCCAATCTCCTTCACGTTGTCTGCGAGGTGAAGGGACAAGAGCGCCACCAGCTGTCCAAGAAGGGGGAAATCCTGGGATACCTAAGAAGTGGAGAGAGAGAGATGCACAGTCAGCCCTTGTCCCACAGAGCCCAGCAAGAGAAAACCGTCTGGCATGCTTTCAGAAGAAGAAGAAGAAGAGTTTGGATTTTATTTATTTATTTTTTAATGGATTTTTATTAAGATTTTAAAGGTTAGAAAAAAAAGATAAACAAATATCAATTTAAACAAAAAACAAAAAAAACAGACAATTAAAAAAAACAAATCAAACCTTTACATAACTGTCAGAGCTGCCTCTAGGTCCCAGCTCACAGAGGACCAACGCCAGGCTGATGTTATGTACAAAAGTCTTTATTGAAGTTTAATTTCCATTTCAAAGCCAGGGCGTGCAGCCCTACGTCTAGACTCTAGATCGGCGAAGTCCCGTCTGAGTCTCCGCCCCTTCCACACCAGTTTAAGATCCTAGCCCTGCTCCACCTCCTGCGCTGCTCTCTTCTCCTCTGGGTCCTCCTGCCCGCTGGGGCATTGCCCTTTCTGGACTCTTCCGACGCTGAGTCGCTTAGCTCCTCCCCCTGCCTCCGGCGTGCTTTAGGACCCGGTTCCCGATCCTCACTCTCTGCTGTCCCGCGCTCCTGTACATTTGAACTTGCTTCTCGCGCCAACCCAGTGACCTTTCTCCTAACCATTACACTACCACAATAACTGTCAGGGGCTCAGGAGCAGAGGCACAGGGGAGAGAGGAAATGGAGAGTGAAGGGGAAGAATCGGAGGGCAGCGTAGGGGAGTATGAAAGTGGCCCGAGAGATTCCATGAGCTTCTCCAGCGAATCAGAAGATTCCCAGAGGGGGGCGCCGATGGCCAGTGCAAGGGGGGTCCCAGGGGGGACACACCAGAAGCAAGGGGCCAGCGGGGACTCCCAAAGCAGCAGCGGGAGATCAGGACCAGCTCCTCCACCAGAGCGTAGTTTGGGGAAAGAGTCCCATGTATCAGGGCCAGCTTCTCCTCCAGCAGGGAGAGAAGATGAATCAGGGCTGGTCACGCCTCTATCGCAGAGTGAGGGAACGGAGGGGAAGTCAGGTCCAGCTAGCCTCTCCGAAGGGGGAAGCAGTGACAGGAGCAGTGTAACGGTCAGGAGGAAGGTTGCCGGCTGGGCGCGCGCGCCAAGTTCGAATGTACAGGCGCGCGGAACAGCAGGAAACCCGGATTGGAAACCAGGTCCTAAAGCCCGCCGGAGGGAGGGGGAAGACTCAGGGGACTCAGCGTCAGAAGAGTCTAGAAAGCGCGAGACCCCAGCGGACAGGCGGGCCCAGAGGAGAAAAGAGCAAAGGAAGAGGTGGAGCAAGGCTAGAGTCTTAAACTGGTGTCGGGGGGAAGGAGATTCAGACGAGCTTCAGCGGTCTAGAGTTTGAGACGTAGAGCTGCGCGCCGCGGCTTTGAAATCGAAACTGAACTTCAATAAAGACTTTTGTATATAACAACGAACTGGCATTGGTCCTTTGTGAGCTGGGACCTCGGGCAGCTCTGACAATAACTTTCTTTCCTTTACTTATTTCCTTGACTTCCTCACACCTCCCTTTTTTGTATTCTAGTTCAATTAGATATTTCAGACTTCCGGGTTGGCACCATCGCCGAATGGCGGACTCCCTCCGAGCTCCGGAGGGAGGCTGCTCGGCAGGGGCTGGGTCCTACCGCGCCGGCGACGCGGGGACCCTTAAAAACCATGGGCGCTGAAACCCATGGACATGGTGACTCGGCTGGCACCTTTTAAGCCCCCCCCGACCCGCGAAGGAGCCTTTTTAAAGGCTACGGAACGGGTGACAGAGGGGTGGTGGTGCTTTGAGTCCTCCGCTTCCCCTGCCGAGCGAAGCCGCATGCCATTCGACGGAGAGCGCTGACTTCTTCCATTGGAAATTCGGACTGAAAGCACAACCCGTGAGTAATTGGAACTTCGGATCAAAAAAGGCGATAAATTTATAAAAAATTCGGAACGAGCGGGGGAGGCGTAAAAAGGAAGTCAGCCCCCCCCCCTGTTGTAGAGGAGCTAAAGCAAAGGACTTAACATCTAAGATCGAGCGCAACCCTATTTTGATAAAGTTATTAAATTTCGCGATGGAATATTATAAGACTGAGCTGGAGGAGAATGTGGAATTGAATCAAAAAGTAACCCCCCCCCCCCGGAACCTGGGAGCGTCTTTGTTAGAGCGCCGGGAGAAGATAAGGAGAGGTTTTGACAGCTGTCAAAGAGCTGTCAAAGCAGAAGAACAAAAATGAGAACTTTGTTACGAGGACTTTGCCGGTTACATTTGTTACAATTTGGATTTAAAATGTTTAAAACAAGGAATAACAAGTTACTTTGACTGGTGGACGTGATCTGGAAGGGAACTGAGTTATTGCAATCCACCTAGAGGAGCTGAGGGATATTACAAGTTGTTGGCATTGAATTTGAGCAGAACTTTTTATCTCCTGGGAAACTGCAGAAATGGAACACTATTTTGACTACAGAGGTTTACATACTAAAGCAGACAATAGACTTATCTATTGAAGAATGGAAGGGACTTGGTATCATGTTTTGTTCCTGAATAACAGAGCCTTTGCAGAGGAATTCAGAAGTCTTTGGAATTAGAACATTTGTGCAGGAAAACAGGAAAAGAAAAGGGGGGGGGGAAAGAAGGAGAGAGATCAACAAGAACAACAAGAACAACAAGAATTCGACAAAGTTGGAAGTGGGAACATTTGGGACATCCAGATTTGAAAAAGTATAAAGAAATAAAATTGGAGTTTTTACTCCCAAGTATATAAAAATCTGGATGGAAAAAATGGGCCTTTTTGAGATAGACTCCTTCCAAGATTGGACATCTAAAATTAAAGATGACCGGTAAAGGACTATGGCTTAAATAAATGTGGGAGCTCCAGGAAGACATCAGATGTTGATGAATATTGGGAACGCAACCGGGAAAAAGGGGGAGGGAAATTTGGAATCCAAAGGGTGTAAAATTATATTATATTTTATTATATTTTAATCTATTATGTATATTAAAGAGGAGAACGCGTGGAAGGGAACAGGTCGATTTTAGGAGATGGGAAAATATTTTTAAATTGGGTTAATGACAATAAGTTTAAAATTTGGGATAAGAATTTGCTGAATTTATTTGTAAGAATTGGAATACAAGAGGGGGAGGTGAGGGGAAGTCCTGGAAAGGTGTTATGGAAAATAAGATTTTAAATTGGGATGTTTTGTTTTTTATATTGTTATAATTGGAAATTTCTAATAAATATTATTTAAAAAAAAAACAAAAACAATTAGATATTTCAGCAAATCCTTTCCATCTTTGTTTTTATCCTAATAATTTATCTTAATATACTATAATTTTACATTCTCTTCTTTCACCAATTAACAATCCATTTTTACTTAGACCTTTATATCATTTCTGCTAAAACCACATAACTTCATTCCAACATCCTTCTAACATTCCTTAATTTTACAATGTTTCTGTAGATAAACTTTAAATTTCTTCCAATCTTCTTCCACCAACTCTTCTCCTTGGTCTCGGATTCTGCCAGTCATTTCTGCCAGTTCCATATAGTCCATCACCTTCATCTGCCATTCTTCCCGGGTGGGTAGACCTTGTGTCTTCCAATATTTTGCAATGAGTATTCTTGCTGCTGTTGTGGCATACATAAAGAAAGTTCTATCCTTCTTTGATACCAATTGGCCAACCATGCCCAGGAGAAAGGCCTCTGGTTTCTTCTGAAAGGTATACTTAAATACCTTTTCATTTCATTATAGATCATCTCCCAGAAAGTCTTAATCCTTGGGCATGTCCACCAAAGGTGAAAAAATGTACCCTCAGTCTCTTTACATTTCCAACATTTATTATCGGGCAAATGATAAATTTTTGCAAGCTTGACTGGTGTCATGTACCACCTGTAAATCATTTTCATTAAGTTTTCTCTTAGGGCATTACATGCTGTGAATTTCATGCCTGTGGTCCATAACTGTTCCCAGGCAGCCATCATAATGTTATGTCCAACATCTTGTGCCCATTTAATCATAGCAGATTTCACCATTTCATCCTGAGTATTCCATTTCAACAGCAAGTTATACATTCTTGACAAATTCTTAGTTTTAGGATCTAACAGTTCTGTTTCCAATTTTGATTTTTCCACCAGAAAGCCAATTTTCTTATCCAAATTGTAAGCCTCCATTATTTGGTAATAATGAAGCCAGTCTCGTACTTTGTTTTTTAGTTTTTCAAAACTCTGCAGTTTTAATCTGTCCCCTTCTTGTTCCAAAATTTCCCAATATTTCGGCCAATTGGCCTCCATATTGAGCTTTTTCTGAGCCTTTGCTTCCATTGGTGACAACCACCTTGGAGTTTTGTTTTCAAGCAAATCCTTATATCTTATCCAGACATTAAACAGTGCTTTCCTGACAATATGGTTTTTAAACGCTTTATGTGCTTTGACCTTGTCATACCACAGATATGCATGCCACCCAAATACATTATTAAAACCTTCTAGGTCCAAAATGTCTATGTTTTCAAGAAGCAGCCATTCTCTCAGCCAACAAAATGCGGCTGATTCATAATAAAGCTTAAGGTCTGGCAGGGCAAATCCACCTCTTTCTTTAGCATCAGTTAGTATCTTAAATTTCTTGCCCTGCCAGACAAATCTAGAGATATCTTTCTGCCACTTCTTGAAACAATCCATTTTGTCCAAAATTTGCAGTGTTTGAAACAAAAACACCATCCTTGGCAATACATTCATTTTTATCGCAGCAATTCGGCCTAGCAATGATAACTTCAAATTTGTCCATATTTCTAGATCCTTTTTCACTTCCGTCCAACATTTTTCATAATTATCTTTAAATAAATTCACATTCTTAGCAGTCATGTTAACCCCTAAGTATTTCACTTTCTTAACCAATGTTAATCCTGTCTCCTTCTGAAACTTCTCTCTCTCAATCACTGTTAGATTTTTCTCTAAAACCTTAGTTTTCAACTTATTCAACTTAAATCATGCGAGCGGTTGCCGAACAACTCCAGGCACGCCTGGAAGAAGCGGACCATTTGGATCCCTTCCAGTCGGGATTCAGGCCTCATCATGGGACTGAAACTGCCTTGGTCGCACTGGTTGATGATCTCCGGCGGGCTAGGGACAAAGGTGAGAGCTGTTTCCTAGTTCTGCTGGATCTCTCAGCGGCATTTGATACCATCGACCATAACATCCTTCTGGACCGTCTTGAGGGGCTGGGAGCTGGGGGCACTGTCATACAGTGGTTCCGCTCCTTCCTCCTGGGCCGTGTTCAGAAAGTGGTGGTGGGGGATGAGTGTTCAGACCCCTGGGCTCTCACTTGTGGGGTGCCTCAGGGTTCTGTCCTCTCCCCCATGCTTTTCAACATTTACATGCAGCCGCTGGGAGAGATCATCAGGAGGTTTGGGCTGGGTGTTCATCAGTATGCGGATGATGTCCAGCTCTACCTCTCTTTTAAATCAGAACCAGTGAGGGCGGTGAAGGTCCTGTGTGAGTGTCTGGAGGCGGTTGGAGGATGGATGGCGGCTAACAGATTGAGGTTGAATCCTGACAAGACAGAAGTACTGTTTTTGGGGGACAGGAGGCGGGCAGGTGTGGAGGATTCCCTGGTCCTGAATGGGGTAACTGTGCCCCTGGAGGACCAGGTGCGCAGCCTGGGAGTCATTTTGGACTCCCAGCTGTCCATGGAGGCACAGGTTAAATCCGTGTCCAGGGCAGCTGTGTACCAGCTCCATCTGGTACGCAGGCTGAGACCCTATCTGCCTGCGGACTGCCTCGCCAGAGTGGTGCATGCTCTGGTTATCTCCCGCTTGGACTACTACAATGCACTCTACGTGGGGCTACCTTTGAAGGTGACTCGGAAACTACAACTAATCCAGAATGCGGCAGCTAGACTGGTGACTGGGAGCGGCCGCCGAGACCATATAACACCGGTCTTGAAAGACCTACATTGGCTCCCAGTATGTTTCCAAGCACAATTCAAAGTGTTGGTGCTGACCTTTAAAGCCCTAAACGGCCTCGGTCCAGTATACCTGAAGGAGCGTCTCCACCCCCATCATTCTGCCCGGACGCTGAGGTCCAGCGCCGAGGGCCTTCTGGCGGTTCCCTCATTGCGAGAAGCAAAGCTACAGGGAACCAGGCAGAGGGCCTTCTCGGTAGTGGCCCCCGCCCTGTGGAACGCCCTTCCAGCAGATGTCAAAGCGATAAACAACTACCTGACATTCAGAAGACACCTTAAGGCAGCCCTGTTCAGGGAAGTTTTTAACGTGTGATATTTTACTGTATTTTTGGTTTTTATGGAAGCCGCCCGGAGTGGCTGGGGAGGCCCAGCCAGATGGGCGGGGTATAAATAATAAATTATTATTATTATTATTATTATTATTATTATTATTATTATTAACATGACCAAATTCTTGAATCAATTCCAATACTCTTTTGGTACTAGATTCTGGCTCCTGTAGTGTCAATACCAAATCATCAGCAAATGCTTTCAATTTGTACTGTTTAGCTCTGACTTGTATACCTTTAATCAATTGGTCCTTTCTAATCATATTAAGCAGAACCTCCAGGACCGATATAAAAAGCAATGGAGAGATTGGGCAACCTTGTTGTGTTCCTTTCTCAATCTTAAACTCCTCTGTGACTACATTGTTTACAATTAATTTAGCTTTTTGTTCTGAATAGATTGCACCTATACCATTTTCAAAACCTTGACCTACCCCCATTCCCTGTAAATTTTTCTTCATGAAACTCCAAGAAATATTGTCAAAGGCTTTCTCCGCGTCCACAAATATCAAAACTGCTTTGGTGTTAATATTCACTTGTAATTTTTCTAAAATGTTAATTATATTCCTCGTATTGTCAGACAAGTGTCTCCCCGGGAGAAAGCCCACTTGATCTTTATGGATTTCTTCTACTAGTACCTTTTTTAGTCTTTTAGCCATAATATCAGCAAAAAATTTGTAATCCACATTGAGCAAAGATATGGGGCGGTAGTTCTTAAGCTGTGTCTTCTCAGACTCTGTTTTCGGTATAAGTGTAATATAAGCTTCCTTCCACGACTCTGGTGCCTTTTTTCCCTTCCAGTATTTCATTGCAAACTTCCTTTAAAGGCTGTACTAGCCATTCTTTCAAGGATCTATAATATCTTGAAGTGAAACCATCCAGCCCTGGGGATTTGCCCAATTGCATGTTCTGAATGGCTCCTTCTACCTCCTGTTCTGTTATTTTATAATTCAACATTAGCTTATTTTCTTGAGAGATTTTTTGTAATCCATTTATTTTCAAAAATTGATCAATGTCCATTTCTTTCTGAGTCTCCTGTGTATATAGATGTTTAAATACCTCTGAAAGCACTTCCTGATCTCCACTGGATTCTGTATATTCTTTCCCTCCACTTCCAAATTAGTAATAGTATTAAGTTTTTGTCTTTTTTTCATTTGCCAAGCCAGCAGTTTCCCACATTTATTTGCCGATTCAAATGTCTTCTGTCTCATCTGTTTGATCTTCCATTCTATTTCCTGATTCATCAATTTCATTTTGCATAAAGTACTACTCCTCTTTTCTTAACTTTGTCTGATGAAATAAATTCATGTCCCAATCTTTTATTGCTCAATATCTTCCTGTGTAGCCTTATCACATGTGTTTCTTGTAGACAAATCAAATCCAATTGTTCTTTTTTTATTAAATGAAAGACTCTCGCCTTTTTTCCGGGGAGTTGAGTCCATTCACATTCCAGCTTAATACTTGCAGTGCCATGATGTAGTTACTCTGCTTCTCCTCCAACAGCACTTAGTACTTTATCTATTTCTGTCAGTGGTGTTGATTTCCCTCTTTTTGGTGAACTTCTGTCCAAAACTCTTGGCTCTTTTCCAAGTTCTTTCTGCAGATCTTCTCCATGGTTTCCCAAAAACTTATCTTTTTCCTCCACTGATCTTATCTTTATCTTTCTTCCTTTAAAGCTAAAGAATAGGCCTTGGGGAAATTCCCACCTGAAGATGATTTTGTTCCTTCTCAACAGGGCAACCAAATCTCCAAAGTTGGACCTAAGATCCAAAAGAGAGAGATGGAGGATTCAGAGAGAGGTCTCCGGGACCCTTCATCTGAGACCAGTGGAGAGAGCACGGGCACGCCTCTGCCCACTCCTTCCTTGCGCAGAAGAGTCCCACGCAGGGAGATAGGCGGAGACTTGGCGTCAAACAGCTCTTATGCTGGAAGAGGTTCAAGAAACGCCCACTGACGGATTCTGCAAGCGACTGAACTGCCATGGAGTGAGGGCTTTCAGCCAAAAGCATGGTTAGCCAGGCAATCTAGCCAAAAGTGACGGCAACTTACGCACAAGTAACCCCTTATAACCATTACAGATGTTTCGGTATATCTTTAAAGATTTCCACTCTTGACTGCAGAATTGTCAAAGAATTCTGAAAGTGCAGACCCAAAATTTTATCTCTCTCTTCTTTAGATCGGAGAGTAATCAGACAGTCCCTTATTTTATTCTTGTTTCCTCCTCTTCCAAGTCTGAAGGCCCTCACGATTTTGAATTCTTCTTGTTTCAAATCCAACTTCCAGAACTCTGCAAATTCCTGTGTCAGAAATTCTATCAAACTGCCCTTCTCTAATTCAGGTACAGCTCTAATCCTTAAATTCGTCTGTTTTTCCTTAAGTTCAATCATAGAAAGTGTCAATTTATGGTCCTCAATTTGCCTCTGTAGATCTGGGACTTTCTCTGTTTCCAATTGTGTTATCTTAAATTCCACAGCAGCAGCTTTTTCCTTAGCTTCATCTGCAGTCTGTTGGATCAAAGTAGATTCCTGCAACAATTTCTGAATAGATTCTGTATTAGTGTTCACCTTTTGTCCCAAGCTATTTAAGCTTTCTGTATTTAAGTCAATTTTAGTGGTTGCTGCGTCTACCTTCACTTTTGCCTCGTCCACTGTCATCTTTGTCTCTTCAACCATCTTATTTGTCTCTTCGACCCTCTTATTAAGTTGCTCCAAAGATTCATTAATCTTGGCCAGTGCAATCGCTAAAACATCTTCTGATGGCATTCCACTAGGCTTAGATTGTGTTGGTACAGTCGCAGATGGGGTAGGGAGACCAACGGCTGATGGTCTTCACTGCCAAATCTTCCCAGACCTTGTTGTTTTGTCTGGGAATGACGAGTCTACTTTTTCTTTCCCATGTGCCATAACACTTAAACAATAGAAGAGCCAAGGTCAATCCCAGCTACACAGTTTCTCTTTGCAAGTGGAAAATTCCCCTAGTATCGATTTCAGAAACTTCCTCTAGGTGGAAACAGTTGCAATAGTCCAAAATGACACCTTTTAAACTCAAATAAAAAAAATAAACACTTCCAATTTTTTGTTACTTTCCAGTTACTTTCCCTCCTTTTTAAGAGCAGAAGAGGACAACTAACCACAATGTATCTCTCTTGCTGAGCTAGCTGTCAGCAAGTCGTCTATTCACAGTTAATACGCAGTTCAAAGCACAACAGTCTTTGTCTATTGGCAGCCCGTTCCCAAGTTTTGAGCGGTGGATTTTAACTTCTTTCCCTCTCTCTTGCAGGTATATATAGTCCAAAACTCCCCCCTCCTTCCCCTGCTTCCTAGGGGGGGTTGATACTTTTTGTGTTAGGAAATTAATCCTTTCCAGTCGGATTTCCAAAACTTTAGCTTGTAGTCTCTTTGCTTTGATCTATTTACAAAAGCGGAAGGCGGACTTCCTGTTTAAACCTCCCCGCATCGGTGCCAAATTAAGTCTTTTTCGTCCTTTTATACTTCCAATTTTTCCTATTCATGGGTAGTTGCTTTTGAGGTCGAATTGTCACAGGAAGAAGTCAGCGCTCTCCGGTAACGGCTGTGCGGCTTCACTCCAAGGAAAAAGCAGTTGATTCACAGCACCGCGCCGCTCACCCTGCTTCGCTCCGGAACCGTAATCGGTATTCCCTGCGAATTGGGGGGGCCCAAAAGGTGCCTGCCGAATCCCACGCTCACAGGCTTCTCCCGCCTGTGATTTTTGAAGGGTCTCCACTTCGCCGTAGCAGTACAGACCCGATTTCCTCGAGGCAGATCCTCCTAGTCAGAAGGATTCCGCCATTACCGATGGCGCTAACCCGAAAGTCCCCAAGAGTTTGGATTTGATATCCCGCCTTTCTCTCCCTTTAAGGAGTCTCAAAGCGGCTAACATTCTCCTTTCCCTTCCTCCCCCACAACAAACACTCTGTGAGGTGACTGGGGCTGAGAGACTTCAAAGAAGTGTGACTGGCCCAAGGTCACCCAGCAGCTGCATGTGGAGGAGCGGAGACGTGAACCCGGTTCCCCAGATTAGGAGACTACCACTCTTAACCACTACACCACACTGGCTCTCAGTCGGCAAAGGTGGCAGAGGGGCACAGGGCAAGAGAGCTGTGCTTAGGTGGCCCACCCTAGGCTTGCCCCAGGGCTTTTTCCCCAGCCAGAACTCACTGGAACTCAGTTCTGGCTGTTGAATGGTTGAATGTTGAATGGTTGAATGTTGAATGGCTGTGTCAGCATTTGGGTGTAGTATATAAGGAGCAGCACCTAGCTCTCCCATTACCCTGGGGGATTGGTTGGTGGTTGGGTCTGGTTTGTTGTTGATGTATTTAGTGTTTTTGTTTTTGTTATTAAAACCTTGTTTAAGTTATTTTTGAGTCCCTTTTTAATGCATGGTCTCCCCAGCAAGCTCTCTGCAGTGCTACTATACTGCAAATAGCTAACATCTTTGGTTATGGGCCCAGCTGCTGAGTGGATGACTGCCTTATTTTGGACTCTGAGAAAGCTTTGAAAACTCCTTCTCCTGCTAGTGTAGTTTCTGTGGGTCTGGAAGAGTTCCAGAATGGTTGACCGGGTTCCAGAAGCTGAGAAGGCTCTGGTGTTCCCACAGCTAACAGATGAGAACTATAGTTTATGGTCTTTTCGGGTGGAGGCGCTTTTGACCTCTAGAGAAGTATGGACCTATGTAACTGATGACCCTCCTGACCCTGTAACTAATGCTTGGTCGAAAGGAGATGCAAAAGCCAGGGCAATAATTAATTTGGCAGTCAGTGACCAGCAAGTAGTCTATATAAGAAATAAGAAAACTGCCAAAGAAATGTGGGACAGTCTTGCAGCAGTGCATATTAGAAAAGAGTCAGTGTCGTTCCGGGTTGGCGCCATCGCCGAATGGCGGGCTCCCTCCGTGCTCCGACGCGGGGACCCGCAAAAACCATGGGCCCGGAGCCCCATGGACATGGTGACTCGGCTGGCACCTTTGAGCCCCCCCCGGCCCGCGAAAGAGCCTTTTTAAAGGCTAAGGAGCGGGCGCCTGGGGGGGTGGTGCTTTGAGTCCGCCGCTTCCCCTGCCGAGCGAAGCCGCATGCCATTCGGTGGAGAGCGCTGGCTTCTTCCATTGAAAATTTGAGTAATTGGAATATGGATTAAAAAGAGGGATAAATTTTTAAAATCCGGAGCGAGCGGAGGGGGGGTATAAAAAGGAAGTCATCCCCCCCCCAATTGTAGAAGAGCCAAAACAAAGGACTTAACAACTAAGATCGAGAGTAACCTTATCTTGATGAATTAGTGACTTCGCAAGGGAAAAATATAAGATTGAGCTGGAGGAGAAAAGTGGAATTTGAACTAAAAAGCAACCCCCCCCCCCGGAACCCCGGGAGCGACCGGTGAAAATGCCTGGGGAAGAGAACGGAGGTTTTGACAGCTGTCAAAGAGCTGTCAAAACGGAAGAACAAAACAGAGACTTTGTTATGAGGACTTTGCCGGTTACATTGGTTATAAATTGGATATAAAATGTTTCAAATAAGGATCAACAAGCTACTTGGATTGGTGGATGTGATCTGGAAGGGAACTCAGTTACTGAAATCCATCTAGAGGAGCTGAGGGATATTGCAAGTGTTTTTGACTGGAAATTTGAACAGTTGAACAGAACTTGGGAATCCTGGGAAACTGCAGAAATGGAACATTATTTTGTCTACATTATTTTGTCTACAGAGGTCTACACACTACAGAAAACAATGGATGTAAATGAAAGGGACATGACGCAATGTTTTGCTCCTGAATAACAAGCCTCTGCAGAGAAACTAGAAACTTTTGGAAATAGAACATTTCGGCAGAAGAGCAGGGAAAAAGCAAAAAATAAAAAGGAGGAGTGTGATTAATAAGAATAATGAAATAACAAGATCTGGACAGAACTGGAAGTGGGAACATTTGGGACATTCAGATTTGACAAGCTTACAGAAATAAAATTGGAGTTTTTGCTCCTGGATATAAAAATCTGGATAGAAGAAATGGGCCCCTTTTTGAGATAGACTCCTTCTATGATTGGACACTCGAATTTAAAAATGACTGGTAAAGGACTAGAGAGGTCTGGGTTTAGTGAGATGTGGGAACCCCAGGAAGATATCAGATGTCGAGGGATATTGGGAACGCAACCGGTAAAGGGGGGAGGGAAATCTGGAATCCAAAGGGTGCAAAACTATTTTTTAACTTGTTTATTTTTATCTGCATTATTTCTGAAGGGGGGGAACTCGTGGAAGGGAATTAGGTCGATCTTAGGGGATGGGAATTTTCGAAAAATTGGGTTATTGACGATAAGTGTAATCTGGGGATAAGAATTTGTTGAATTGATTTGTTAAACTGGAAGACAAGAGGGGGAGGGGAGGGGAAGTCCTGGTTATTGGAAAAAGATTATAAATTGGATTTAATTTGTTTTAAATTGAAAAACTTTAATAAAAATTATTTAAAAAAAAAAAGAAAAGAGTCAGTGTCTGCATTGACGTTTTTCAAGCAGCTGTACCAGACCAAGTTGCAGCCTGGTAGTGATTTGGCAGCACACTTGAGACGTCTGGAGGCAATACACTGCGAATTAATTCGAAGGGACATGGAGATACCTTATATTCAGTATGTTTTTATCATTCTTTCTTCCCTTAATGAGGACTTTGATGGTGTAGCTTAGCCAGATATCTGCCGTTCCACCAGCACAATTAACCGTGGAAGGGGTAACGGCATGATTAGTGGACTTCCGGGTTAGCGCCATCGACAATGGCAGCATTCCTCTGACTGAGAGGAACCCGCTCCGTGGAATTCGGGTCGTACCGCTGCGGCGAAGGCGGAGACCCTTTAGAAATCCCAGGTGGATGAAGCCTGGGAACGTGGGATTCGGTTGACACCAGGAGCGCCCCCCTACCCACAGGGAAACCCCTTTTCGGGGGTTCCGAAGTGACGTGGGGTGAGCAGCGCGGTGTTTTGAATCGACCACTATTTTTACGGAGTGAAGCCGCGTAGCCGTTGCCAGAGCGCGCTGACTTTTTCTTGTGGACAAATGGATTTTAAACAACAACCCGTGAGTAGAACGGAAATTGGAATTCTAAAGTATTTAAAGTTTTTTTTTTAAAAAAAAAAATTGGTACCGATCAGGGAAGGTCCAAACAGGAAGTCTGCCTCCCCTTTCTGTAAATAAACTGAAGCAAAGAACCAGTTAACTAAGGTCGTGGAGAGTTTTGTGTAAAGGACCTAAATTCCATTGATTGAAACTATCATCAATATCTTTTTTGGAAGCAGGGGAACCTGCAGGAGAAGGTTAAAATCCGTGAAATTGAAGTGCCACATCCCCAGACCCGGGAGTGGTCTGTGTGAGCCCGTTGACAGTGATTTGACAGCTGTCAAGTTAGCTGTTAGGATACAAAAGAAGGACTTTGTTTCTACTGCCTGTTTTTGTTACAACTTTATGTTTAAAAGGAAGAAAGGAACTGTTATAATTCAATGTATGGGACCTTTGGGTCTGTGCTGGAAGGAGTGAAAAAGAATTTGAATCCCTCTAGAGGGAGCTTTGGGTTATTGTCGTAAGGATGCAGCTAAAGATAAAAGCCTTGAGAAACTAGTTTTTGACCTTAGACTATTTAAGTATGGCTGTTAGGAAGGAAATCGAGTGTGAACTGAACAGGACATTTTATCTCTTGGGAAAGCTGCAAGACCAGATAAATGTTATGGCTACTAACGTGGTAATCTTGGAAACAAAAGTAGGTTTTGGCAAAGAAGTGGACAAGAACCAAGCACAGGAACCTCTTTCAACTGAACAAATTGAAAAATTTGAAAAGGAGAATCTTGTTGTGAGCAAAGTGAGGAAAGGGGGAGCCGTAACCCTACAGAGGCCAATAGTGGATTACTACTTGAGGCCCTACATGATGACAACTAGGAGAAGTAAATATTTGGAGATGGAAGCCTGGTTTGGCCTGGAAGATGAAAGATGGAGAGATCACCCTATGTGGAGATCAAATGACCTTTGGAATATAAATCCGAGCCAGGTGGAGATTGGAAGATTGGAGCTTTGGGGGCCTTTGGATTTGAAAAGAGTGTGAAACAAGATTTGGAATACTTTATAGGCCCTACTTTTAACTATGGAAGTTTGGCAGGAAGTAATATGATGACTGTTGGGTTGGGGCTTCCCCAAGATCTGATTTTCAACATTAAAGACTATCAAAAAGACTGGCAGAGGGGACAGGGGAGAGACTTAAGAGCCTCGGATTTAAGATCTCCGGGCTAATGGTTTTCCGAGATTAATGGAACTATTGAGGGGCTGAAACCGGGGAGGGGATTTGGTGAAAGAAAATTGGGAATCTAAAGTATATATAATATAAATTTGTTTTTTTTTAATGAGAGATGGGAAAATAGCGGAATTGAATTTTTTCTTTGACCTTAGGGGAAATGTCTTAAGAATAAGTACAGATATATAAGTTTTAATGGGAAATAAGATTAAACAAAGTTAAAGTGGATGATAACTTGGTGAAGGAAAGAATGGAAAATTACAGTATATTAAGATAAGATATGAGGATAAAATTAAGATCAAGGATGTGTTGAAATATTTATATGAATTAAAATATAAAGAGGGGAAGTATAGTATGTTAAGATAAACTATTAGGATAAAAACAAGGTTGGAAGGATTTGCTAGAATATCTAACAGAATTAGAATACAAAAATGGGAGGCATGAGGAAGTCAAGGAAATAAGTGATTGCAACTAAGCGAGTTAAAGGTTTGATTTGCTTTTTTTCTTTCTTTTCTTTTTACCTTTGTTTTTTATCTTTCTTTTTTCTGTATTTTGATATATGTATTTTTTTTATTCTTATTTTCTTTTTTGACTGTATTTTTTCTTATTTTTTTGTAACCTTTAAAATCTTAATAAAAATTTATTTTAAAAAAATAACGGCACGATTAATGGGCGAGTTGGATAGAAGGGAGGCTTGTGCCATAAGCACTCCTATTTCCAGAAACAATGAGGAACGCCATATGCAAACTTGTGTTGATACGACTGCATTTAAAGCTGCAAAGCGTTGTTGGTTCTGCAATAAGCAGGGACATTTTGCAAAGGACTGCAGATCCAAAAGAAAGCAAAGTACTCCCAAGTCTGTTTCTGTTCGTCAGTCACAGTCATCAGCCCAGCAGCCGACATTGTACCGTAAAGACAGAAACGAGCCGCGAGCTTTTCATGCTCGGACTACAGATCGTAAAAGAAATAAAGGTGCCAAGTGGAAGTCTTTTATTGTGGACTCAGGAGCATCTCAGCACATTTGCAACAATCGAAGCTTGTTTATTTCTTTCGAAGAGGAAATTGGTAATGTACATTTAGCCAATTCACAAGTCTTGCAGTCGCTTGGCAGGGGTACTATTAAACTTGACTCTTTAAACATTACGATAGCGAACTGCATTTACTGCCCGTCAGTGGACAATTTATTGTCAGTAAGAAGTTTTGCTCGTCAAGGCATAACTGTGCGTTTCTTAAAGTCAATGTGTGAGTTTTTCAATGGGAACAAATGTCTATTGTATGCCCGGGACTCTGATTATATAGACTGTATTTTCACACCTACTCCCAATCGCCTATAAATTGCAGAGCAGCACAGTCAAGCCAGGGGTTGAGGAGTGTAAGGCCACATTCCGGGTGTGTCCATGAAGCACACAGAATTCTGGGACACCTGAATTTTGCTGATGTAATTAAGACAAAGAATATTGTTAATGGCCTAAACTTAAAACCATGTAAATTCTTTATGCAATGTCTATCCTGTTGCAAGAATAAGATTAAGGTTGCACGCAAGGGTAGGTGCTCAGATAGGAAAATAACTGAGCCATTTGAGCATGCACATTGTGATTTAGTTGGGCCACTCCCACCATCATTAGGAGGTTCTAAGTACTGGCTTACCCTGATAGACCAGTATAGTAGATATTGTTGGACTTATGCAATAGCTGAGAAGTCCCAAGCATTTGAGAAGTACAGAGCTTTTTGCAACTGGGTAAAAATGCATTTTAACAAACAAATTAAGTATCTGTTTTCTGACCGGGGCGGGGAATTTTTTTCTGAGGCACAGGGGCCTACTCACAAGTTATCTTGCCCCCGAAGTCCCTGGCAAAATGGGCTTGTTGAAGTTGTGCAGCATGACCTGCAGGCAGGGGTTAAAACTTATCTGTACGATGCTAATCTGCCCAAAGTCTTTTGGGCTGAAGCGCTCAATGCCTTTTGTTACGTTAGAAATTGCAGTTATCATTCTGGTTTAGATGTCACCCCGTATGAGAAGCTGTTTAAAAAATGCCCTAATCTGAAATACCTACGCATTTGGGATTCAGATGTAATTATGCATTATCCCGCTAAGCAGAAATTGGGTGAGTGTAGTGTTCTGAGAAAATTAATGGGCTACCAGAAGGGGGCGTACAGAATTTACATACCAGCAACTGGCAAATTTCATATTACCAGAAGCATGATACAAACTGTAAATTGGAATGGCGTTGCTGTTTTCCAAGATACTAACGGTATAAATGATACTGAGGAAGAAGAGGAAGCAGCAGCAGCAGCAGGAAATGGTGCTTCTGAATTAATGGAACAAGAGAAAAAGCCTGTTGAATCTGATAATTTGTTTGATGATTTAAAGTCACAGGCACCCGAGGGGAGGTTAGATTCTCTTGAGTTTTCTGACCGTGATCTTAGCCTACAGGCACCTCTTTAGTCTGACAATGATGATTTACAACCTGAAACTAGTAGTTTACTTAGTCCCATTAAGTCTGAGGAGTCTGACTCTCCTTCCGGACTAAGACGTTCAGATAGAAAGAGACAGAAGCCACAACGTTTTGCAGATGAACTTTTAAATACTGTGTATGCCAATAAGGCGGTTTTTGAGCCAAAAAGCTACGATGATGTTCAGAATTTACCTAAGCACCAAGTAAATTGGTATAAAGCTATCAACTCTGAGATAGCTTCTTTAAAAGAGCATAACACCTGGTCTCTTGTACCACAAACCCCAGAAATGAGACTTATTGATTCAAAATGGGTTTAAGAAAATGCAAATGGGAAGGAAACGCCTATGGTATGTGGTTTCACCTTTACAGGTGAAGATAAGCCATTTCCTAACAAAACTTTGTATCGTTCTGCTATAGGCAAGCTAAATTTCATTCAAAGAATCTCAAGACCAGATATAACTTATGCCTTTCACTTTCTGGCAAAATTTGTGGAAAAGCCCACTACGCAATGTTTCTCTGCTCTTAAGAGAGTGGTAATGTACCTTAAACATACCAAACATTATAGGTTGCAGTTTACATCATGTATTGACAAAGGTTTTGAAATTTTCTGCGATGCATCTCATGCAGTGGAACAAAATAATTGCAGGGGTGTGTCTGGTATGGTGTTTTGTTATAAAGGTTGTCCATTTGAATGGAAGTCCCAGACACAAACCATTATTTGTCTGTGTCAGCATTTGGGTGTAGTATATAAGGAGCAGCACCTAGTTTTCCCATTACCCTGGGGGATGGGTTGGTGGTTGGGTCTGGTTTGTTGTTGGTGTATTTAGTGTATAAGGAGTTTTTGTTTTTGTTATTAAAATCTTGTTTAAGTTATTTTTGAGTCCCTTTTTATGCATTGTCTCCCCAGCAAGCTCTCTGCAGTGCTACTATACTGCAAAAAGCTAACACTGGCACCTCTCAGGTGGGCACTATTGCCATTATAAGAGAACAAGGGTGGTGAGTTCATGGTGAGTCCTGGCACCTCTTTTTCTAGAAAAATAGCACTGGCTGGCACCTTCCCCTGGAATGGCCATGCCATACAGCTTTCATCTAGTTCACACCTGAACTTTCCAACGCAATACGATTTGAAATTGCAGCGTTAAGCCTTGGTCACTCACATCAAAGTCCAAATGCTCGGAGACATATTTCAGGAGTACGTTGGTGGTCTTGACTGCTCTTTGCCTCTCACTGATTTTTGTGGAGTCAATCCAGCCATTTGTGTGCTGCGGGAGAGAAATCATCGTCATCACATGGAAGGACAACCCTTAATCCAGGTTTGCAAATTCACAAAGCTTCATAGAGGGGACAAATTGCAAAAGGGGGTTGTTTTGTAAAGGAGAAAGTTTGCTGCAATTTGTTTATTATTATTATTATTATTAATAATAATAATAATAGCCCACCTTTTTCCCAGACAGGGACTCGAGGCAGCTTAGTAGAATTAGATATTAATTGGCTCTTGGGTTGCTTTTGTTTTATTATGCATTTTCTGTTCTGATTTTGTATTTTTATGTTGTGAACTGCCCTGCAATCTGTCATTGGTGTGTTTGTGTGTGTGATAATTACAACAATACAACATACACCTCACCACAGCCATAGCAATGGAATGCAGGAAGCATCCTTAGACCAAGCCCAGCCATTGATCCACAGGTAATGAGGACTGGCAGTTGGCCCTTTGGCCTTTCAGACAGAGAGCCTTTTCACAGCCCCACCTGGAGTGCTGAGGACTGAACCGGGGACCTTGGGCATGCAAGACAGATGCTCTGCCCCGAGCCACGGCCCTTCCCCACAGGCCATCAGCAGAGGACATATCTTGTGTGCCTTGCACAAGCATTGCTAGCAGAACAGAGGCCCACTTGACCATCAGCACCCACAACCAGCGAGTTGGCCACAGATGCCCCCCGTGCAATCATTTCAAGAGGGTCTGTCCTCCGGCATGGGAGCTGCTGCTTCCCCCTGCTCTGACACCTTGGGGACTCCCTTACCACTAATATCTTCTGCAGCGTCTCCAGAGAGGGGGCCTCCGACAGCAAGCTGGTGAGCATGTTGAGCCAGATGTCGATAGTTTGTTGATAACAGTCCTGGAAGGAGAGAAGCAAAAGCAGTTAGAAGCTGAAGACCCCCATGGAAATCCCATATGCTCTGGAGCCTTCTAGTCCAAATTCGTAACAAAGCTTATGCAGGGGTTCAAGCAAGGCACACAAAGAGTCATAAACATCAAACGTTTCTTGATGTATATAAGGTTACAGGTCATGTGATATAAAGATACAGGACTCCACACTGGGCTCAACTTCCTTGGGGTGTTCCAAGGCAGAGGGCCTTCTTGGTGGTGGGGCCCACCCCGTGGAACACCCTCCTATCAGATGTCAGAGAGATACATCATTATACTTCCATCTGAAGACATCTGAAGGCAGCCCTGCATAGGGAAGTTTTAAATATTTGATGTCTGGCTGTGTTTTAATTTGTTGGAAGCCGCCCAGAGTGGCTAGAGTAACCCAGTCAGATGGGCAGCATATAAACAAACAAGCAAACAAATAAAATTAAATGCAGCGTAGGAGGGAGGCATGAGAGTCACAAAATGCAGGCATGCAGGAATCATTCGTGGATGCATTCTAGCCAAAGGTGAAATGCAATAAATATGGAAACAGGATTAAAATCAAAAATATACACCCCAAGTCTCTGGCTGTTACATCATTGTGATGGGTCAAGTGTCTCGGGCAGCATTCTTTGCAGCTTACACGGCTCAGACTCTTTGCCCTCAAATCCTTTAACCTGGCAACCCCATTTTCCTCCAGAAGCAGAAGGTCCAGTCACCTGGCTCTGTGTTGCCGGCACGGAGCTCCCGGCTTTGACCTTCGTAACCTGCAATGATGGCAATTGGAAGACCTTCCTGGTGGTTTTTTGTAGCAGCTGAGACCGGAGCAGGGGGTCCATGCGTGGTCTCAAGGCACTGAAAAGAGAAAGAAGGGGAGAGGAAAGGATCAGCACCCAGCAGTCCATAAACCTGGTGAAGAAATATGTACTGTGTCTGGCCGTACTTACGTCATGCGAATGATCGTTTCCATTGCGGGCTGTAAGATGGTGAGTGATGCCATTGGCTCCTCTTTGATGACCTCCTGTGGTGGGGAAGCACACAGCATGTCAGGGAACTGGAGGCGCCATCCCTGCCACCACCACACCAAGCCCTGAGTTGTGCTCTCTATCCAGCCCACTTGACAACTTCTTTGCAATTGGCAAGTGGGTCCTCCTAGGGGAGGAGAGTGGGCTTCCTGGATCTGGGAATAAGATCCCTTTTTCTCCTGGGCAGAGCTCTACCGCATAAGAACAGCATAAGATCAGCCTTCTGGACCAGGCCAAGGGCCCATCTAGTCCAGCATCCTCACAGCATTCTCACAGTGGCCAACCAGACGTCTGTGAGAAACCAGGGAGCAGACCATGAGCCCAAGAGCCCTCTCCCCGCCTGTGGCTTCCAGCAACTATATTCAGAAACATTGCTTCCTTCCTCTGTGGAGGTAGAACATAGCAATCATGGCTGGGAGCCATTGACAGCCCTCTCCTCCTGGGAGAACCTAGCCTCTTTTACTTAGGCACTGGTGACATCCTGCTGAGGTTGCCACAATGTAGGGCTGCCTTTCAAGTGGGTTTGGAAACTTGAGTTGGAGCAGAACGTGACCACCCAGAAATGGTTTGGGGCCAGATGATCAGAACATGCAACCCAGAGCTAGACCTACACAGCTATTTTTAAGAAAAAACGCTCTGAAAAGAAACCCCAGGAGATTCCCCCTCTTTTTTTCTTTTTCTTTTTACTCACTGTGATGCAGAAGGTGAGCTCGTCTTTGTGGGGGAAGGTGACATATCCCACATTCAATTGCACAAGCGCCTTGGTTGTTAGAGTTGCTGCCTTCATAAAGCTCTTCTTCAAAGCCTCATTCTGAAAGGAGAAGGGATTTTATAAAATTGAGTTTGAATCAAAATCACAAGGAAACATAAAGCCACACTGACCCTAATCCTAATTCTAATCCTTACCCTAACACTAACCCAATCCAAAAACAAAAAATTCCTTCCAGTAGCACCTTAAAGACCAACTAAGTTAGTTCTAGGTATGAGCTTTCGTGTGCATGCACACTTCTTCAGATACCAATCCAAAAATTAACCCTAACCCAGAAGTGGTCTTGTTAGATAGTTAAATTCATGTTAAATTGCTGTTTTAGGGTTTCTTTAAAAAAAGTCTGGAACAGATTAATCCATTTTGCATTACTTTCTATGGGAAAGCATGCCTTGGTTTGGAACGCTTTGGTTTCAGAATGGATTAAGTTTGAGAACCAAGGTACCGCTGTAATGCCCCATCTGGTCCTAAGTGTGGAGCCAGTATACACCCCAGTCTACAACCCTTCGGTGGATGAAGCCAAAAACCCTGCCCTAGGGCACAGTCTGAAGGCATGTGGTGCAAGGACCTTGATGGAGCTCAGGAGGTCTGCTCAGTGCCTGGATGGTGACCACGGGGGAAATGGTTGCACACCTCCTGGAGACGTATGACAGGAGAAAGGCAGAATATACCATATTTTTTCGAGTATAAGACACCCCCTATTTTGGGGGACTCCAAATTAAGAAAATGGGGAAAGGATTGCCCAGAGTTGCTGAGCTTTTCGGGGGTAGGATTACCCACAGTTGTTCAGCTATTTGGGGGAGGGGATTCCAAAAATTGCTCACCCGCTGAACCTATGCTGCCACTCACACATGTCACAAAACCCACCTATTGTCTGTCCCTCGCCGGCAGAAGCCGCCAATCGCCTTCCCAATTTCCGCAGCGACAGCCAATCAACACCACCCCTTGCTGCAGCCACCAATAACGCACACAATAGCTGTTGACTATCTCCGGCTTGCAGCGGCAACCAAACCCACGTCCCCCCAATGCACTCTCTGTGTATAAGATGACCCTCATTTTTAAACATCATTTTTTAATAATAATAAAAAAAACCCTCGTCTTATACACGGAAAAGTATGGTATAGCTGAGAGAACAAACAACAGGAGTCCGTGTGATAATCAGAGCCATACCTTCCTGCTGTTCTGGAATTGGAAGAGGAGCTCCTCTGTGATGAGGTCTATAAAAAGGGGGAGGTCATCCTGCCGTGCCCCGGATGCCATTTGACCACAGCAAAGGATGACGGTGATACTGGCATTCGTCTCGCTGGTATTCTGGAGGGAAAGGATGGGGAAAGTGAGTTTGGGAACCTTAAGTGCAATTGGAGACAAATCACCATTTAGTTGGGACCTTTTAGCAGCTGGGAAAATATTAGTAGTCAGTAAGTTGTTGTGCGAAAGGTGGAGGGCACAAGGAGAAGGGGACAACAGAGGACGAGATGGCTGGACAGCGTTCTTGAAGCTACCAGCATGAGTTTGACCAAGCTGCGGGAGGCAGTGGAAGACAGGAGTGCCTGGCGTGCTCTGGTCCAGGGGGTCACGAAGAGTCGGACACGACTAAACGACTAAGCAACAACAACTTGTTGTGCAGACTTACAAATTTTGTATTTTTTTTCCTCCAGGAAACTCAAACTGCTGGCAAGCCAGGGCTCCCCCACCCTATATATGTGCATCGGGTTCTTCCTGCCTAAATATAGAGCCTGACATTTGACCCTATTGAATTTCATTTTGTTAGTTTGGGCCCAGTTCTCCAATCTGTTAAGGTTATCTTGAATCCCGATTCTGTCTTCTGTGGCATTGGCTACCCTTCCCAGTTTGGTGTCATCTGCAAATTTGATGAGCATCCCCTCAATTCCTTCATCCAAGTCTTTTATTTTTAAAAAAGTGGAACAACAACAGGCCAGGACAGAACCCTGTGACACCCCACTGGTCACTTTTTCCCCAGGATGATGAGGAACCATGAAGGTGTTCTCTTTGGGTTCGGTCAGTCAACCAGGGAGAAAGTGCAGGACAGTGTAGGGTAGACTGACCACTGGTGCTCTTTTCCATGGGAGCTGCTTTTTAAAAATTAAAATGAACCAGGTGGATCTGCTCATCTTCTCCATAGTGAGGGTTGGGAAATTTCCTTGGTCATTTACCAACTCACAGCAAAAATCCAGAGGTACCACACTCCTGGGTTTCATTTCTCTTGGATGGCAGAGCACAAGAGAGTTCAGGGCTGCGTTCAGATGTAACAATAAACCAGAGGGCATCAACATAGGTTGGCCTCTAGCTCCCATCAGCCTCAGCCAGCATGGCCAGAGGTCAGGAGGGATGGGAGTTGCAGTCTGTAGCATCTGAAGGGCACCATTTTGGTTACCTCTGTGATAAACTATGGTTTATTATTGTGTGAATGAGCCTTGGACTCATCGGCTCCTGCTCCCTTGAGGGAAGCTTGAGGGAAGTTAACTGAAAGTGGAAGGAAAAGGATCTGATCTCCTTCCAGCTGGGTTGGAGAATTGGAGAGTCGGGGGCACATGACCCCAAGGCCCCCTCAGGTTATGGAACTGTTAGATCCGCACGCAGTTACTATGCCTTGTGAGATAAGATGGCGCCCAGTACACTTCTGCTGCGCCGATGGACGTCTGTGCCGATAGAAAACTTGAGCTCCCTTAGCTCTCTTAGCATAGTCCTTAGCAGAGTTTTGCAGCGGCAGAAACTGTTGCCTTGTGTGTGGATAATAAATCAGACTGAATGCAGGCTTCTTGCTAAACTCCAACAGTCTTTTAATGAGTAGAAAAACATCATAAATCAGCCCGGCGAAAGAGCAGACATCCTTTCGCCTCTCAGCCAAAAATGAAAGGAAACTCACACACAAAGAAAGATTCCCGTATGTGAACATAACCACGCCTCAGAATGTGAGACGTCACACAGAACTGTTTAACCCTGTAAGTTCTGATTCTCCTCACATGCCTTTGTAATAATTCGCTTAATTGACAAATATATGGAGGTGAACACAGAGAGCGACACTCAACTATGCTTTGCTTCAAGTAGACCTGTCGAAATGAATGGGTCTAGTCATCTTCATTAAATTCAGTGGGTCTACTCTAGAACATAGTTGAATGGGGCCAGCAGGCACTCCCGTAAGGCAGAAGAACCCTTGCACGAGAGCAAATTTGGCAGGGGGTGCAGCTGAAACCTCTCCCCTCTTTCTCTCTGCCTCTCCCAGCCTGCCGCCTGCCTTCTCTCTTGGGTTCTGCTCCCTCCCCTCAGTTGGAGAGGGGTCCCCTCTTCCAAACTCTAAGAGGTTCTTCATTCAAAGCTTTCTGACAGCAGAACACTCTCCCTTGGGAGGTTGTGGACTCTTCTTCGTTGGAGGTTGGATGGCCATCTCTCAGGGATGCTTAAGATTCCTGCATTGGAGGGGGTTGGACTAGATGACCCTTGGGATCCCCATTAGCTTCCACTATTGAAGAAATGCCAACCAACCATCTGACAACCAACCTAAAAACAGGGGTCAGTGTACTTTGGGGGGTGACCAATGGTTTCTAACGAATCTGTTTGACTGACTGACTGAGCCAAGGGATCAGTTCAGATCTAGGATCTGGAGCCACAGAGACAGGACTGCTGGAGCCCACTTCAGAAGGATGACTGAGACATACCCACAGAGGAAGCTGTCTGGCTTCCATACTGAGAGCAGATCCAATTGCCTTTTTGGAATGGTAAGGATCCCATCCCTTGAAAAAGAGCATGTTTGGAAATGGGGCAGGATTCGTTCTTTTCCAACATGCTTTGGTGTGGATGTAAAGAGCCGCTAAGGATCCAATCCGCCAGGATCTTCGTCTAACCATTGGCCATGCTGTCAGGGGCTGATGGGAGTTCCAATTCAAAACACACGGATGGGGAAGGGGCACCAGGCTGGGGATGGCTGACCTACACTCTTGCTACGCTCCTTCCTCACTTCACACCCTTACCTCAGACGTCTCAGTATTCCTTGCAATGGCTGCGTGGCCGAAGTCCCGCACTGCCATCAGCACCTGTGAAATATGGGTGCTTGAAGCCACACCGATAGCCTCAGAAATTCCCTAGGGAGAATGAGGCACGTCAAACATGTCATTTTCTTGATTGCAATTAGTGATAATAATAATAATAAATTTTATTTATATCCCACCCTCCCCAGCCAAAGCTGGGCTCAGGGCGGCTAACAACAATTAAATAGTACAACATTCTAAAAACATTTCATTATAAAAATTAAATAAAATCAATTAAAATGAAATTGATGGCAACCATTAAGCTAAGCTGATCATGAGGGATGGAGGATAAATGTGATTCTGTAAGCAGATTCCTGTGAAATGTGGGGAACCAAATTTAAGAATGGAGAAATGAGACACTTAGAGAACCAATTTGAAGAGATCCTTTCATCCCGGATAATAATAGGGGTGGTTTGAAGAACGATATTTCTGTGGATTCTGATGTGAACTGACCAGACCACACCTCCCAGACTCGTGCAGCTTGCAACGCAAGGATGCCTTGCATTCTGACATTTTCAAATCTTGTGATACAGTTCTTGGCTTCATTAAATACTCAACTACATTAAAATGCATCATTTATTCCCTGGAAGTATTTGTAATCCACCGCTCACCCAAAGGCGCCAGAGCAGGAATATGCACCATCTAAACCAGGGTGCTCCAGTTTCTCATACCAAGTGGGCCACAAGAGTAGTTCAGCACAGAACCTGTGGGCCGCACACTGACTTGTCGTGTGGGAGAGGGGAGCAAGGCCAAAATCTGACACACACGCCCCGGCCCGCATGCTGCCTTCCCAAAGGTAGGCAGGTGAGGCGCTGGGTTTTGGGAAGGAGGCACGAGGCTCTGGCGGGACCTAGAGCCTTCCCACCTTCTTGCCAAAGGTGGGAAAGAGCTAACTGAGGACCCTAGGACCCTGACAGATCACACCTGCCTCCTTCCCCAAGCCCAGCACCTCCTTACCCAGCTTTGGGAAGGCAGTGCAAGGCCTACAGGTGTGTAGGGGTGCCTCCAAGCTTGCTGAGGGCTGCCAAGAAAGGCATTGAGGGCCACTTGCTGGCTGCTCTGATCTAACCCAAAACTAAACAAATCTGCCCAGATATGTTGAATGCTGAAAAGCAGTTGCTCCTGTAAGAGGCTTTGAGGGGGTGAGTGGGTGGGTACAAAATCTTTGGAGGGAGGAAGGTCATGAGCAGAGACCAATCCGGAAATCAGGACAGAGGGCTGGTGGGGTAATGTCAGGGACTGGCTGGATGAGTAAGAGTGGGGGACCCTGGATTGTGGTGGTGGGACACTGGGGAGCAGCCTGGGGAGGCGCTTGAATCAGGAGGGTTCAGAAGGAGGAGGCTCTTCCAGGACAGTCTCCGTGTGAGCGCAGTCCCAGTCCCGCTGGCTCTCCTCCCCCCTGACATCCCACACATTCACTCACCTCTCTGTCTGCTTCCTCTTCGAGAGGCAACCTCAGGAGTAAGTGCAGGTACTGGTGGACTGTCTCTGCGCTCCTGGAATCCCGCAGCTTGAGTCCATAGTATCTATAGAGGGTGTTCTAAGGGTTGGGGAAGGTTTGGGTGAGTCACAGGGAGGAGACCCCACCAGCTACATCAACTGCTTTTGGAAAACCAAAGAATTTCAATTTTACCGTCTGAAAATGTCGGGTAATACTAAATAATAATAATAGATTGCAAGTACTAGGCAATTGTTTTAATGATTTGTATGCAATTTTACACATCTTCTGAATTCCCAAGTCACGTTACAACTCTTTAAAGGTAAAGGTAAAGGGACCCCTGACAATTAAGTCCAGTCGCAAACGACTCTGGGCTTAAAGCTCATCTCGCTTTAAGGCCGAGGGAGCCGGCATTTGTCCGCTTCCACAGACAGTTTTTCCAGGTCATGTGGCCAGCATGACTAAGCCGCTTCTGGCAAAACCAGAGCAGCACACGGAAATGCCGTTTACCTTCCAGCCGGAGCAGTACTGGCTTCAGCTGGGGAGGGTGGGATATAAATAAATTATTATTATTATTATTATTATTATTATTTACTTGCACTATGTGCTTTTGAACTGCTAGGTGGGCAGGATCTGGGGCCGAACAACGGGAGCTCACCCCATCGCAGGGATTCGAACCGCCGACCTTCCAATCGGCAAGCCCAAACGGCACAGTGGTTTAACCCACAGCACCACCCGCGTCCCTATTACAACTCTTTAGTACTCCTCATTTGGGGAATTTGAAAGTTGACAAGTTCAGCATGTCCTAATTGCTCTGCCTCCACTGTTGGAGGCAGGAATGCTTCTGAATACCAGTTGCTGGAAACCACAGGAAGGGGAGAGTGCTCTGTGTTCGAATTCTGCTTTCCAGTTTCCCATGGGCATCTGGTTGGCCACTGTGAGATAAGGATGCTGGTCTAACCCAGCAGCCTCATATTTCATTCTCATGACACACTTTTGTCCTAGATACGCTGACCCTAGGCTCTTCCCGCTTTTTTAGAGGACTAATACCTGCACCTGCAGCTTCTTACAGGTGTCCCCAGCCTCCCTCCACAGTAATGTGGTTGGCTGTCACCGGTTTAAAAGGGAAGCCTGTCCAATAGTGGTGGAGTGGTGTAGATGAGTGTGGAGTCTTTTTTTGCCTCAAGGCGCAGGTACTCTGTCTGATTAGATGAACTGCTTTTGTAGATATTTGTATATATATTTAGCTCACAATAATAAATACTGCACTAAAGAACCTAGGACTCTGAGCTTTCTGCTAAAAGCGCTGCGAGGAATTCGTGACAGGGTTATGGGCCCAGCACACTTCTGCTGCGCATGAGTACAGGTGGCTGTTATCTAGCCGTGGGTGCTGGAGGGGAGCTGCAGCAATGGAGCAGTCCAGAGCTGGCGTGCTGCTGGAGAAGCTGATGGCCATGAACTACAGCATCTGGTCAGTCCGCATGCAACACTTCCTCAAGCGTGAGGGCCTGTGGAAAGTGGTGGAAGATCCACCACAGCCCCCTGAGGAGGATGAAAAGGATGAGAAAGCCTTGGCTATGATCATCCTTGGAATGGACGACAGCCAGCTAGTCTACGTAGCTGATAAGGTGACAGCAAGTGAGGCGTGGGATGCGCTCAAGCTGTCCATGTGCGAGAGACATCTGGCTTGCTGATAACACTGACCAGGAGAACGTACCGGTGTCGGAAGACACCGGGGGACTCCCCGGTGAACCACCTAAAATTCCTTTGGACTTGCTGTAGACTTGATCACGCAAGTACCTTCTGCTATCCGGAGAGCAGAATAAACTCTTTCTTCTTTGAATCAACCTTGGTGTCATTTGGCTTCCTTCCTCCTGTCCCGGAGCAACGCAGACCCAATCAGTGAACTCCAATAAGGCTACAGATCCAATACTCTCTGTGGAAGTGCTGGGTCAGAATGACGCAGCAGTAATGTGATTGGCTGTCACCGGTTTAAAAGGGAAGCCTGTCCAATAGTGGTGGAGTGGTGTAGATGAGTGTGGAGTCTTCTTTTGCCTCAAGGTGCAGGTACTCTGTCTGATTAGATGAACTGCTTCTGTAGATATTTGTATATATATTGAGCTCACAATAATAAATACTGCACTAAAGAACCTGGGACTCTGAGCATTCCGCTAAAAGTGCCGCGAGGAATTCGCGACAAGGACTTACCTTGTTGTGTCCAGGCTTGGATGTCTTCTGCTGGGAATAAAATGAAGAAAAGTGTCATGTTTCTTGTCTAGAGAACAGTTGCCATCTATCTGCCACTTGTCTTCTCTAAAAAAACCCCACATGCCTAGAAATAGACTTCTTGCAAAAATCATTTGGAGTAAAATCTATTGCAATCAATCCTTCTTCTTTTTTAAAGTAACACTCCAAAGAAGATTCAATAAATCCTCTGGACTGGGAGACACACCATTCATTTAAAGCACTTTGTTTCTTGCCATGAACAAACAGAATCTAGGCATTGTGGCTATTACTATTATTTATTAAATTTCTGTACTGCCCTTCATCCGAAGATCACTGGCCGGTTTACAATATAAAAACTCAAAAATACATACCATAATAACAAACAGACAATACCACTCCCAGTATGATTATTTATTAAATTTTCTGTTGCAGAAAGTATTTGCTTGCCTGCTCTGCCAAATGCCCAGGCCTGGCAAATTAACTGCTCTTGAGAGCGAAGAGGAAATATTGGCCATATCAGGCACAATACAGTCACAAAAACTTTTACTGCACAATATCGGATTCTCAAACGTTCCAAGATATCGGGAACGATCAGTTGCAAAAGTTAAAGAAAAAAACATGCAACATTTCCTGGGGTCCAAGTCATCCCACCAAATCAAGTTCATGGATTGGTTCTTCTTCCGGTCTACAGATGCTGCACTGATCGCCTTCTCTGCTTCCCCAAATTTGCCTGGTCCTCTTTTCAAGCCCCACCAGGAGAAAGTCGTCTCTTGCATCTGCAAATAGGACCTTCCTCCAAGCTGGGCTCCCAATAGTTCAGGCGGAGGCAAACACGGCCCTCCAGCTGTTTGGGGACTCCAATGCCCATCACCCCTGACCCGCTGGTCCTGTTTGCTAGGGATGATGGGAGCTGTAGTCCCAAAACAGCTGGAGGGCTGGGTTTGCCTTTGCCTGTGATAGTTCATGGCAGTTCCCCTTCTACATGCTCCCACCAGCCCCAGGCAGCATATGGTCCAGAACATTTAGAGGGCACCAGGTTGGGGAATCCTGGTTCACGCTGCGCAACATCAGACCAGGGTGGCTAAAAATCAATGACCCCCTTTTTTAAAAATGGATTTCTTTGATTTAAATCACATTTTTTAAAAAATTAATTTGGATTTCTAAAATAAAATGCTTTTGGAGGAAAAATCTTCCAAAATATATTTTTCTTTTTAAGTTGCATTATAGTCCAACGGCTATTCACTGGGAAGTAAGGATTTATTTTAAGTTTTTCATATATGCTAAAATTCATTCTAAGAATTTTTTTTTTTAAAAAATTAACCACATCAGTTAACAAACATGGATATATATGCTATAATGTTATTGTTTTAGTTAAATAAATTGTTTAAAATCTAATTAAGAAAATGGTTATTTTTCTTCCAATAAGGTACAGCAGAAAAGTTGTCCAAATATACAGTGGTAGCTCAGGTTAAGAACGTAATTCTTTCCGGAGGTCCGTTCTTAACCTGAAACTGTTCTTAACATGAAGCACCACTGTTAGAGGTACCGGTTGGTTGCTTGACAGCAATCAGGAAATATGGCTCAAGAGTCGGTTTTCCAGCTTTCTTCTTAGTGATCAAAACCTTCAGAATGCAGAGCACTTCTATTCCATGTCTTGCTCATTCACGGGCAGAATCTGAGAGTGGGCGGCCCTTCAACCTTCCCCAGAAGAGTAATTTCTTGGCGCCCAGTCTGCGCCTCCCCTCTCTGCGCGGAAACCTACTGCGCAAGGAAGGCTTGGGTAATGGGGGACCCCCCTCCTCCCCGCTTTGCTCAGGCAAGGTGTCCTGGCACCGCCTTGCCTCCTCCAACCCCTGCATCTCCTCTCCTTCCTCCGCTGAGGAAGTGCTGCTTCCCACGATCTTTGGGGGCTCTCTGAAATCCACCCGGCTTTTCCCCTCTCGCCCCTGAGCCGATGGCAGTTCTTAACCCGAGGTACTATTTCTGGGTTAGCGGAGTCTGTAACCTGAAGCGTATGTAACCTGAAGCGTCTGTACGCAGTTAACTTATTATACCCCACAATAATTTCATAATTATGTGTCTATGCATTCCTAACAGTATAACCAAATCAGTAGTAAAAACTACTCTGGAAATTTATTATTCCCAAAATGAAACCTTCATCTGGTTGTAAATATTAAGATTATACAAGCAAGAATGTAAAAAGATGCTTTAAATCGATTTGATTTCAATCAAATCCACCCTGCATCACACACACCTGGGGAGGTGGCTGGAGGTGTTGGAGGATGGTCTCCAAAATCTCCCTTTCATCCATCATCTCCAAAGCTTCTCTGACGGTTCTTCCTCCCAGCATTTTCTTACCCACCAACAAGTACTCTAAGTTTTCATCAGAGAGTTCTTCAGAAAGAAAGAGAGAGAGAGAGAGAGAGAGAGAGAGAGAGAGAGGTGAGTAAATGAGGCGGATGAGAGGGAAAGGTACCGTGTTTTTCCATGTATAACACGCCCCCATGTATAAGACGCCCCCTATTTCTGGGCACTCAAAATTTAGAAAATGGGGGCAGATTGCCAAGACTTGCTAAGCTTTTTTGGGGAGGGGTTGCCCAGAGTGGTTGAGCTTTTTTTGGGGGGAGGGAGCCATTAATCAAATTGCACAATTGCAGGCAGGCATCAACCACCAAGTCACCTATCGTCTGCCAGTTGACAACAGCCCTTTCCACAGCAAAGAAATCATAGCTGGGAATCTCTTCCTGGCGGCTACAATCAAGCGCCCGTCCCCCCTCAGCACTCCCCCTGTAGAAGAGGAGCCCCAATTTGACACTTGATTTGGGGGGTAAAAAACCTCGTCTTATACATGAGAAAAGACGGCAAGTTCTTTCTCAGGGGGCTTCTCGCCTGTTGCAATGAGCGGGTGCATGCCATATCTGAACAGGGATCATAGAACTGTAGCGTCTGAGGGGACCTGCGGGGTCACCCAGTCCAACCCCCAACAATGCAGAACAGGGGCAGCCACCCGGAAGTCCCTGCTCCATGTTACACGCCTCTGAACAAGGAGGGGTGGGATGGGGGGGGGGGACTTCCACCCAGACATCAAGGAAACCAAGAGAGACCCTGACCTTGTATCATAATAATAATAATTTATTATTTATACTCCGCCCATCTGGCTGAGTTTCCCCAGCCACTCTGGGCGGCTGCCAATCAAGTATTAAAAACAATACAGCGTTAAATGTTAAAAACTTCCCTAAACAGGGCTGCCTTCAGATGTCTTTTAAAGATAGGGTAGCTACTTATTTCCTTCACATCTGAAGGGAGGGTATTCCACAGGGTGGGCGCCACTACCGAGAAGGCCCTCTGTCTGGTTCCCTGTAACCTTACTTCTCGCAATGAGGGAACCGCCAGAAGGCCCTCGGTGCTGGATCTCAGTGTCCTGGCTGAATGATGGGGGTGGAGAGGCTCCTTCAGGTATACTGGACCGAGGACGTTTAGGGCTTTAACACTTTGAATTGTGCTCGGAAACGTACTGGGAGCCAATGCAGATCTCTCAGAACCAGTGTTATTTGGTCCCGGCGGCCGCTCCCAGTCACCAGTCTAGCTGCCGCATTCTGGATTAATGGCAGTTTCTGGGTCACCGTCAAACGTAGCCCCACGTAGTCCAAGCGGGAGATAACTAGAGCATGCACCACTCTGGTGAGACAGTCTGCAGGCAGGGAGGGTCTCATCCTGCATACCAGGTGGAGTTGGTAGACAGCTGCTATGGATACAGAAGTAACCTGTGCCTCCATGGACAGCTGTGAGTCCAAAGTGACTCCCAGGCTGCGCAGGGGCACAGTTACCCCATTCAGGACCAGGGAATCCCCCACACCCGCCAGCCCCCTGTCCCCCAAAAACAGGACTTCAGTCTTGTCAGGATTCAACCTCAATCTGTTAGCCACCATCCATCCTCCAACCGCCTCCAGGCACTCACACAGGACCTTCACCGCCTTCACTGGTTCTGATCTAAAGGCGAGGTAAAGCTGGGTGTCATCTGCATACTGATGAACACCCAGCCCAAACCCCCTGATGATCTCTCCCAGTGGCTTCATATAGATATTAAAAAGCATGGGGGAGAGGACGGAACCCTGAGGCACCCCACACGTGAGAGCCCAGGGGTCTGAACACTCATTCCCCAACACCACTTTCTGGGCACGGCCCAGGAGAAAGGAGCAGAAGCACCGTATAACAGTGCCCCCAGCTCCCAGCCCCTCTAGACGGTCCAGAAGGATGTTATGGTCAATGGTGTCAAAGGCCGCTGAGAGATCCAGCAGAACTAGGAAACAGCTCTCACCTTTGTCCCTAGCCTGCCGGAGATCATCAACCAGTGCGACCAAGGCAGTTTCAGTCCCATGGTGAGGCCTGAATCCCGATTGGAAGGGATCCAAATGGTCTGTATCCTCCAGGCATGCTTGGAGATGTTCGGCAACCACCCGCTTAACCACCTTGCCCAAGAATGGTAAATTTGAGACTGGGCGATAGTTGGCCAAATTGGCTGGGTCTAAAAAAGTTTTTTTAAGAAGTGGTTTAATGACCGCCTCTTTCAGTGGGTCTGGGAAGGCTGCCTCACAGAGAGAAGCATTCACTACCCCGCAGAGCCCATCGCCCAGCCTTTCCCGGCTCGTTTTTATCAGCCAGGATGGGCAAGGATCAAGGAGACAGGTGGTTGGTTTCACTTGTCCAAGCAGCCTGTCCACATCCTCGGAGGTAACAGATTGGAATTGATCCCATGTAACAGGACTAGACAGAACTAGACAGTGCTACTCTCCCGCCCTGTCCCTGCTCCCACGGTGGAGTCTACCTCCTTCTGAATCTGAGCGACTTTATCTGCAAAAAACTTTGCAAAAGCACTGCAGGAGATCTTGGGGTCCCTACCAGGCCCTGGTGGTGCAAGTGGTTCTGATAGATTGTGAACCACCTGAAAAAGTCTCCCGCTGCTGTTTTCTGCATTGCCACTTGGTAGGCTTGACGCTGAGCTCTAGCCCGTGTCCAGTCTGATTCAGAGTGAGTTTTCCGCCACCGGCGCTCTAGCCGTCTCAACGATTCGCCCTCAGCTCTGGGGAAAACCACGGGGCTGTCCAGGCTCCATGCAATCAGAGAGGGCGCTTCGGAGCCAGACAGTCAATAGCCCTGGTTAACTCCGCATTCCAACGGGCCACCAGGGAATCAGCCGAGAGGCCACCAACTTGGGATAAAACATCCCCTACCGCTCTCTGGAAACCAGTTGGATCCATTAAGTAGCAGGGGCGGACCATCCGAATCAGTCCCACCTCCCTGCAGAGGGGAAGGGTCGCGGAGAAGTCCAGTTGCACCAGGAAGTGATCTGACCATGGCACTTCTTTTGTTTCGCTTTTAGTTAGTGTCAGATCACCAACATCCGTAGAGGTAAACACCAGGTCTAAGACCAAGGGGAACCCAAGAGGGATCTGGTTCTGCCTACTCACCTGGGAACGCTGGCCCAGAGTCCTCAAGGCTCTTCTTTTTTGAGGGCCGCTGCTGGCTTGGGTCTTGCTTCACCAGCCCTGGCAAGACTAGGGGTCTGGCCTCTGCCGGTCTGGCCTCTGCCGCTGATGGGGTAGGCTTTGCCAATGCCGGCAGTAGGGCAGGGGCCTCGTCCTCATATGAGGGGTAGATCTTTTGATTTCTCCTCCTGCCCTCTGTGGCTGATGTTGAAGGCTTTGCCAATGCCGGCAGTAGGGCAGGGGCCTCGTCCTCTTATGAGGGGTAGATCTTTTGATTTCTCCTCCTGCCCTCTGTGGCTGATGTTGAAGGCTTTGCCAATGCCGGCAGTAGGGCAGGGGCCTCGTCCTCATATGAGGGATAGATCTTGTTCTTCTTTTTTCTTTTTAGAAAAAAAGCCATCCTGCAAGATGCAAAAAGATTAGGAATTATTGGGAAATGATATATAATGAATTGAAAAAACTGTTTAAAAAGACTTTTGTTAAGAAACCAGAAGCATTCCTTCTAGGAATTTTAGACCAAGATGTAAAAAAAGAAAATTGGAAATTATTTATGCATGCAACAACAGCGGCAAGAATTTAATTAACACAAACTTGGAAGACAGAAGGAATTCAGGTCGGAGCGAAACAATATAAACTTAAAGCGTTTGCAGATGACCTAGTTTTGACTTTACAGGAGCCAGAATCTAGTACGAAAAAAGTATTACAACTGATTCAAGAGTTTGGTCGGGTGGCGGGATTTAAACTAAACAAACAGAAAACTAAGGTACTGGGAAAAAAATTGACAGTTACAGAGTCAGAATGGTTTCAGGAAGAGACAGAGTTAAACGTGGTTAAAAAAGTAAAATACCTAGGGGTAAACATAACAGCAAAGAATCTGAGCCTATTTAAGGATAATTATGAGAAATGCTGGTCAGAAATTAAGAGAGACTTAGAAAGTTGGACAAGACTGAAACTTTCTTTGTTGGGCCGAATCGCTGCTGTAAAGATGAATGTATTGCCAAAAATGCTGTTTTTGTTTCAAACATTACAGATTGTGGCCAAAACAGAGTGTTTCCGGAAGTGGCAGAGAGACATTTCCAAATTTGTCTGGCAGGGCAAAAAGCCCAGAATTAAGTTCAAGATACTAACTGATGCGAAAGAAAGAGGGGGCTTTGCCCTGCCAGACTTAAGGTTGTATTATGAATCAGCAGCGTTCTGCTGGTTAAAAGACTGGCTGCTTCTCGAGGACACTGATGTATTAGATCTGGAAGGTTTTGACAATGCGTTTGGTTGGCATGCATATTTATGGTACGACAAGGTTAAGATTCATAAGGCTTTTAAGAATCATATTGTTAGAAAAGCAGTGTTTAATGTCTGGACAAAATACAAAGACTTATTGGAAAATAAAACTCCAAGGTGGCTTTCACCATTGGAAGCTAAGGCCCGGAAAAGGCTCAATATGGAGGCCAAATGGCCAAAGTATTGGGAAATATTAGAAAAAGATGGGGACAATTGGAAATTGCAGAGTCAGGAGAAAATGAAAGACAAAGTCCGAGATTGGTTACATTACGCTCAGATTAAAGAAGTTTTTAAACTTGATAAAAAGTTAGGATTCCAGGTGGAAAAATCGAAGTTGGAAACGGAATTGTTAGAGCCTAAGACTAAGGTACTTTCAAGAATGTATAACTTGCTGTTAAAATGGAACACTCAAGATGAAACGGTCAAATCGGCTATGATAAAGTGGGCACAGGACATTGGGTATAATATTATGTTTGAGGACTGGGAAAGGTTGTGGACTACGGGGTTGAATTTTACTGCATGCAATGCTTTGAAAGAAAATGTAATGAAAATGATATATAGATGGTACATGACCCCAGTCAAACTTGCAAAAATATACCACTTGTCTGATAACAAATGTTGGAAATGTAGGGAAAATGAAGGAACATTCTTTCACCTCTGGTGGACTTGTCCTAGAGTGAAGGCCTTCTGGGAAATGATATATAATGAGCTGAAAAAGGTATTTAATTATACCTTCCCTAAGAAACCAGAGGCCTTCCTTTTGCGTATTGTCGGCCAAGGGGTGTTAAAGAAGGATCGAACATTTTTTATGTATGCAACAACAGCAGCAAGGATACTCGTTGCTAAGCATTGGAAAACCCAAGATTTACCCACACTGGAAGAATGGCAGATGCAACTGATAGACTACATGGAATTGGCTGAGATGACTGGCAGAATCCGAGACCTGGGAGAGGAGACGGTAGAAGAAGACTGGAAAAAATTCAAGATTTATTTGCAAAAATATTGTAAACTGTATGAATGTTAAGCAGGATGCTTGATTATAAACAATTTGGCACCATCAAAACAGATGAAGTGAATTATGAAGATAAGGTAAATTTAAAGAAAAACAAATTTTTTTAGATAATAATTAGGCTAAGTTTAATTTTTTAAGAAGTGAAATAAATGTATCTAAAATTTGAGATATAACATTGAAAACTAGATAGTATGGATGGAGATAAGGTGATAAATTGCTGGTTTAATTTTTACAACTTGGAACGCAGGAGCGGGTGATGTGAGGAAGTCCAAAGAAGATAAGAAAATATGTTATGATATGTAATATTTTTGTTTGCTTATTTATATTGTAATTAAAAAAACCTTAATAAAACATTATATAAAAAAAAAGAAATACCAACGAAAGAACAATGGCAAGGGAAACTTATGGAATATGCAGAACCGGCAAAACTAACAGAAAAATTACATGAAAAGGACAACAAAGACTTTAAAAGAGAATGGGAACCATTTACAACATATATGAAGAGGCAACATAAAGAAATGGACTCATTGGCAGTGAACAATCACAACTGTCTACAACAAAAAATAAGACTATATGTATTGAGGAAATTTTGGGGAAACATCAAATACGCAAGGTGAACAATAGGGAAATAAAACAAAATGTGAGTACGAGGGAAGTCCAGGGGAGGAGGGTCGAAATATGAAAAATTGTTAAAGATATATTGTTAGAAGTAGAATCCATGGAAAAATCAATACAAAATTATTTAAAAAAAATAAATAGAATCTCTGGATAACAAGTGTCATTTTTAGGTAATCTATTAAGACTGGAATATGATATTCCAGCTTTGATTGCTGGAAATTTAGCAATTGGGAAATATTATCCTGGATATTGACAGAATCTGGGAATGATTCAAAGTATTTGGTATTGTATTTTTATTTGTAAACATTGAAATGAGGAAGTCTTTTTACTCAGAGTGAGAAGGATGACCAAATATTTGACAGACCTGGAAATAGCAAGCTCATGTAGATCCAAGGGGGGAGGAAGTGGATACAGCGGAAGAATATTGTAAAATTTGTGGAGGAAAATGATCTGACATGATCTACTATTCCAGCCTGGTTATCTCTTCCTAATTCTGGGTGCTGTGTTTTATTATCTCTTGTGAAAAGGTATTTTAATGTACGGTCAGTAAAAGCCTGGATGTAAGGCCTGCCTTTTGTGTGAACAGTTTTGTTTTCGTTTTCTCATTATGGGTGGATCCCAAGACAGACTAGGTCTGGCTGAAGGTCTGCCCTGAAACCTTGCTGGAAGGATCTCCCCTTGCTGGGCCACTTTGCAGGAGTCGACTCCTGCAGGCGGCTTGTCTTGTGTGCGGGTGGAGGCGCGCTGCCTGCAGAAGTGGACCCTGGGACTAGCTGCCTGGAAAACCTCTGTGCCTGAGGACGCCACAACTCCTGTAGCCTCTTCAGGCTTTGCCCTCGGATGGGAAGAGCATTGCACCCGGGAGAGGGAAAGGGGAGTCAAACAGGCACTCAAGGGATAATTTCAGAGAAAGAGCTTTATTTCTATCATCTGGGCTTGGTAGAAGGAGCTAGTGTGATAACTTCACAAACAAGCACAAGTTCACAGCCATTTGCACAGAGCATATATTCCCCTCCAGTTCCCTCCCCCTTCTCCCCCTCCTCAGGAGTCCTGCCTCATGAGTTTCCCTGAGCATGAACAGAAAGCTCCTGTCCTGGGACTCTTGGGACTCTTGGCGCCCTTCCCAGGAAAGGGGGATGAGAAGCCAAGGGGGTTGAGAAGCCTTGCGTTCAGCGTGTCCAAGATGTGTTGCAACTGGATGAGATAAGACTCAGTTCCCAGACCTGCTTATTCCTGGCATTGACAGAGCCTATTCATTAGCTTTTTGAAGGCTTCTTGTACTGATAAAAAATAACCTTTTGCTTATGCAGCAGCATCTTGTGAGAAAGCAGAGAACAGCAGAGAAAAGCTGTTGTAGACGAGAGAAAGGGGAAATTTGGTTTTGAGGCCTGGGGTGACTTTGGGCCTAGGGGGGTCACCTGTCCTCACCTCCTTCACTCCCTGGCTTCTCTCCCCCCCCCCCCCGGAGAAAGGGGAAGGCATGGACAACAGACAGTCGCTTCAGGACACCGATCCGCTTTCAAGAAGCCGGCGCATGGGAAGAGCCGCACCCCATCAGCTTCGAGCAGTACCTGTTCCGCCTCCAAATAATCATTTGGGCTTCTGTGTATATTCCCAGGTTGTACTTTCAGTTAGTTGGAAGGGGGGGGGCGGTTCTCCAGCAGATGCAGGAGTGAAACGCTATCCCTTTTGTTGTGTTGAAAACAACAACTCATCAGTGGGAGCCTCAGCTTCTGATCCTAAGGATGAGGCTAATGCTTCTGGTCCTATCCCTGAAGTTCTTTTATAGGTACTGAAGATTGACTGGATATTCTGTTTATTGGTTTGGTAATGCTGTGTGTCATTTAAAATGTGGTTGAACAACTCACACCGCTCATGTGATGTCTCTGGGAAGTCAGCCCAAATCACGGCCTGTACCGCATCCCAGACAAAAAGGGTACGTGAGCCTTAAAAACCCTTTTGGATCTCTATCCCAACAGAACAGCTGCATTATTTCTCTGGGAAGGTTTTAGTTTAGGTTTTAGGATCCCAGTTGCCTTGCCCCCCAATTCAGGTGACCCACCATATCAGAAGTCAGTTAGAGAGATGCCCAAAGTGGCGCGCAAGAAAATACTTAAAGAAATTAAGGCAGGGAGGGCAGCCGGCCCCTTTTCTGTCCCTCCCATAGAGGGTTTGCATATCTCCCCATTAGGCATCGTCCCCAAAAAGGCACCCAGTGAGTTTCACATGATTCACAACCTATCCTACCCAAAGGGAGGGTCCGTCAATGATGCGATACCTCAGGAACTTTGCTCTGTGAGGTATGCCTCATTTGACCAAGCGGTTAAACTTATTCGCAAATTTGGAAAAGGCGCGTTGCTGGCGAAATGTGATATAGAGTCTGCTTTCTGACTCCTGCCAGTCCACCCGGAAGTTTTCCGGTGGCTGGGTTTTAAATCTGACGGGGCATACTTTGTAGACACAGAACGCGGGTGGCGCTGTGGGTAAAACCTCAACACCTAGGACTTGCCGATCATATGGTCGGCGGTTCGAATCCCCGCGGTGGCGTGAGCTCCTGTCGTTCGGTCCCAGCTCCTGCCCACCTAGCAGTTCGAAAGCACTCTTAAGTTAAAAAGGAAGTCCGCCCCCCCCTTTGTAAATAACCTAAAGCAAAGGACCTGCTAACTAAGGTCGAGAGAATCTTTTCTTTCTTTTTTCTAAAAGACTTTAACTTTCACGTTCTGACATTATAAGAAATTTTACTGGAGGATAAAAGATTATCTTTGGGAGCTGAAGTTCCACCCCCCCCCCCGGACCCGGGAGCGTCCTGTGAGAGAGCCTGTTGATGAAGTATTGAAGAGTTTGACAGCTGTCAAGTTAGCTGTCAGAAGGAAAAAGAGAACTTTGTTTCTGTTGTTTCTGCTGGTTATATTTGTTACAATTTGTTGAAAATAAGGAAGGGCTGATACAAACTAACTTGATTTTTGGATTTGAGCTGAAAGGAACATTAAGGAACCAAAATCCCCCTAGAGGGGGTTTAGGGACATTACAAGAATGGCTGGAGGAGGGAAAATCGAGGCTGAATTGGATAGAACATTTGTTCTCTTGGGAAAGTTACAAGGCCAAATCGATGTTTTGGCTATAAACGTCACAACTTTGGACTTAACAGTAAATAACATTGTTGAATCTGATAAGGATTTGAAGCAGGAAGCCCATTCAATTAAACAAATAGAGAAACTTGAGAGCCATGAGAATATGGAGGAGACATATGTTGCCCCTGAAGAAAAGGTAGGAGCAGCTGTAATTTTGCAGATGTTAAAGGAGAGCTGCAATTTGAGGCCTGACATCATGGCAACAAAGGAAAATAAAAACCTGATGTGGAAAGTCTGGCCTGAATTGGAGAGCGGAAAACTGAGAGATCTCCTTGTGTGGAGATCTGAAGACCGAAGGATTATAAATTTGATTAAGATGGAAGTTGAAGCTTTGGGGACATTTGGATTTGAAAGGAGTATGAAACAAGATTTGGAGTACCCCATAGACTTTACTTTTAAGTATGGGGATCTGGCTGGAAGAAACATGGATCCTGTTGGGCCGGAGCCTCTCCGAGATTTGGGGTTTAACATTAAGGACTATCAAAAAGACCAGCAGAGAGGAATTGAAAGAGATTTAAGAGCCTCGGATGTGAGATCTCCAGGCTAAACAGTATATTGAGACTGATGGACACTTGTTGGGGACTGAAACCGGGAAAGGGGTGGGTGGAGTTTGGGAATCCAAAGGGTATATAATTATAACTTGCTCTGTTTTTATTTTGTTTTGCTATCTGTATGGAAATTGGGAAAGTCGTGGAAGGGAAATTTTGGTCGACTTTAGGAAAAATGTTTAAGAATGAGTAATGATGTATAAGTATTGAGGTTTAAGTTTGGATAAGTTAAAATTGGTTTCTAAAATGGTCTAAATTAAATGAAAATAAGGTTTGCAAAAATAAATTGAGGAAATGGAAGGAGGAAAAGTAAAATAGCAACATGCTAAAATTAAATTATTAAGTTAAAGTTGAGAAATAAGTAATAAGGACTTGCTGAGTTAATAATTTAAATTGGAATACAAGAAGGGGAGGTGTAAGGAGGTCTGAGAAACAAGTTAAATGAAAATATGTAACTGAAATTTTATGTGTTTTTAATTGTTTTTTTAAGAATTGGATTTTTGTATTTTTGTTATTTTTGTCTACTTTTGTTTTTGTGTGGTTTTTTGAAAATGCCAATAAATATTCATTAAAAAAAAGAAAAGAAAAGTTACGCTCAGGCAGATTCAGCCGTTGTTAGGCCATTTGAACTTTGCTTGCCGGGTGGTTTCCCCAGGCCACCCATTTTGCGGCTGCCTCGCGAGGTTGTCAGCAGGCTTGCGGTCACCCCATCACAGGGTTCGCCTATCTAAAGAGGTAAAATCCGATCTGGAAGTCTGGCTGAAGTTCTTGGAAAGGTATAATGGTGAAGAAGCAACCGTTGGAACGCAAAGGCAACGCGGCCAGTACCAAATGCAAAGGGGTAGCGACAAAGACGTGTCCTTTTAAGCCTCCCTCCTTTTGCTCCACCAAGCCCCCCCCAAACGTTAAAGGTGCCCCACCACCCTGCGAATGCGGCTAGAAATAAGAACCCCCAGCCAAACCTGATCTGTCGGGCGAGCTGTGCGCTTCCAAGTAAAAGGACTAAATGGCGATGGGCTGGCGTTGAACGTGCAAACCGCGTTCCGCAAAGCTCCGCTGCAGAGAAGCCACCCAGAGAGAACAGAACACCCGGTCGGTGGGGTTTTTCAGCGCAGTTTCAGCCCTGCTGTTTCGGAGCTAAATGGCTCTGGTGCCGAAGCGGCTGCCTGGAACACGGGTGGGCTTGAGGCAGGCAATCTGATGGGAGGCACAACACCGATGCACGGGTAAATCCAAGTGAAAATCGATCACCGAAGGAATTGAGATACACAGCCTAAAGAAAAGGTAAGCAAGAGACAAAACAACATTAATACAAACCAAAGCGGGATGGCTGGCCAGGTGAAAAGAGGGTGAGCCCCGGCCGCGCCGGCCCTAAATAGGGCAGGCTATGCCCCCACAGCCACCCAACTGGCTGGCTGGGTTGACGACGCAGCTGGGATTCCCTCAGTCTCACGGGGGCTGGAACCAGCCCCCGCGCACAAGGAGTGGGCATGAAACCCACAACCCCAACTCCTCGCCAGGTTCGGAAGTGGCTTTGTTGTGTTGAAAACAACAACTCTCATTTGTGGGAGCCTCAGCTGAAGGTTGACTGGATATTCTGTTTATTGGTTTGGTAATGCTGTATGTCATTTAGAATGCAGTTGAACAACTCACACCCCTCATGGGATGGTGTGATAGGCGCACATACAAGATCAGCACAGGAAGACCGACCTGAAGCCATTTTGTTTTGTTTTTTTAAAATATATTTATTTGTTTTTACAGAAAAAGAAGAAACACCAGAAAAATACAGAACAGCAAAAGCAATCACAGATACACATCAAGAAAAAATAAAAAATAAAAACTCCAATTTTTAAATTCATGTTTACAAAACTTTCTTTCTTGACTTCCTCACGCCTCCCTTTTTTGTGTTCCTCTTTGTCCAATCAAATACAGCAAATCCTTACCCTCTTTAAAAACTCATTTCTAATTATTAAAATCACTTCTATTATGTCTCCGATCTTTCCTCCTTATGTTTAAACACCTTTAGCATATTGTTTACTTTTGACATAATATAACTTTAGTCTTTCACCCTATTTCTATTGCATTTTTGCATACTTTTTAACACTGTATCACTAATGCCATATTATTTTTATGTCCAACAACATTTTAGCATTCATAAACTTTGCAGTGTTTCTGCAGGTAGTTCTTTAACTTCTTCCAGTCCTCTTCCACCGCTTCTTCTCCCAGGTCTCGGATTCTGCCAGTCATTTCTGCCAGTTCTGCCAGTCTATTACTTGCATCTGCCATTCTTCCAAGGTGGGCAAATCTTGTGTCTTCCAATACTTTGCAATAAGTATTCTTGCTGCTGTTGTCGCATACATAAAAAACGTTCTATCTGTCTTTAACACCAATTGGCCGACTATACCCAAGAGAAAGGCCTCTGGTTTCTTAAGGAAGGTATATTTAAATACCTTTTTCAGTTCATTATATATCATCTCCCAGAAAGCCTTAATCTTCGGGCACGTCCACCAAAGGTGAAAGAAAATACCCTCAGTTTCTTTACATTTCCAACATTTGTTATCAGGCAGGTGATAAATTTTAGCAAGCTTGACTGGGGTCATGTACCACCTATAGATCATTTTCATAATATTCTCTCTTAGGGCATTACATGCCGTAAATTTCATACCGGTGGTCCACAATTTTTCCCAGTCAGCAAACAAAATGTTATGACCTATGTCCTGTGCCCATTTAATCATGGCTGTTTAACTGTTTCATCCTGAGTGTTCCATTTCAACAGCAAGTTATACATTCTTGAAAGGATCTTAGTTTTAGGTTCTAACAATTCTGTCTCCAGTTTCGATTTTTCCACCTGGAAGCCCAATTTTTTATCCAAATTATAGGCCTCCCTTATTTGATAATAATAAAGCCAATCTCGCACTTTGTCTTTTAATTTCTCAAAACTCTGCAAATTCATTTTATCTCCTTCCTGTTCTAATATCTCCCAATACTTCGGCCATTTGGCCTCCATATTGAGTCTTTTCAGAGCCTTTGCTTCCATGGGTGACAACCACCTTGGGGTCTTATTTTCCAATAAATCTTTGTACCTAATCCAGACATTAAACAATGCTTTCCTGACAATATGGTGTTTGAAGTTTTTGTGCACTTTAACCTTGTCGTACCACAAATATGCATGCCATCCAAAAGCATTATTAAAGCCTTCCAAATCCAAAATGTCAGTGTTCTCAAGAAGCAGCCAATCTTTCAACCAGCAGAATGCTGCTGATTCATAATAAAGTTTAAAGTCCGGCAGGGCAAACCCCCCTCTTTCCTTCGCATCAGTTAATATTTTAAATTTTATTCTGGGCTTTTTGCCCTGCCAGACAAATCTAGAGATTTCTCTCTGCCACTTCTTGAAGCAATCCATCTTGTCCACAATCTGTAAAGTTTGAAACAAAAATAACATTTTTGGCAATACATTCATCTTTATAACTGCAATTCGACCCAACAAGGAAAGCTTCAAATTAGACCATATTTCTAAATCTTTTTTAACTGGACCTGAAGCCATTTTGATTCCTAAACTGAGCAAATGTTTTCTCTGCAAGGTCAAATTGGAAAAGCCTCCCCATTGTCTTTTCCTTCACAAATCCTGTCTTAAGGGTATGTCTGTGTTTGAATAGGGTGAGCCTGTGACCTGGCTCAGGAACTATTTATCATTACAAAAGACTGGCCAGGCTCCCCAGGCAATTCAATCAAGTAACCTGCCAGACAGGAGATAAACAAGGACAAAAACAACATTAAATTTCTGTTTAGGCCGCCTTTTCTGTGATGTAGGTGTGATGTATCTGAGGGGTGGCCTTAGGTTACACCCCTTCTGTGATGTATGTATGATGTTCCAGGGGTGGTCTTGGTCTACAGGGTGGCAATTTCAAGAGTCCATGTAAGGCCTTGCGCACCATTGTTCTGGGTTCCTCGTCTCTCCTGCGGGTGAGGGGAGCACCCTGTTGCAACAGATCAATAAAGATCAAGCTTACTAGCTGCCTTGCTTCTCAATATTCTCTGGTTGGCCTCTGTTATCTTCTCCTACCAATAAGGAACCCATGTAAGGACTCTATATGGGCTCTTGGATACCCCATAAGGAAAAAGGGCAATTTTTATTTACAACAGAGGCTCTCTGGGAAGTCAGCCCAAATCACAGCCTACACCGCATCCCAGAGAAAAAGGGAACGTGAGCCTAAAACGTACAGGGGAGGGAACCAAGCAAGCTGTTAAGGGCCAATTCTCATTTACTGCACCCTCATGGTAAGACCTTGGGAAAATGCCACCTTTTCCCAGACATGAGCTATATAGAGCATGGTTATTCCTCTTGTGAAATCAGGGAGACTTTAATTAGTAAGGAATTCCATGAGTAGTAATGATACCACCACAAATAGCTCTGAACAGGCCTCTGTCTCCAATTTCTACATTTTACCCTGGCCAACCCCTGAAAGAGCTGAATGGTTCTGGCTTTGGAACAAAATTCTGCCTAAAAGGTCCTTCCTGGGGGTTTTTTATGATGTTAGCCGCTCTGAGCCCGGCCTCAGCCGGGGAGGGCAGGATACAAATAAAAAATTCTCATTCTTATTCTTATTAAAAGGGAACACAAATGTCAAGTTAAAACTAAATATACCACACTGACTTGGGGGAGAAAAAGAAAACACACTCACTCTCTATGGAGGTCGCTGTGTACCAGCGTTGCTAAGGGCCCCCAAGCCCCTGGAGACATGAGGTCACAGCACTATGACAACAGAATGCAATGATGATGTCAGTGGAAAGGAGACCTCTTGCTCATCTCTTTTTCTATTGACATTATATTTGCTGATTTATGATCCGGCAAACCTTCATCGAAGATGAACTAAGAACTTCTTAATGGATTGAATATTTTTAAAATTAATTCTCCATTAGTAACATTCCAATGATAACAAATCAAATCAATTCTTGCCACATCATAATACAAACAATAAAGCAAATTATACATTCCAAACTAAAAATTTTGGGGAGGCCTTTCCATGTTCTCGCTGTCGGGAGAAAGTTTCTTTCACTTGTTCCTGCGTTCTTCTCTCTTGTTTCCCCCCAGATTCAGCTAGGTAGACCAACTACCTACCTCTAAGGGGCTACGGTACAATTTTTTAATTTTTTGGAAAGGATTCTTTTAAATACTTTTCAGGACTTTTTTTTAAAAGACTTGATTCTTTTAAAGGGATTTTTGGAAGAGTTTTTTTAAATATATTCCTCCCCCCATTTCATAATTCTGATCTTCCAGTCATTTTAAAATATCCTTCCTTCCAGAACACTCTCCTGTTTCTTAGTCCAAATTCTAATAATTTTTGAAGAGCTGAGTCCAGGGTGTCGTACATTGTCCTGGGCAAAGGTGGTTGGCATTGCAGGGTAAATATTAGGCTCAAGTGGCATCGCAAATTTTGCACACAGTGATCTCTAGGATAAGCCAGGCATGTGTTGCACTGGGACCTATAGCACTGTGTTTAGAGGTCAACTACAGTTCCCATGATTCTCGGGGGGAAGGAGTCATGTGCTGTAATGTTATGGCATGTCCACAGCCACTAACAATAACCAAAGTGAATAGTTTCTGATTAATTTCTGATTAATTGTCTTGTCTCAATTATATTTTTAGAGTTTATCATTGCAATGGTGAGCTAGATACTGCAGTTTTTGGTTGTGGTGACCTGCTATTTGATATAATTAGTTAAAGATGTTTCTATATGTAACAACAGCAGCTAGGATTCTATATGCGCAGAAATGGAAGGAAAAAGAAGTTCCAAAGAAGGGATAAGTGAGATAATGGACTATGCAGAACTGGCAAAATTAGCAGTTTTGTGGGCAAATAGGCCTTTTTCGGATTATAGTACGCTGAACTCGTAAGGAGGATTTGAGCTATGAGCAACGTAAGTAATTGGATTATAATACTGGGGTTATGATTTGACAAACAGAAGACGGGGTGCAGCAGGAGAGAAACAACAACTCCATGGAAAACAGGGTGGGAAGTTGACGAAAATTAAGAGAAAAGTCAAAATTGTGTTCTGACTGTATATGATTTTTAAAATATTGAAACAATAAAATATAATTGTAAAAAAAGAAGAAGTTGTAACCATTTTTAAGCTTCTGGGTAGGCAGCCTCAGAATGGCTTGCAAATGTACTTTGAAGAAGCCAGCTTTGGCAGAGGCCACTGTAACTTCAATGCCAGCCCATAATAGGCCTTATGGTAGATGGAAGCTGGGCTCTCTCCTGGCACCTCGGAATTCAAAGAGGTCAGCTCAAGCCCTGCTGTTTCCTAGCTCAGGGCGCCATATCACCAAAGTCTACCCCTGGGGGTTTTTTCATAGAATCATAGAATCATTGTGTTGTGACGTGGGGTTTGTGATTTCAGCTCTCTTGACATAATATGCTGGCGACAGTTCTCTAGTAACACTTAAAGCAACAAGGCTAAGACCTGAGGAGGGGAGAGCTACATTTATAGGGACAGGGAACTAGCTAGAAAGGATACATTTTGGAGGGAACAATATCAGGCAATCACAGTCCTGCCTTTTGGAGGCAACCAATAAGACAGAGGATCCAAATACAGCAGCTTAAATGAACCAATAGTAGCTGTACCCTCTGGAACCAAAAGGCAGTTACTTTACCCTAATGCAATTACAGACAATAATAATACAGATATAAAATCATTTGACTCAATACACAACACATAGAATCATAGAATCATAGAGTTGGAAGAGACCACAAGGGCCATCGAGTCCAACCCCCTGCCAAGCAGGAAACACCATCACAGCACTCCTGACATATGGTTGTCAAGCCTCTGCTTAAAGACCTCCAAAGAAGGAGACTCCACCACACTCCTTGGCAGCAAATTCCACTGTCGAACAGCTCTTACTGTCAGGAAGTTCTTCCTAATGTTTAGGTGGAATCTTCTGTCTTGTAGTTTGGATCCATTGCTCCGTGTCCGCTTCTCTGGAGCAGCAGAAAACAACCTTTCTCCCTCCTCTATGTGACATCCTTTTATATCTTTGAACATGGCTATCATATCACCCCTTAACCTCCTCTTCTCCGGGCTAAACATGCCCAGCTCCCTTAGCCGTTCCTCATAAGGCATCGTTTCCAGGCCTTTGACCATTTTGGTTGCCCTCCTCTGGACACGTTCCAGTTTGTCCGTGTCCTTCTTGAACTGTGGTGCCAGGAACTGGACACAGTACTCCAAGTGAGGTCTGACCAGAGCAGAATACGTACAGTGGCACTATTACTTCCCTTGATCTAGATGCTATACTCCTATTGATGCAGCCCAGAATTGCATTGGCTTTTTTAGCTGCCGCGTCACACTGTTGGCTCATGTCAAGTTTGTGGTCAACCAAGACTCCTAGATCCTTTTCACATGTACTGCTCTCAAGCCAGGTGTCACCCATCTTGTATTTGTGTCTCTCATTTTTTTTGCCCAAGTGCAATACTTTACATTTCTCCCTGTTAAAATTCATCTTGTTTGTTTTGGCCCAGTTCTCTAATCTGTCAAGGTCGTTTTGAAGTGTGATCCTGTCCTCTGGGGTGTTAGCCACCCCTCCCATTTTGGTGCCATCTGCAAATTTTATCAGGATGCCCTTGAGTCCATCATCCAAGTCGTTGATAAAGATGTTGAATAAGACCGGGCCCAAGACAGAACCCTGTGGCACCCCACTAGTCACTCTTCTCCAGGATGAAGAGGAACCATTGATGAGCACCCTTTGGGTTCGGTCAGTCAGCCAGTTTTGTGTGGGGGGGTATTTTGTTAAGTGCTCTCTTGTTGCCACACCTGCTCCTTGTATTTGCTCCTGACCTGAGCACAAGGAGACCCTTTTGTTTCTGGCGGACCACCTGAGGAGATTTCACCCCTCCCATATCCAAGAATCTCCTGAGGTCTCTGCTGACTCTACAGAGAGGAGGAGCAATGTACTGCTCTCTACTTAATTAGTCAAGTGAGTGAATCTGTGTGAGAGAGAGAGAGAGTCAGTCAGTGTGTCGGAGAGAGAGTGCAAGAGATCGTGTTTATAGATAAGATTGCTGCTAAGAGCAGCTGCAGGCACTCAGAGTATAGCATTGATTTATGCTCAGAATATTTAGCTCTGTGTATAGTCTTGTATTATAGCTGTAGTTATAGAATAAAGGAAGATACTTTACAGAGCTGCTCTCCGAGTGGTTTATACTCTGCAAGACTCTGCAAAATGCTGCTGCGCAACGACTGTATAATTGAGACAGTGAATCCGGTGCTCTCAGCTCCAAGCTGTGAGTCCACAGCACTGTGACCTGTTCCTGTGGGAAAGGAGGTCTCTGGCAGTGCTACCCAGCTCGCCTAGCCCAGTTGGGGCTGTAGTGCATGAGTCCAGTTGGTACACTGGCTCAAGGGCGATGCTGACATCGGTTATGGGCCCAGTCGTTGTCCCAGTCGTCTGACCAGTCGTTGTTCCAGTCATCCCAGTCGTCCCAGTCACCAGAGGTGTCTGTTGCTGATCGCTGGACGGCGGAACGGAGGCTGCATGCTGGACTGATTTGTGGTGCCTAGAAGCAGAGCTGTGTTGGAGCAGAGTGCTCAAGCTGCCGCTGTTGCTGTTGCTGCTGCTTGAGGTATGTTGCTGACTGCCAAATAAAGAAGATAGCATCCCTGTTTGCCTGTTAATTGCGCTCTGAGTGGGAGAGAGAGTGGCTGAAGAAGTCCAAGACTTTATCTGTGTTTGCACGAGGGAAGTGTCTTGCTCTAAGTAATAGCAGACATGGCCTGTGCACATTCTGGCCAGATGGCTCTATCCTTTCCTCTCCTCACGCCTGAAAACTATGCAGTTTGGCAAGTTAAGATGAAAGCGCTTTTGCAGAGGGAAAAGCTATTTCACACGATAGAAAATGACCCTCCAGATAAGGATGATGATGATTGGGCTGAGTGGCATGCTGCAGATATGAAAGCCCGAGGGACAATTGTTTTGAGTGTTTCAGACCACTTGCTGGTGAACTTAAGAGGGTCAAGAGACTGCACAAGCTGTTTGGCATAAGTTGAGAGATATGCATCTGAGACAAAATGCTGGTTCCAGTGTGATTTTCTTCAAGAAGCTGTGCAGGTTGCAGTTGCAGAAAGGTGGTGATTTGCCTAGCCATCTATCTCAGTTAAAGCGTCTCAGACAGGACCTTGTTCAGCGAGACCTGGCTATTTCAGAGGCTGTGTTTGCAATGCTGATGATAAATAGCCTAGATGATTCTTACGATGGAGTAGCTGCCCAGATTTCTACAATGCCTTCTGACCGGCTAACAGAAGATTATGTGTCTAGCATGCTCTTGAATGAGTGGGATCGCAGACAGGCTGTTAAAGAAAGCCGGGACTGTGCTGCTAAAAATGTGCTTGAAAATGTGCCTGAGTCTTCAGCAGGGGAAAGTGAAAGTGAAACTGCTGCTGTTAAAGCACTAAAGTTGAAGCGGTGCTTTTCGTGTGGAGCACAAGGCCATTTGAGTTTTCAGTGCTGCAAGAAATCTTCAAAGAAGAAGGGAAACTTCAGAGGCAGAGGGGGAGGAGGACGAAATCCCCAAGCACCTGCTACTTCAAAAGCTTTGATCTCTCGCTGCTTTAGTCAACGTGGGCGGAGTTTCTTCGTGATCGACTCTGGCTGTTCTAACCACGTAGCCAAAGATAAGGATCTCTTTGTTCAGCTTGAGAAGCAAGAGAAAGAACTTCATCAAGCAGATGGGACAGTTCTCACGAGTGAGGCTAAGGGAACTGTGTTCTTAAAGAGCCTAAATGCAACTATTAAGAATGTCCTGTATGCGCCTGATATTCAGGACAATTTGTTGAGTGTTTCCCAGCTTGATCATCAGGGTTTTAAGGTGGTGTTTGCTAAATCTCGCTGTGAAATTCGTCAAGATGGCAAGCTCATTCTGTATGCCAAATGTGTTAATGGTTTGTACCAATTGCCTTTTGTTTCAGGTACAGGTACTGCAGAAGCAACTGAGAAAGAGTGTTGCAATTTGTCTGTTGATAAGAATGAGAAGTTGCATGACCAATGTATTCATTATTACCACCGTGTTTATGGTCATTTGAATTTCCAGGCTGTGGCAAAAATGCCTGATATGGTTCAGGGTATGAAGCTGAAAGAATGTCCCTACCACATGAAATGTGTTTCTTGTGCTGAGAGTAAGGCAAAGCAAGCTCCCAAAGGTACAGAGTCTGGGAGAGAGGCCAAGAAACCATACGAAGTCATTCATGCAGACTTAGTGGGGCCTCTAGCGCTCTCTAGAGGCAATTCAAGGTTTTTCATGGTTTTGATAGACTCCTACTCTAAATATGCATGGGTCTATTTGCTGCAGAAAAAGTCTGAAGCCTTTACCAAGTTTCGTCAGTTTTGTAAATGGCTCAGGAATATACATAATGAGAATGTACGTTGTATTTTCACTGACAGGGGTGGAGAGTTTTGTTCAGAAGAGTTTGAGGCTTTTTTTTCTGAACAGGGCATTGAGCATAGGACTGCCACGCCCAGATCGCCCTGGCAGAATGGTTTATGTGAGAGAATGAACCAGACCCTGCAGCAAGGAATCAGAACACTGTTACATGATTCGGGGCTGCCCAATCCCTTTTGGGCCGAAGCTCTTTCGTTTTTCTGTCACGTGTATAACAGGAGGTACCAGTCTAGTATAAATTGCACCCCATATGAGATGCTTCACGGAAGGAAGCCGTGTGTGAAGCACTTTAAAATTTTTGGTTCGGAGGTTTGGGTGCACACCTCGCAGGGTGACAAACTGAGTAAGCGTGGAGAACATGGTGTTTTCCTAGGATATGAGAAAGGGTCTTATCGTGTCCTGATCACAGACACGAAAACCATAAGGCTGACCAGGAGCATTGACGACAATCCACAATGGGACAGAGTTGGCGTTTTTCAGTGCCATCCCATTTGTGATGATGGTGCAAAAGGGGCAAAGAAAGTTAAGAGGGAGGCAAGTTCTGATGTGATTGATAATCCTGATGCCAATGTAGTTCCAGATGATGGCACAGATTATCAGAGCCCAAAAGCCTCAGGTGAGTCTGACGCTGATTCAGACTTAGCAGCTTCATATACTTTAGCTCCCCATTCTCCCAAAGAGGAGGAAGCACCAGAACAAGAGGATCAAAAGGTTTTGCGCAGATCTGAGAGAACAACCAAGGGTGTACCACCGAAAAGGTTTTCTGAAGAGTTTGCAAAGGCTGCGGTCACATGCAACTCTGGTGGGGTTTTTAAACCTAGCATGAAATGTGCTGAGAGTAGTGGCACAAAACGCTGCATTTATTTCCTTACCTGACATTTGAAGGATCAGGATTGAAGGAGCAAGCATGTGTATAAAGTGGTTTGTTCAAATCTGCCTAATTAGAAGTGTCAATTTGTATCTAAGAGGAAGAAACGTGCATGAAAATTTTTCTAGAAGCTGCTTATTCATTTGTGTGTTCACAATGTGTATTTTGTGTAAACTACAGGTTGAGATTTATGCTTTAACTCTTTCCTAATAGACACAGAGTGGTTGTAGTAACTGTTAAATGATGTGATAAAGTGTCTTAGATAAGGGGGGAGAGAGACACCTGCAGATATGTTAACCAAGGTTGTAAGCAGAGAACAACTTTTGGAGTGTGTGTGCAAATTGCAGTTATGTTAAAGATTCTTGAATGGTCGGATGAAATGGGGGAGGATGAGGAGATTTCACCCCTCCCATATCCAAGAATCTCCTGAGGTCTCTGCTGACTCTACAGAGAGGAGGAGCAATGTACTGCTCTCTACTTAATTAGTCAAGTGAGTGAATCTGTGTGTGAGAGAGAGAGAGTCAGTCAGTGTGTCGGAGAGAGAGTGCAAGAGATCGTGTTTATAGATAAGATTGCTGCTAAGAGCAGCTGCAGGCACTCAGAGTATAGCATTGATTTATGCTCAGAATATTTAGCTCTGTGTATAGTCTTGTATTATAGCTGTAGTTATAGAATAAAGGAAGATACTTTACAGAGCTGCTCTCCGAGTGGTTTATACTCTGCAAGACTCTGCAAAATGCTGCTGCGCAACGACTGTATAATTGAGACAGTGAATCCGGTGCTCTCAGCTCCAAGCTGTGAGTCCACAGCACTGTGACCTGTTCCTGTGGGAAAGGAGGTCTCTGGCAGTGCTACCCAGCTCGCCTAGCCCAGTTGGGGCTGTAGTGCATGAGTCCAGTTGGTACACTGGCTCAAGGGCGATGCTGACATCGGTTATGGGCCCAGTCGTTGTCCCAGTCGTCTGACCAGTCGTTGTTCCAGTCATCCCAGTCGTCCCAGTCGCCAGAGGTGTCTGTTGCTGATCGCTGGACGGCGGAACGGAGGCTGCATGCTGGACTGATTTGTGGTGCCTAGAAGCAGAGCTGTGTTGGAGCAGAGTGCTCAAGCTGCCGCTGTTGCTGTTGCTGCTGCTTGAGGTATGTTGCTGACTGCCAAATAAAGAAGATAGCATCCCTGTTTGCCTGTTAATTGCGCTCTGAGTGGGAGAGAGAGTGGCTGAAGAAGTCCAAGACTTTATCTGTGTTTGCACGAGGGAAGTGTCTTGCTCTAAGTAATAGCAGACATGGCCTGTGCACATTCTGGCCAGATGGCTCTATCCTTTCCTCTCCTCACGCCTGAAAACTATGCAGTTTGGCAAGTTAAGATGAAAGCGCTTTTGCAGAGGGAAAAGCTATTTCACACGATAGAAAATGACCCTCCAGATAAGGATGATGATGATTGGGCTGAGTGGCATGCTGCAGATATGAAAGCCTGAGGGACAATTGTTTTGAGTGTTTCAGACCACTTGCTGGTGAACTTAGAGGGTCAAGAGACTGCACAAGCTGTTTGGCATAAGTTGAGAGATATGCATCTGAGACAAAATGCTGGTTCCAGTGTGATTTTCTTCAAGAAGCTGTGCAGGTTGCAGTTGCAGAAAGGTGGTGATTTGCCTAGCCATCTATCTCAGTTAAAGCGTCTCAGACAGGACCTTGTTCAGCGAGACCTGGCTATTTCAGAGGCTGTGTTTGCAATGCTGATGATAAATAGCCTAGATGATTCTTACGATGGAGTAGCTGCCCAGATTTCTACAATGCCTTCTGACCGGCTAACAGAAGATTATGTGTCTAGCATGCTCTTGAATGAGTGGGATCGCAGACAGGCTGTTAAAGAAAGCCGGGACTGTGCTGCTAAAAATGTGCTTGAAAATGTGCCTGAGTCTTCAGCAGGGGAAAGTGAAAGTGAAACTGCTGCTGTTAAAGCACTAAAGTTGAAGCGGTGCTTTTCGTGTGGAGCACAAGGCCATTTGAGTTTTCAGTGCTGCAAGAAATCTTCAAAGAAGAAGGGAAACTTCAGAGGCAGAGGGGGAGGAGGACGAAATCCCCAAGCACCTGCTACTTCAAAAGCTTTGATCTCTCGCTGCTTTAGTCAACGTGGGCGGAGTTTCTTCGTGATCGACTCTGGCTGTTCTAACCACGTAGCCAAAGATAAGGATCTCTTTGTTCAGCTTGAGAAGCAAGAGAAAGAACTTCATCAAGCAGATGGGACAGTTCTCACGAGTGAGGCTAAGGGAACTGTGTTCTTAAAGAGCCTAAATGCAACTATTAAGAATGTCCTGTATGCGCCTGATATTCAGGACAATTTGTTGAGTGTTTCCCAGCTTGATCATCAGGGTTTTAAGGTGGTGTTTGCTAAATCTCGCTGTGAAATTCGTCAAGATGGCAAGCTCATTCTGTATGCCAAATGTGTTAATGGTTTGTACCAATTGCCTTTTGTTTCAGGTACAGGTACTGCAGAAGCAACTGAGAAAGAGTGTTGCAATTTGTCTGTTGATAAGAATGAGAAGTTGCATGACCAATGTATTCATTATTACCACCGTGTTTATGGTCATTTGAATTTCCAGGCTGTGGCAAAAATGCCTGATATGGTTCAGGGTATGAAGCTGAAAGAATGTCCCTACCACATGAAATGTGTTTCTTGTGCTGAGAGTAAGGCAAAGCAAGCTCCCAAAGGTACAGAGTCTGGGAGAGAGGCCAAGAAACCATACGAAGTCATTCATGCAGACTTAGTGGGGCCTCTAGCGCTCTCTAGAGGCAATTCAAGGTTTTTCATGGTTTTGATAGACTCCTACTCTAAATATGCATGGGTCTATTTGCTGCAGAAAAAGTCTGAAGCCTTTACCAAGTTTCGTCAGTTTTGTAAATGGCTCAGGAATATACATAATGAGAATGTACGTTGTATTTTCACTGACAGGGGTGGAGAGTTTTGTTCAGAAGAGTTTGAGGCTTTTTTTTCTGAACAGGGCATTGAGCATAGGACTGCCACGCCCAGATCGCCCTGGCAGAATGGTTTATGTGAGAGAATGAACCAGACCCTGCAGCAAGGAATCAGAACACTGTTACATGATTCGGGGCTGCCCAATCCCTTTTGGGCCGAAGCTCTTTCGTTTTTCTGTCACGTGTATAACAGGAGGTACCAGTCTAGTATAAATTGCACCCCATATGAGATGCTTCACGGAAGGAAGCCGTGTGTGAAGCACTTTAAAATTTTTGGTTCGGAGGTTTGGGTGCACACCTCGCAGGGTGACAAACTGAGTAAGCGTGGAGAACATGGTGTTTTCCTAGGATATGAGAAAGGGTCTTATCGTGTCCTGATCACAGACACGAAAACCATAAGGCTGACCAGGAGCATTGACGACAATCCACAATGGGACAGAGTTGGCGTTTTTCAGTGCCATCCCATTTGTGATGATGGTGCAAAAGGGGCAAAGAAAGTTAAGAGGGAGGCAAGTTCTGATGTGATTGATAATCCTGATGCCAATGTAGTTCCAGATGATGGCACAGATTATCAGAGCCCAAAAGCCTCAGGTGAGTCTGACGCTGATTCAGACTTAGCAGCTTCATATACTTTAGCTCCCCATTCTCCCAAAGAGGAGGAAGCACCAGAACAAGAGGATCAAAAGGTTTTGCGCAGATCTGAGAGAACAACCAAGGGTGTACCACCGAAAAGGTTTTCTGAAGAGTTTGCAAAGGCTGCGGTCACATGCAACTCTGGTGGGGTTTTTAAACCTAGCATGAAATGTGCTGAGAGTAGTGGCACAAAACGCTGCATTTATTTCCTTACCTGACATTTGAAGGATCAGGATTGAAGGAGCAAGCATGTGTATAAAGTGGTTTGTTCAAATCTGCCTAATTAGAAGTGTCAATTTGTATCTAAGAGGAAGAAACGTGCATGAAAATTTTTCTAGAAGCTGCTTATTCATTTGTGTGTTCACAATGTGTATTTTGTGTAAACTACAGGTTGAGATTTATGCTTTAACTCTTTCCTAATAGACACAGAGTGGTTGTAGTAACTGTTAAATGATGTGATAAAGTGTCTTAGATAAGGGGGGAGAGAGACACCTGCAGATATGTTAACCAAGGTTGTAAGCAGAGAACAACTTTTGGAGTGTGTGTGCAAATTGCAGTTATGTTAAAGATTCTTGAATGGTCGGATGAAATGGGGGAGGATGAGGAGATTTCACCCCTCCCATATCCAAGAATCTCCTGAGGTCTCTGCTGACTCTACAGAGAGGAGGAGCAATGTACTGCTCTCTACTTAATTAGTCAAGTGAGTGAATCTGTGTGTGAGAGAGAGAGAGTCAGTCAGTGTGTCGGAGAGAGAGTGCAAGAGATCGTGTTTATAGATAAGATTGCTGCTAAGAGCAGCTGCAGGCACTCAGAGTATAGCATTGATTTATGCTCAGAATATTTAGCTCTGTGTATAGTCTTGTATTATAGCTGTAGTTATAGAATAAAGGAAGATACTTTACAGAGCTGCTCTCCGAGTGGTTTATACTCTGCAAGACTCTGCAAAACGCTGCTGTGCAACGACTGTATAATTGAGACAGTGAATCCGGTGCTCTCAGCTCCAAGCTGTGAGTCCACAGCACTGTGACCTGTTAATGTGGGAAAGGAGGTCTCTGGCAGTGCTACCCAGCTCGCCTAGCCCAGTCGGGGCTGTAGTGCATGAGTCCAGTTGGTACACTGGCTCAAGGGCGATGCTGACAGTTAGCCACCCCTCCCAGTTTGTTTTTTTTTTTTATAAATATTTATTAAAGTTTTTTTTAAAATATAAATGCACACATCAAACAATCTTACTTTTATAACAACAAATTCTTCACTTCTTTGGACTCCCTCACGTCCCCCTCTCCCATTTACATCATTAAAAAAAGAATTTTTCCAAACAAATTATCAACTTGTTTACAATCTCATGTCCACACATTCCAATATAATTTAACACTTTTTCCAATAAAATTTTTATATTTTCTTTAGTCTCACTTATCATCAAATTTAAATCTAGTTTAGTGGTGGCCAGTTTTTTATAATCTAGCATCCTTCTTAACATTCAAACAAATTACAATGTTTTTGTAGATACATCTTGAATTTCTCCCAGTCTTCCTCCATCTTTTCTTCTCCCAGGTCTCGGATTCTGCCAGTCATCTCGGCCAATTGCATGCCACCCCTCCCAGTTTGGTGCCATCTGCAAATTTTATCAGGATGCCCTTGAGTCCATCATCCAAGTCGTTGATAAAGATGTTGAATAAGACCGGGCCCAAGACAGAACCCTGTGGCACCCCACTAGTCACTCTTCTCCAGGATGAAGAGGAACCATTGATGAGCACCCTTTGGGTTCGGTCAGTCAGCCAGTTTTGTGGGGGGGGGGGTATTTTGTTGAGTGCTCTCTTGTTGCCACACCTGCTCCTTGTATTTGCTCCTGACCTGAGCACAAGGAGACCCTTTTGTTTCTGGCGGACCACCTGATACAAGCGTTTCCTCACATGTGCAAGCAGACAAATACCTCTGCGCATGCGAAATGCTTTGCTCTGCCTCCATGCTTCTGAATCCCAGTTGCTGGAAACCTCAGGAGCGGGGAGGGCTCATGCGCTCGGGTGCTGCTTGCTGGTTTCCCACGGCCATCCGGTTGGTCACTGTGATAACAGGAGGCTGGACTAGATGGGCCATTGGCCTGACCCAGCACAGCCTTTTCTTCTGTTCTTAAGCAACCATAAGGCCTGATTGAAGTGGAAGAAGGTTGCGCTCCATAGACAGAGGGGCATGGAGCTGAGCATGGCTGCGAGGCAAAAGGCTGGGGCAAGGTTTTGGAAAATGCTCCATTCAGTTCTGCCAAGCTTCACCTGGAAACCCAAATCCCCTCTATCGTAGAGCAGCAGTATTCTGAGGGCATCTTCCATGGGCCATGGGCCTGATCCAGCAGCCTCTTCTTGTGTTCTTAATGTAGAACAGTAGCAGAGGAGGGGAATCAGGGTTTCCAGGTGAAGCTGACCTTCTGATCGGCAAGTCCTAGGCTCTGTGGTTTAACCCACAGCGCCACCCGTGTCCCTTTGTAGCAATATAACAAGTGGGAAAATGAAGAAGGGAGAATCAACAAAAGATCCATGAAAATGTCAATGAATATCAAGCAATACTCATTGGTTAAAATCATGATGCCTGTTTCAGCAAACCAACAAAGCTTTCCAAAGATCTCTGAAGGAAGGGAGGGCTGCTCCTTGACAATATCCGCCCTCCCTTCCCCACAGGTGGGCAGGGTTTGCGGCACTGAGCAAGGCTCACCTGGGCGGGTGCCACCCACCTGCTTGAGCTGGCCTTTGACCCGCCCTCGGCCAGGGAGGACAATGGACGGCTGGCCAGGGGCGGGCCTAAGGCCAAAAGAAAAGAGGCTGACTCCTGGGCTCAAGCCTCTTTTGCTGTTCTTACGCAAAGCCTTATCTGCTTGCGGTGTTAGTCCCCAGGAATATTCCGGGCACTCGTTCCGTATCGGGGCTGCTACTTCAGCGGCGATACAGGGTTGAGACCCCGCACACATCAAGACACTGGGGTGCTGGCGCTCAACAGCCGACAAAAGTCACATTCGTCCCGGCTCCTCCTCCTTATCACTTGCAATTTAATTGTCTTACAGGTTTGCCCACCATGAAGATCTGGGTTATAGGCCACAGCATTGTCCACTGGGCAGCGGATTATGCACAGTCTCAAAATCGTGGCCATAACCTTAACATCCACCCCAAGGTACGCTTTCCCCCCCCCAAATGATATTTATTACTTTTAAAGCTTACAAAATAGGAAAAAAGAAAAAAGAAAAGAAAAGAAAAAAGAAAAAAACAATACAATACAAAATATAAACAATACAATACACAACCTAACTAAACACATTAAACTAAACATAACCCTATCCCTAACCCTAACCCTAAACAAAATAAAGACAAAAACAATTTAAAAACACATACATCACACCTTTCCCATACTGTTTTTCATTCCCTTGTTTCATCGACCTCTTCTCACCTCCCTTTTTGTATTCCACTTCTATTAATTGTTTCAGCAAATCCTTTCCATCTTTCTCTATTTTCTGTCATACTATAAATATCTTAACATGTTTTTAACCTTATTTTCCATTAAGACTAGAATACTTGTATATGCTTAACTCCTTATAACATTTCTGCTAAGGCCATAAAATTTCATTCCAACATTTTTCTATCACTCATTAATTTTACAGTATTTCTATAAATAAACTTTAAATTTTCCAATCTTCTTCCACCATCTCTTCTCCCTGGTCTCGGATTCTGCCAGTCCTTTCCGTCAATTCCATATAGTCCATCAACCTGGAGATCTTATGTCCGAGGCTCTTAACTCTTTTCCTAGTCCCTTCTGCAGGTCTTCTTCATATTCTTTAATGCTAAAGAGCAGGTCTCGGGGAGACTCCATCCTAACAATGCTTTTATTCCTTCTCGACAGGTCAGCCAAATTTCCATAATTAAAGTTAAGATCCATAAAGGATTTCAGGACATGTTTCAAGCTTCCTCCAAATCCAAAGGCCCCCAGAACTTCAATCTCCTCCTGACCCAAGTCCATATCCCAAAAGTCTGTTGATCCCTGCATAGAGGGATCTTTCCAGCTTCCCTTCTCCAATCCAAGTTGGTCTCCGATCCTCAAAATCTGACTTTTTCTAGATTCAATCATAAAAGGCCTCAACTTATTGTGCTCAATTTGCTTCTGTAAGGCTGAGGATCCCACTTGTGTTACTTTAGGTTTGACAACAACAGCTTTCTCCTTCTCCTCCACAGTTTGTCCTGCCAAAGTAGATTCCTGTACCAAGTCCTGGGTAATTTCTGTGTTGGTGCTCACTTTTTGTCTCAAATTAATCGCTTTTTGTCCCAAGTTGTCAGTTTTAGTGGTCATATCATTTAACTTCTTATGAAGCTGTTCCAGCGAATAGCTTATCTTACATAATGCAGTCACAATGGCTTCTCCTGTCAACATTATTAAATGATCCAAGGTCAATCCCTGGTTCTCACAATTTCTTATCTCGCAGCTGGAGATTCCCCAGTTACACTGCTGTAACAGTTTCAAAAGCTCCCTCTAGAGGGAAACAGTCTCCACTTGTATCAATCCTTTCAAGCACAACTCAAGCAATAAAGATAGTTTCAATTTTCAGTTACTTTTCCTCCTTTTTAAACACAGAAGAGGACAATGGAAACAGTATCTTTCTCTTATTTAGCTAACTGTCAAATACGTTCTGTTCACAGTCAATGGACTCTCCCAAAATGTCCCTCCTTTTGTTTTTGTTTTTTAAAGTGATATTTATTCAGATTTTTAAAAATACAAAAAGTTAGAAGCATCAACAAAATAACATAATAATAAGAAAAAACAAAAACAAAGAAAAAACAGAAAGAACAAAAAAGATATAAATTCAAAATTGCATCATTTCATTATCACTAGGTCCAAAATTTCCCCCCTCTTCTCCTGCTTCCAAGGGGGGGGTTGATAATTTTAACTGATGGAAATTTAATCCTTTGCCAAAGGCTTTCCGAGACTTTAGCTTGTAACATCTTTGCTCCAATCTATTTACAAAAGAGGAAGGCGGACTTCCTGTTTAAAACCTTCCCGTTTCGACTTCCGGGTTAGCACCATCAGCTAATGGCGGATCTTTTCTGATTTGGAGGGGACCGGCTCCGGGGAAATCGGGTCTTACCGCTACGGCAAAGTGGGGACCCTGCAGGAATCACAGGCGGGTGAAGCCTGTGAACGTGGGACTCTATTCAGAAATTATTGCAGGAATCCACCTTGACTCAGGAAAAAACTGCTGCCGTGGAATTTAAGGTAACGCAACTGGAAACAGAGAAGGTTCCAGATCTACAGAAACAAATTGAAGACCATAAACTGACGCTCTCTATGATTGAATTGAAGGAAAAACAGATGAACCTAAGGATTAGAGCTGTACCTGAATTGGAGAAGGGCACCCTGATAGATTTTTTGACACAAGAATTTGCAGAGTTTTGGAAGTCGGAATTGAAACAAGAAGAATTTAAAATTGTGAGGGCTTTCAGACTTGGAAAAGGAGGAAAGAAGATTAAAATAAGGGATTGTCTGATTACCCTTCGATCTAAAGAAGAGAGAGACAAAATTTTGGGGTTGCATTTCCAGAATCCTTTGATAATTCTGCAATCAAGAGTGGAAATTTTCAAAGACATACCGAAACATCTTTTGGATCTTAGATCCAATTTTGGAGATCTGGTTGCCCTTCTGAGAAAGAATAAAATTATTTTCAGGTGGGAATTCCCCAAAGGCCTATATTTTAGCTACAAAGGAAGAAAGATAAAAATAAGATCAGTGGAGGAAAAAGACAAGTTTTTGGGAAATCACGAAGAAGACCTGCAGAAAGGACTTGGAAAAGAGCCAGAAGCTTTGGACAAGAGTTCACCAAAAAGAGGGAAACCAACACTACCGACTAATATAGACAAACTACTGGGTGCTGCTGGAGGAAAAGCAGAGTAGAATGTGAATGGACTTAACTCCCCGGAAAAGAGACGGAGAGTCTTTTATTTATTAAAAAAAGAACAATTGGACTTGATTTGTTTACAAGAAACGCATGTGACAAGGCTGCATCGGAAGATTTTGAGTAATAAAAGATTAGGACATTGTCAGGACTGCCTCTGGGTCCCAGCTCACAGAAGACCCACGCCCGGTGGATGTAATATACAAAAGTCTTTATTGAAGTTTATTTTCCATTTCAAAGCTTTGGGCGCGCAGACCCACGTCTTGACGCTAGATCGGCTAAGTCCCCTCTGACTCACTGCTCCTCCCACACCAGTTTAAGATCCTAGCCCGGCTCCACCTCCTACGCTGTTCTTTCCTTCGCTGGGTCCTTCTGCCCTCTGGGGTCTCCTCCTTCCTGGACTCCTCAGACGCTGACCCCCCTTCGTCCTCCCTTTCCTTCCGGCGGGCTTTAGGACCTGGCTCCCTACCCGGGCTCCCTGCTGTGCCGCTCGCCTGTACATTTGAACTTGGCGCGCGCGCCCAGCCGGTAACCTTCCTCCTGACCGTTTCCCCGCTCTCCGATGTGGGCGTGGTCAATCCTGACTCATCTCCTCTCGCTGGTAGTGAGAACACTGGTCCCGCTTCCTGGGACTCCTCCCCCCCACTGCGCTCTGGTGGGGAAGCTGGTCCTGATTTCCAACTGCTGCTCAGGGACTCCCCGCTGGCCCCTTCCTCCTGGGGCTTCCCCCCTGGAACCCCCCTTGCTCTGGCCATCGGCGCTCCCCTCTGTGAGTCCTCTGATTCGCTGGAGAGGCTTGTGGAATAACTCTTTCCACTGTCACTGCCTGCACCCCCCTCGGACTCCTCCTCCTCACTCTCCATTTGCTCCCCCTCCTGTGTCTCTCCTTCTGAACCCCTGACAGACATGAATTTATATCATCAGACAAAGTTAAGAAAAGAGGAGTAGTACTCTATGCAAAGGAGAGCCTGTCACCGAAATTCTTATTTAAAGATGACCAAGGAAGATTTGTCGCAATTGAAATTCAATCACAAGGAGAGAAGTTTTTGATAGTAGGTATTTATGCACCAAATGAGGGGGAATCGGAATTTTTTAAGAAGCTACATGAAACTCTGATGGACTATTTGGATTATAACATGATTTTGATGGGAGACATGAATGGAGTGGTGTCTACTAATATGGATAAAGCCCAGAGACAGGTGGTTACAAAAGATGGCAGATTACCAAAGACGTTCTTTGATATGGCTGACACTATGGACTTGGTTGATATTTGGAGAACTAAGAACCCCTTGGGAAGAGAAGGAACTTTCTTCTCTGAAGCCAAAATGACATGGACAAGAATTGACCAAATTTGGGTAACTAGGGGGCTGGCCCCGAAGATTAAAAAAGCGGAAATTTGCCCTAAAACTTGCTCCGATCATAATGCTGTAAAGATGGAAATGAAACTAACACCAATTGGTTCCTTTAGATGGAGGATGAATGACTCTTTGTTTAGGAATGAGGAAGTGACTAAAAAGGCCCTAAAAAACTTGAGAGACTATTTCGAGATAAATATGAATACCACTGTTGAAAAAAGAGTAATTTGGGATGCAAGTAAAACAGTTAGAGAGGGTTCTTGATACAACAGAATGAAACCAAGAAGAGAGCTCAAAATGAAAAAAGGAAAAAAAATGGAGAAAATAAAGGAAGGAGAAAAGAGACTGAGAGTTAAACCAAAATTGCAGGAGATCCTGAAGGAGATAAAGTTATATCAAGTAGAATATATGAAATTGATGAATCGGGAAATAGAATGGAAGATTAAACAGATGAGACAAAAGACAATTGAATTGGCTAACAAATGCGGGAAACTGCTGGCTTGGCAAATGAAAAAAAGACAAAAACTTAATACTATTACCAATTTGGAAGTGGAGGGAAAGAATATACAGAATCCTGTGGAGATCAGGAAGTGCTTTCAGAAATATTTTAAACAGTTATATACACAGGAGACCCAGAAAGAAATGGATATTGACCAATTTCTGAAAATAAATGGACTACAAAAAATCTCTCAAGAGAACAAGTTAATGCTGAATTATAAAATAACAGATCAAGAGGTGGAAGGAGCTATTCAGAATATGAAATTGGGCAAATCTCCAGGGCCGGACGGCTTGACTTCAAGATATTATAGATCTTTGAAAGAATGGCTAGTACAGCCTTTGAAGGAAGTTTGCAATGAAATACTGGAGGGGGGAAAGGCACCAGAGTTGTGGAAAGAAGCCTATATTACACTTATACCGAAAGTAGAGTTGGCGAAGACACAGCTTAAGAACTACCGTCCCATATCTTTGCTCAATGTGGATTACAAAATTTTTGCTGAAATTATGGCTAAAAGATTTTAAAAGGTATTGGTAGAAGAAATCCATAAAGATCAGGCGGGCTTTCTCCCGGGGAGACACTTGTCAGATAATACAAGGAATATAATTAATATTTTAGAAAAATTACAAGTGAATATTAACACTAAAGCAGTTTTGATATTTGTGGATGCGGAGAAAGCCTTTGACAACATTTCTTGGAGTTTCATGAAGAAAAATTTACAGGGAATGGGGGTAGGCCAAGGTTTTGAAAACGGTATAGGTGCAATATATTCAGAACAAAAAGCTAAATTAATTGTGAATAACGTAGTTACAGAAGAATTTAAGATTGAGAAAGGAACACGACAGGGGTGCCCAATATCCCTGTTGCTTTTTATTTCGGTCCTGAAGGTTTTGCTCAATATGATTAGAAGGGACCAATTGGTTAAAGGTATACAAGTCGGAGCTAAACAGTATAAATTGAAAGCATTTGCCGATGATTTAGTCTTGACATTACAGGAGCCAGAATCCAGTACTAAAAGAGTATTGCAATTAATCCAAGAATTTGGTCAGGTTGCGGGATTTAAGTTGAATAAATTGGAAACTAAGGTGTTAGAGAAGAACTTAACAGGGATTGAGAAAGAGAGGTTTCAGAAGGAGACAGGACTAACATTGGTTAAGAAAGTGAAATACCTGGGGGTTAACATGACTGCTAAGAATGTGAATTTATTTAAAGATAACTGTCAGGGGCTCAGGAGCAGAGGCACAGGAGGGGGAGCAAATGGAGAGCGAGGAGGAGGAATCCGAGGGGGGTGTAGGCAGTGACAGTGGTCAGAGGGATTCCACGAGCCTCTCCAGCGAATCGGAAGATTCACAGAAGGGAGCGCCGATGGCCAGGGCAAGGGGGGTGCCAAGGGGGAAACCCCAGAAGGAGGGGGCCAGCGGGGACTCCCTGAGCAGCAGTTGGAAATCAGGACCAGCTTCCCCACCAGAGCGCAGTGGGGGGGAGGAGTCCCAGGAAGCGGGACCAGTGTTCTCACTACCAGCGAGAGGAGATGAGTCAGGATTGACCACGCCCACATCGGAGAGCGGGGAAACGGTCAGGAGGAAGGTTACCGGCTGGGCGCGCGCGCCAAGTTCAAATGTACAGGCGAGCGGCACAGCAGGTAGCCCGGAGAGGGAGCCAGGTCCTAAAGCCCGCCGGAGGGAGGGGCAAGACTCAGGGGGGTCAGCGTCAGAAGAGTCCAGGAAGGAGGAAACCCCAGGGGGCAGAAGGACCCAGAGGAGGAAGGAACAGCGCAGGAGGTGGAGCCGGGCTAGGATCTTAAACTGGTGCGGAAGGGGTAGTGACTCAGAGGGGACTTCGCCGATCTGAAGTCAAGACGTAGGGCTGCACGCTCTGGGGTTTGAAATGGAAACTAAACTTCAATAAAGACTTTTGTACATTACATCAACCGGGCGTTGGTCCTCTGTGAGCTGGGACCTGGAGGCAGCTCTGACAATAACTATGAAAAATGTTGGATGGAAGTGAAAAAGGATTTAGAAATATGGTCAAATTTGAAGTTATCATTGCTAGGCCGAATTGCCGCGATAAAGATGAATGTATTGCCAAGGATGTTGTATTTGTTTCAAACATTGCAAATTTTGGACAAGGTGGACTGTTTCAAGAAGCGGCAGAGAGATATTTCTAGATTTATCTGGCAGGGCAAGAAGCCTCGAATAAAATTTAAGATTTTAACTGATGCTAAAGAAAGAGGGGGATTTGCCTTGCCAGACCTTAAACTTTGTTATGAATCAGCCGCATTTTGTTGGCTGAAAGAATGGCTGCTTCTGGAAAACACAGACTGGGACTTGGAAGGTTTTAACAATGTATTTGGGTGGCATGCATATTTGTGGTATGACAAGGTCAAAGCACATAAAGCATTTAAAAACCATGTTGTCAGGAGAGCACTGTTTAATGTCTGGATAAGATATAAAGATTTGCTTGAAAATAAAACTCCAAGGTGGTTGTCACCAATGGAAGCTAAGGCTCTGAAAAAACTCAATGTGGAGGCAAATTGGCCGAAATATTGGGAAATTTTGGAACAAGGAGACAGATTAAAACTGCAGAGTTTTGACAAATTAAAAAACAAAGTACGAGACTGGCTTCATTATTATCAAATAATGGAGGTTTACAATTTGGATAAGAAAATTGGTTTTCAGGTGGAGAAATCAAAATTGGAAACAGAATTGTTAGATCCTAAAACTAAGAACTTGTCAAGAATGTATAACTTGCTGTTGAAATGGAATACACAGGATGAAATGGTTAAATCTGTTATGACCAAATGGGCACAAGACGTTGGACATAATAATATGATGGCTGACTGGGAAAAGTTATGGACCACAGGTATCAAGTTTACGGCATGTAATGCCTTAAGAGAGAATTTAATGAAAATGATTTACAGGTGGTACTTGATAGTGTTGGTTTGCAAGCCCCCTCCATAGAGGCTGGCCCCTCTCACTGTCCTCGGAGCTTGCTTACCGGTAACCTCCTCTGGCTGATATCCAGACAGACCAGGGAGATTTTGATAGGTGACATTTTCCCAAGCATGGGCAAAATGCACAACCCCTCCTGCTTCCGCAGGGGAAATAAAATAAGTCATAAATCTATTTACATGATGTTTATTTCTGACATTACAGCACTAGAGAAAAACACGTCCTTTCAGTTCAGTTCCTCCAGCAAGTCTGACAAACTTCCTGTACATGCGCACTCGGAAGGTTTTAAGTTGCACTCTTCACAAAGACTTATCCAGCCTGTGAACGTCCTGGGAAATTCTTTCCCAGAGATAAGGCATCATGTTGTGTCAACAAACTGGCTGTCTGCAGCGGTGATGCTTCCATATACTGACAGACACCAGTCAAGCTTGCAAAAATTTACCATTTGCCCAATAATAAATGTTGGAAATGTAAAGAGATTGAAGGTACATTCTTTCACCTTTGGTGGACATGCCCAAAGATTAAGACCTTCTGGGAGATGATCTATAATGAAATGAAAAAGGTATTTAAATATACCTTCCAGAAGAAACCAGAGGCCTTTCTCTTGGGCATGGTCGGCCAATTGGTGCGAAAAGAGGATAGAACTTTTTTTATGTACGCCACAACAGCAGCAAGAATACTCATCGCAAAGTATTGGAAAACACAAGATGTACCCACCCGGGAAAAATGGCAGATGAAGGTGATGGACTACATGGAACTGACTGAGATGACTGGCAGAATCCTAGACCAAGGAGAAGAGTTGGTGGAAGAAGATTGGAAAAAATTTAAAGTTTACCTTCAGAAATATTGTAAAATGAAGGATTGTTAGAAAGATGTTGGGAAAAGAAAATGTGGTTTTAGCAGAAAAGATATAAAGGATTAAGTAAAAATGAATTGGTGAAAGAGAGAACGCAAAATTATAGTATATTAAGACAAAGTAATAAGATAAAAACAAGGTTGGAAGGATTTGCTGAAATATCTATGTGAATTAGAATACAAAAATGGGAGGTGAGAGGAGGTCAAGGAAGTAAGTGAATGTAAATTAGTGATGTATAGGTTTGACTCGTTTTTTATACTTTTTTCTTTTTCTTATTTTTTGGTGATTTTTTTGTATGTATTGTTTTTTCTTTTTCTTTTTTGACTGTTTTTTGCATTTTTTCCCTTTTTTTCTGTAACCTTTAAAACTCTAATAAAATTTTATTAAAAAAATAAAATAAAACCTTCCTGTTTCGGTGCCAAATTAATATATTTAAAGATCCAATTTTCCGTTCTAATCACGGGTTGTTGTTTAAAGTCCAATTGTCCACAGGAAAAAGTCAGCGCTCTCGGCAACAGCAATGCGGCTTCACTCCGTGAAAGAAGCAGTCGATTCAAAGCACCGCGCCGCTCACCCCATGTCACTCCGGATCCCCGAAACAGGGTTTTCCCGCGAGTAGGGGAGGCGCAAAAGGTGCCAGCCGAATCCCAGGTTCACAAGCTTCTTCCGCCTGTGATTTCAGTGGGTCTCCGCCTTCGCCGCGGCGGTTCAGACCCTGATTTCCACGGAGCAAGTTCCTCCCGATCGGAGGAGCTCCGCCATTGCCGGAGGCGCCAACCCGGAGGAGAATGATCTAGTGGAGCAAAAAGGCATTGCCCTTGCCCTTGGTGCAAGGGCAGATTTTTAAATCCTGCATGCCTTGTACCGATCAATGACCATCGGCTGGTCCAATCTCCTACTCCGTCTTCACTGGAGGGGGGCTTCCAATCCCTCTCGCCTCAATTATGCAGTGAGTAAAATTAGCAGGGCCACGCGCAACACCATGCGCCAAATTGGTGGGTTCTCTATTCCACATCCCTCCATCACAGCAGATAGAGTTGACCTATTCCGGGGGGACGGGGTGCACCTGACCCCACTGGGCAATGACTTCTGGCTCCACGACTTGCGACGAGCCCTTGGGGACTGGATAGATTGCGGGGTTTGATTGGTCCTCGGTTGTGGGACTTGGCGGCGAGGCCCCTTAGGGCCTCGAGTGGCGGTTCTAGGCCTTGGCAAGGTAGCCTTCAGTCTAACATCAAGTTGGGGGGGGGATGCAGTCATGCTTGCAGGGCCCATTGAAGAGCAAAACCGGGAGTCCCTGGCCCTAGAGTGGCGGCATGTAGGTCAAACTCCCCAGACGAGGTCAGTGGAAGGGCATGCTGTGTAAGTTTGCGCTTTGCAGTCCCCTCTCACTGGTTCTCAACTGCCTGCATATCCTCAGCCAGGTGGGCTGAGAGGGTTGCCTGCCAAGGCCTGTGCCAAGTTCCCCACTTCTGAAGCTCAATCAAGTTATGGCCAATTTGAACCCATACTCTGGTCTCTTGTCTTATCATTTGGGAAAAGGGGTAGGCACCACAGACAGGGTTTAGCGTGTGTGCCCGCAAACGTCTAGTAGCAGGGAGTTCCACAGGGCTTGGCTTGTCACACTAAAGGGTACATCCCTAGTGAAGACTAGATGAAACTCAGGGGTGCTGGGAACCACCAGAGATTCTCCGTGAGGGAGGTGGAATCATTTGGGTCCTAGTCGTTGAGGGCTTTTCTTTGCTTCTAAGAGCCTTCTTCCCCTGGGGGTTCCCCAGCTTGGGCCTCCCCCCAATTCTCTGCATCCAGACAGTCAATGACACCCCTGTCCTGAGACCAAGCTTCTGGTCAGCAGAAGCAGGAAGGCCTAGAAGGCCTGGCAAGGCCTGCACAAATCTTTCCAGCCTAACTGTTAGCAGTCAAATGCTGCGTTGTAGCAGGAACCCCCCCACCCCAATCATTCTGTTTGTACAAACTTCACACACACTCACACTCACATACTACATACGCCACACTTCTGTTATAAATTCATAAGAAAATCAACCATACATCGGATTTGCACTGTTCCATTTTTATTTTACTCTATGAAGGAAGGTTTGATACAGGGCAGCCATAATCCCTTCACCATCCCAGCACATCTACAGGAGCCCTGCCCAGTTATGGCTATGCCAACCCTGATGATCCCAGGCAGAAGACAATCAAGATCACAAAGAACTTGCATATGGGAGTGGATTCAGCATGGACTGAAACAAAGGACTCTGATCAGATCTTCCCTCAGGGGGCAGGAAACTGCAAACTCCCCTTTGTCTCCTGGAAGTGACTCATGGGGAGGGGGGAAAGGAGGAACCAGCCAGGTGACAAGACACTCAGATTACCACCACCAACTCCTCCCTCAACCCCTCCTTTCTGTAATGTATGCATGATGTTTCTGGGGGTGGGCTAGACCTAGAGGAGGGGAATTTCAAAAGTTTTTATAAGGTCTTGCACACCATTTTTCGGTGTCTTTCCTCTCACCTGCAAGTGAGGGGAGCACCCTGTCGCGACAGTCTTTCTTCAATAAAGACCAAGCCTACAGGCTGCTGATTTGCTCCAATTTACTCTGGTTGGTGTCTTTCCTTTTTGTCCAAGGGAGCCCTCAGATTTTTCCGGTAACAGCAGAGGCATACCTTGACTCCCTTGTGATCTTGGCCAGAAGCTGTATCAGTACATGTGAAACTGGGAGAGACCATGGACCAGAAACTCCAAAAGTTTGCTTTTTGTCACCTTTCATGCTCTGCCTGTGATTTTCTCTATGACCATCAGGACTGCTCTTCTTCCTCTCTCCCTCCCTCTCTTCCTGCAACTCTCACCTGCTGTCTCTATCTTTCTTCTATCCAAGCACCACTTGGCACTCCACTCACAGTTCCAATAGCACCACTGGCCAACCTGGGAGATGGTCCTGCAGGCTGATGAGATGGGTGCCTAGAGGAGCCTGCATGCCTGGCCTGGCCTCCCAGATGGGCATGTGTGCTCCTAGCCACTGGGTGAGAGGTGTGGTTTTGGTGGCCCCCTGAGCCTGCACTTTTTGGTGGGAGGTAAGGTTGTATAGGTGTCCCTGACTTTGAGTTCCGTAACATGGTCTAATTATGTGCATCCACACACACCATATAGATGAATGCTTCCCTTCAGACTAGAGCTGTCTCCAACCAAATCACTCACAAGCACAAGCATTCTCCATAGGCAGGCTAGTAGCTTACTGGCCAGACATTAACCAGAACTAAACAACAAAGCATAATATATTTGAAAAGTACAATAAAAAGCCATGTGCCAAATCCTCCCCATATCAAAGTTAAATAGCATTTATGTCATTCCCACATTCTTGAGAGGGCCAGAGGGGCTGTAAGCGCAAGCGCACACCCACCCCAACGGAAAGGGAAATTCTCCAGCTGCAAGAGCCAACCTCTTGGGACCACTCAGGAGGTACTTGTGGCTGGGGAAAGCCTCACACAGCTCCCTCTCTCCTGCTGCAGGCAGTGCTCCAGGGCCTGAGAGTTCAAAGAATGACAGTGAGAAATTGCCATGATTTGATCCTGTCCCCTGGAGAGTCCCAAAGCTGTTGTCTGTGTCTTAGGGAGATGTGGGCAGCCCTGGTGTGTGAAGAAGCCCTCCAAGGACTGCTGTCCTGGAAGAAAAGCTGCAGTGAAGAGAACCGGCTGGGGCTGTACACCAAGGTCTGCATCTTTGAAGACTGGATCCACTACACAATTGCCAACAACTGAAGAGCAATAAAGCCAGATTGAGCTCTGACCTGGTATCTCGCTGCTCTGAGAAAGACCCTGTGATCTGGCACCACCAGCAATGCAATGACTATACAGGCCTGGTTACTGTGGAAGAGAAGGCTTCTAGGAAGCCCACCCCCCAGTCTGCCCACCACCAGAGGGGTCATGGCTGAGGCAAGGGAGCAGAATCGAATGATTTGCTCCCTCACTCCTCAGCTTCCGGCACACCTCCTGGAATGGCTTGATTTCACATTATGGTAGATGTTGGTTAGGTTTTACCATGTAGGTGAGGGAATATATTAACTATATTTTATTCCTCCACAAACCTGGCCAACAGACAAAACATCAGCTTATCGCTTGTGTTTAGAAGCACAGTGCCGAGCAGCTTAAACAGTAAAAACAAAAGTCTTTAGGCTGATCTCCCCCTTCTGTTACCCTGTAAACAGGTCACCGACTGAAAAGTATGGTTAAAACATATAGTTTGCTCACAGTCAAGCACCTGTCCTTAGCAACAACAGCAGTAAAAATAAATGCAGGTAAAATACTTGTATTTACAGTGAAAGCAGCCTCAGGCATGAGCCTGATGCTGGAGCAAGCAGATACAAGTCTTCTCCCATTGGTTGGAGAGAGAGAGAGAGAGAGAGAGAGAGAGAGAGAGAGAAGGAACAGAAAATACTTCTTTTCTTCTTCCCTACCAAGAGAGGAGGGGAAATGAAATAACACAGAGCCTTCTCTACCAATTGCATTGATCTGAGTCCACTTAACAGCAATACTGCTCTGTGATTTTAATCCCCACACATGCTTACTAGTAAGAAATAACTGGCTGCGGAGATTCTCAAGCCCGGAAGGAAGCTAGGCTGATAGCAGAGAGCCACTTTAGGAGGGGGTCCTTCTGCAAGACGCCCCACTGTCCCCACAAAACAGGAAAGGGTTGCCAAGGGAAAACCAGAAGGAAAAGTCTGTGGAGGAAAGGAGGTGGGGGAAGAATGCGTGCCAGAGAGAAACTGCGACTCATTTGCATCAGCTATTTCTTGTGACTTGCAAATTCATCCAGTGTTAGCAAGAGCTAATGGAAAGTGTCAGGGAGCTAGCAGTGCCTTTTACCAGCTTTGTCTGGTTCGCTAGCTGCAGTAGGGCCATTCCTGGATGACGGATTGCCCCATTCCCCACTCCCTATAGGTCTTCAGCCCCTCTTATTTCTCCGAGTCCCCGTCATGGAATAGGGCAGAACTACTGTTTTTCGCACCATACAGTTGTGCTGGCTGAGACTGATGGGCTTTGGACGGATAGTCCAAAACATCTGGAGGGCACCAGGTTGACAAAGGCTGTTCTCTATCATGGCCTGTGATGAAGCCTTCCTGAAGCAAGCTATGCCTGGCTTTCATCTTTCACCATTGTTATTATCTTCATCCACAAATCTCAGGGCGGTTTACCACCTAAAACTGCAATATAAAAAACACAAAATGCATAATAAAAATAAGAAGAAAAACAAGCATCCCCCCACGCAACACATTTAGAAAGCTGTCAGATGTCAATCAGCCAAAGGCTGGGTAGAAGAGGAACATTTTCGCCTGACGCCTACAGATAGGTCGCAAAGGTGCCAGGCGAGCCTCCCTGGAGAGAGCCTTCCACAAACAGGGAGCCACTGCAGAAAAGGCCTGTTCTTGTGTAGCCACCCTCCTCTCGGGGAGGAGGCACCCGAAGAAGGGCCTCAGAGGATGAATTTCCCTTGGAAACGCCTTTATCCTTTGTAGAAAGCACCGAGGCCCACTTCGTCATCCCTAGGCCCCCTTGAAAGGTGACGTGGTCTGTTCTTCTCATCCTGCGGTCTCTCTTCTCTCTTCCAGTTGTCACCCCGCATTCTGAGATCTGGTTTCTGGACCGAGCTCTCTACTGGCATTTCCTCACCACAACCTTCACCGCTTACTGCCGGCTCCTGATCACCCACCTGGGGCTGCTGCATTGCCAGTATGCCTTCACCAGCTACGGCATCAGCCCCCGGGCTAAAGTGAGAGAACTACAGACGGCCCGTCCCTTTTCCTAGGCTCTGCCACTCCTGCTCATTCTGTCTTCACAAAAGCCCTGTGAGGGAGGTCAGGCTGAGAGTGAGTGACTGGCCTGAGGTCACCCAGTGAGCTTCATGGCCAGACAGGAATTTGAACCCCGGCCTCCCGGGCCCTAGACCGACATTCTGATCCACTGTTTCTTCCCAGCTGTTGTCTGGACCCAAGTTTGAGAAACACTGCTCTTACCACTATGTCACACCACCTCTACACTGACTGGCTGCTGCTCTCCAGGGCTTCAGGTGGCATGGTGGCGGTCTCTCCCAGCCTTCCTTTGCAGATACCAGTGAGGATTTGCCTGCAACATAAATGCTCTTGCCTCTGAACTTGAACACTGACTCTCCAGGATTTGGGCCCTGGATCTGCACACTAGACTTCTGTGGAGGCAGCCGAGAAGAGCATTCGCCTTTTTTGCTGCTGCTGCTGCTGCTGCATCACAGCGTTAAGCTTCTGGTCTCCGCTCGCCCCCCTCCCCAGCCTAGCCCATTCCCTGCTAGGTTGCATCTGTCCATGGAGGTCCCCCTGCAAGAGCTATGCTTCTCAGCCATACTGGCATCCTGTCCTGCATTTACTCAAGTGAGAATCCTACGTTGCCCCCTGCCCCCCCCCCCATGCTCACTGCCAAGGATTTTGCTGCGCTTGCCTGTGCTTTTGCTGGTTTTGTAAACTGCTTTGAGGTTTTTTGTTCTACAATCAAGCAACACATACTTTTCATGAAATAATGAAATGGAAACATGGCCACCTGCCCAACCTGAGGAGGTGTGTGCAGATCTCCAAAAACAGATTGGGTTTTCGTTGGAAGGGGACAACACCTGCTTCTGGTGCTCATGAGCAACAGTGAGTGAGTGTCAGTTGCAATCAAAGTGTACTTCCTGCATTGCAGGGGGTGGGCTGGATGACCCTTGGGGATCTCTGAAGCCTACAATTCTCTAGAATCTGAGGCAAACTGACAGTGTTTAGCTTGGGTGTTGGTGACAAATGAAGGCCTTTCTGTGGCAAATAGCCTGGACTGGCATAGATTTTTTCTTTGGGCCTTTCCCTGAACCCATAAATTTGGGACTTGCTTCCAGAAAAATGTGCAGGACAGACCTGAAGCCATTCCATGTAAAGACAAAAGACAAAACAAAAAAAAGACCTCTATGCTGACTTGCCCGTTTCAGGATAGTTTCACCCAGGTTCCAAAATGCCACACTGATCTCAACAAAATTCATTTCAAGTTAGTGTGCATATAGCTATAGCCTTGTATTGTTGTTAAGTTTGCTTCAGATGATTCAATTGGTTTCACTTCTGCCCTGTGTGTTTGCCAAAGGACTGGCAGTGGACTTTTTCGCCTGTTCTTAAAGACCACAAAGACCAGAGAGAGCGACCTGCGTAGGGGAAACTTCTGCACCAAATGCATCAGCGAACCCAATGCACCCAGTTATCTCTCCTCGTGTGAGATAGAGAGTGGTTGCCAGTCAGTGCAGAGCAGCCTTTCTCCACCTTGGGTCACCCAATGTTGTGGGAATACAAGGCCCATCATCCCTGACCACTGGTCCTGCTAATGAGGTCCTGGCCACTGGTGGTTTGGGCATGCTGCAGGCCTCGTGGTGAGTGCCACCCAGCATTTTGTCACCCTCCTCAGTGGTGACGCCCAGGGTGGCACACAACCACCGCACCCCCTTCCTCCGCCCTTGCCTGCAGAGACAATGGAATGCATCCCTCCTGTCATAATCCTGTTTTTATCAAGGGACAGAGTTAAGAGCTTTCAGCAGCAGTAGCAACCTCCAAGGATGCTGTGTTTTGATAATCAGTTGGTGTTTGTTTCAGGCTGCTTTGGGCACCATTCAGTGCAGTGACATAGCGTATGAGCACACTCAACTAAACTTGCCATTTGTGGGCACTCTCAGTTGGCATCTCTGTGGTTGGCAATGATGGGAAAACAGAACTGAGATGTCTGTAAGAAGCTGGTGAGGTGGGCAAGGGGGCTTGG